>NC_047035.1:35832386-36134782 GCF_011762595.2 Tursiops truncatus | reverse complement strand
TCACACATGACGCGGAGCAGCTGGCCGCTGAGTCATGGCCAGCGTGAGTCATGGCCAGTCAGCGTGAGTCATGGCCGCTGAGCCTGCGCATCTGGAGCCTATGCGCCTTAACGGGAGAGGCCACAACAGTGAGAGGCCCGTGTACCAAAAAAAAAAAAAAAAAAAAAGGCCCATTTGTCTTGCAAAACATCTCCTGACCAGCCTCGGTGAGGGGATGTGTTAGTTTCCTCTTTCTTGCAGCCATTCACAGGTGGACAGGGTCAGATTGTCTCCCTGTGAGTTGAACAGCAGAGGGGCAGTGTTCCCTGAGGCAGCCCATTTTGTATTATTATAATAACAAAAGCAATGAAAAGCAAAGGTTAAAGTCAAAGAAACAGATCTAACAGAGTCCTTTTAGCTCTTTCCTGTTACAATACATCTCAGTAAATCCACTCTGCCCACAAGAAAGCTCTTCTCATTGAAGTAGGAGGGAACCTGAAGTCCCTTTAGGGGGTTCTCAGTCCTGCTCCAGAGACATAAGATTACCCAAGAACACTAACGGTAAGAAGCCTGAAATAGAGAAAGACATTGCAAAGTTAGATGAAAAGTGATAGATGCTGACTGTTAAGATTGGGTGGGTTCTGTCTCAAGTACATAGATACAAGAAAGACTACGTTGCCTCCAGTTAAAATTTTGCTTTAATTTGATATTGGAACAGCAGCTTTCCATTAAAGAGTGCTAACCTCTGACTAGGGCTTTCACTTTCACTCTCCAGCACTCCCTGGAGTATGCAGCACTTTCTCAAATTGACCATCTTATAATTATCAGCCTCTGTTAACTGACTGCCTACAACTTTTGCCAAAGGCAGCTATGCTGTAGGTGTGAGTCCTGGTTACCGTAGACCAAAACTGAGTGGCCTATCCCCTGACTTTTTCTGTCTGTTCAGTGCGCCTCACTACACCTTCTGCTCCCTGCCCGTAATTGCTTAGCTCAGGGTAGAGTATTGACTAAGGATCGAAGATCAAATAAGTCATAAGTAGGGCTCAGTGATATCATAAAAGCATACAACTACATGTCTGTGCAATTAATTATAATATATATAGATACGCTCTGATCCTAGAAAATGGGCATGATAGTTCTCACACATCCATTATGGTACTGTGATAGCCTTTCTAAAAGAGCTTGGATGTTTGAGTGCTTGGATGTCTTATGTGGAATGCGATCATAAATCTGACCTACCTAAACCAAAAATGCCAGTTGTGATAAATATCAGGGGGTGGGGTATGTGACTTGCATAGCTCACATCACTTCAAAAACCCATCTGAGAAAGGTTTGCACTGCTTCTTGTTTCTCTATGGAAAATTGAGTCATTCAAGTCATTATGTTGGTGTTATACTGGGCTCAAGGTTTGGGTCAGGCATTTTGAAAATAGATGGTGAAACATCCAGATATCTCAAGGTCTCATTAAAGACCTTAAATTGGGAAGGTGAAAGGGAGCAGATATTTCTTCTTGTTCTTCTGGTGCATTAAAGGAAGTTATGAGAATGAAGAATGTTTGCAAGCTGCCATTTCTAAGCACTTTCTGTATTGCTAGGTATTATGCAAAGTAACTCTCATGAGGCAGGTGTTGTTTTATACTCAGTAAGCAGAATAAATTGAGGATTAGAGAGGTTTGTATAACTTGCCTAGTAAATGGCAGAGGGAAAAGGAAGAGTCTTAACTCCAAGTCTTTATATTCACCATTTAAGAAGTAGTTTGAAGAGCCAGTGTTTGTTTTTTCTTGGTGGTTTGTTGAAGGTGACTGACTGGGTATAAGCTTCAGGGCTGCTTGTAATATTGGCCCGGGAAGCCACATCCTCTTTTGCATTTACCCATCACTAGCAAATGGGACCTTGCTACAGAAACCTTGACAATTAGGTTTCTCATGTACTTAGTTAATAAATGTTTTGTGCTGGTCTCAGCCTATTAGAAAGCAGTGTTGTGGTTGGACTGGCCCTTGTGGTTCTTACTATGATTGCAAGACACCCATTAGCAATAATCATCAGGAAACTGAAATAAAGGTTTATTACTTACACGACCTGGGAATTACATAGCACACCTGGAGCCACACAGCCAGGTTGTGTGTGTGTGTGTGTGTGTGTGTGTGTGTGTGTGTGTGTGTGTGTGTGTGTGTGTGGAGAGAGAGAACGTGTGGGCTTGGGGTTCTGATTTTTAGGGCCTTCAGGAGTTCACTCTTTATTGGCAAATATAAAACAAAAGACCAGGAATTTAAAGCAAGGGGAAGGGAAAAAACAAGTGGCCCAAATGGTCAGTTACTGAAATCAACGGAGATCTCTAAAACAAAGGAGCCTCAGTGTGGTGGTGGTGGGGGGGGGGGGGGGGGCGGGCACTGTGGGTCTTTAGCTAGTCCTGAGGCTGCACTGTATTAATTGGAAATACCCCTCTTTGAATTGGATGCTTTGGCAATCAAAGCTGAAGACAGGTACTTGCCTTTTATGGAAAGAAAAGCTAACTGTCAGGGTTTACATTAAAATAGAGGAAAGTGAGGTATAACTTTTAAATAGCTAAATGAGTAGGACCATAAAATGTGAAGTTTCCAGACATGGATTCTGCCTGGTGTGTGTGTGTGTGTGTGTGTGTTTTCCACTTAAGATGATTGTCTTCGTCATTATCATTATAAGAGATTACCAGTTGTGCAATACACAGAAATTTGCAAAAGTCAGTAGAGAATATAAATTTCTTTTTTCAGGAATGAACAAATCTGAAGAAAATAGGAGGTTGGTAATATGGAAATCCTATGGAAAGTGTCATTATTGTCTTTAATCGTAACAGTTGTCATGAGAGGTGGTTTTCTCTCTGGATTATAAAAAGTTTAACTCAGTTGTGGTAGAATATAGAATTATGTGCTAAGTAGATTAAAACTCAGAGGTGTGAGTAGAAAGCCTGATTATTTCACAGAAGAAATTAAACATATCCTGACCTGCCCATTATATCTATCATGCATCTTTCTTTCCAGCTGGTAAAAAATGAATATCAGTTGTTCCCATCCAGTTTTCAGTTTTGTTCTATATGTAGTAGAACAAATCCTTTAATATTCCAAGTATATTTATGGACTAGTGTTACCAAACCAAACTTGGGTCTGCTCACCTGACACACAGCAAAGCCAAACTAGTGACGCTGGGTTGTGGTGAAAGAAAGTACAGCATTTATTGCAGGGTGCCAAGCAGTGTGTGAATGGGTAGCTCGTGCTCAAAAAACCTGAACCCTCCAATGGCTTTCTGGGGAGGGTTTTTAAAGGCAACATTTGGGGTGATGGTTGCAGCTTGTGGACTTTCTTGTGATTGGTTGGTGGTGAGGTTTCAGGAATCTCAATCATCAGTCTTCCTGGTTCCAACTAGTCTGGAGTCTGTGTGCTTGTGGTCACCATCTACCACCTAGGTGAGGGTCTTAGTTTTTGCAGAACAACTCAAAGGTATGCGTCAGATTGTTATGTATATATCCCTTCAGGAGGAACTATGGCTCTGTTTTACAATCATTACTTTTCTTGCTGCTTTGTTTCTGCTTTCCCTCACTTCCCTAATTAGTAACTGTTTTGAGTCTGCTCTTTGGAACTCGGAAGACCTAGGAGACTAAAACCTTTTCATACAAACAAGAAATGGGGGACAAAGAGGGTTGTTAGTACGGGGGAGGGCCCCACAGGGTCCTGCTCAGTTTCAGTTCCCCTTTTCTTTGATACTCCTCAATCCTGAGGGGCAACATGGGCAGAACAAAAAAGGAATACAGTTTTGGACAGAGAAGTTAATCATACATTTGGCGGGGGAACTTGGTTTCAAGGGAACTCAGTTTCACTAGGTAAAACTAGTCGTCAGAAAGATGAGTCTAGATTTTAGCAGCTCACACATCAGGAAAAGAATGCTGCTTGTTTAAATAGAAAGTAATGTGGGCATTGGAGAATCTCCTTCGGTTTATTGAGGGACTAAATCTATGTGACTCACAGATGATAAGAGGTCTCAGAAGTTTTCTCAAAGTAGTGTTACTGAGTCCAAGCTCACTCTGCCCGCCGCATGACAGGCCAATAAATCGAGAGACGAGGTGTTGAGGCAAGGAATATGACTTTATTCGGAAAGCCCGCAGACTGAGAAGATGGCGGACTAGGGTCCCCCAAAAAACCATCTTATAGGGGTCTGGATGCCAGTTTCTTCTATAGAATCAGAGAAGGAAGTAAAGTAAAAAAGGCAGAATAGAGAGGGAGAGGCAGGGAAGAAGTAAAGTAAAAAGGGCCACCAGTCTTTTTTTTTTTTTTTTTTTTTGCAGTACGCGAGCCTCTCACTGTTGTGGCCTCTCCCGTTGCGGAGCGCAGGCTCAGCAGCCATGGCTCACGGGCCCAGCCGCTCCGCAGCATGTGGGATCTTCCCGGACCAGGGCACGAACCCATGTCCCCTGCATCGGCAGGCGGACTCTCAACCACTGCGCCACCAGGAAAGCCCAGGCCACCCGTCTTGCAAAACATCTCCAGCCAGTCTCGGGCTGGGATGTGTTAATTTCTTCTTTCTTACAGCCATTCACAGGTGGGCAGGTTCCCTGAGGCAGGCCATTATGTATAATTGTAATAATAAAAGCAGCGAAAAGCAAAGGCGAAAGTCAAAGAAACAGATCCAACATGGAGTCAAAATTATCTCTTCCCTGTTACAGTAGAATACAGAATAGAAGAAGATATAATTTCCTATATCCTTAGGGAGCATGTATTCCTACCCATCTTACCTGATTTTGGTTTTCCTTTTGCCACACTATTTTTACAGATTTTACTGGCTTAAACCAGAGGTCAGCAAATTACTGCACTCCAGCCGAAACCACATCAACTGCTTTTGTAAATAAAGTTTTATTGGAACATAGCCATGCACATTTGTTTATATATCATCTATGACTGCTTTCAGGCTACAGTGGCAAAGTTAAATAATTGTGCCAGAGAAAATGTGGCCTGCAAAGCCAAAGATATTTACTATGTGGTTCTTTACAGGAAAAGCTTGCCAACTGTGGCCTAGACAGTGATGGAAGTAATTCTTAAATATTTTTGCCTTCTATTTACCTTTATTTCTTCCTCTGATTCCTTCAATTATATATGAACTCTTGTCTGTATTTGAGATGTCAGCTCTCTGGGCATATCCCATTGTCAGCCACCTGCTGAAGATCCTGTCCCAAACAATTAGTTATTTTTCCCATTCATTAGATCATGGGACTAGATATGAACGGTCTGTAAGGACGCAGGAATATATACTCTCTGCTCTGTCACAAACTTTGGGCACTATCTGTTCACTTAAAATCATTAAGAGCACGGTGATTCTCTTAAGACATAGTAAGGAATAACGTTAATGATAGCGAAGCTTTCAAATGCAAAATGATGCCTGCTTAAATACTGGAACAAAATCTTGATTTATTCTGAATAATATCAGGGTCTACAAGAGGGGATTTGAAGCATCTGTGCTAATGAAATCAGTTTTCATTGTACTTTATCTTCAATTTCTTGCATGTTGGAGGTAGAGAGGGAATGAGGGTTAGTAACAGTTTTCCTTTAGTTCATAATTTTCTTCTGTTTTACTCTATATTAAAGCTCTGCTGGTTTATTTGGGCTATTGTTGTCATGCTATCACAAGAGGCTCTAATAGCCAAAAAGATTAAGATGCAGATAGAAAAAGAAGCACCTAGAGATTTCAATATGGAGAAGTAGGGGGTCACTGAGTATATCTGAATGGATAGAGACAGGTCATTATTTTCACCATTGTTTGTTACTGTTTTCTCTCAACTATTTCATGTCTTTGCCATAACAATTGCACTTTTACTGCATTCTCTTTTTATTGTCATAACCACTGTTCATTATTAAACAAAATACATCACGTATACAAATTCAGTATTTTTATATATCTTCACACCGTTATTTCTTCTACCAAGCTGATGCATATAAGAGGCTATCTAGGATGCTTGGAAGAATTCTAGTTAACCTTCTGACAATAGAATAGTCCTGTGGCTTTGGACGCTTCTCTTGCTCAGATCTACCTGAGGTTGGTGGGTTTTTGTCTGTTTGCTTGTTTGGAGGTTTTTTTGTTTGTTTATGTGCTTTATTTTGAATTTTGGTCTGAATCCTCTCCACCTGGAGTGATTAAAGGTGGCTGGACTTACTGGGTTTAGAAGTATGAGGGCTAGCAGAGGAGACCATATCTTGAAGCTGCAAGTGTCATCAGAAATAAGGAGGGGTTGTTATACTGTGCCATGTGAGAGGATTGATTATATGTAAGGGGTTAGGGGCAGGATAGATACTATGTTTGGCTTTGCAACCAAAGACCTAGTGCCCTGCCTTTCCTATTTATATAATTCATGAAAAAGGAAATAAAGCTGAACCCTAAGAGAAAGCTTTTATGTATAAGGAATCCTTCCTGTGTTTAAAGCCTACATCCTATAGAGGCTTTGAATGATCTCTTCGTGTTCACTACTAGAGTTCTTTAATTCAAACAAATGTTATGTTTTCCTTTTACACAGGACGATACAGTGCCATATTATTTTCAAGTTTAAACTTGTTGAAAAAAATTAGTTTACCATTGTTTTATTGATTGATTGATTGATGGCTGCGTTGGGTCTTTGTTGCTGCACGCTGGCTTTCTCTAGCTGCGGGAGGGGGGCTACTCTTCGTTGCGGTGCACGGACTTCTCATTGTGGTGACTTCTCTTGTTGCGGAGCATGGGCTCTAGGCGCGCGGGCTTCAGTAGTTGAGGCGCACAGGCTCAGTAGTTGTGGCTCGTGGGCTCTAGAGCGCAGGCTCAGTAGTTGTGGCGCACAGGCTTAGTTGCTCCGCGGCATGTGGGATCTTCCCAGACCAGGGCTCGAACCGTGTCTCCTGCACTGGCAGGCAGATTCTTAACCACTGCGCCACCAGAGAAGCCCCAGCTTACCATTTTTAAAAGGAACTTATACGATCAAATGCCTCTGGAAACACAAAGCCATCCGTTTGCCAATAAGTAAGTAGCATTATAGATATGAGTTAAATATGCATTAAATGTTTGAGAATATCTTGGCCTTAAAATACAGGCTTCTGTTTCTGGATAAGATAGAGTAAATACATTATACCCTATTCTTCCTGTTAATTACAACTGAAAAAAAAAATCCTATACACAGTGATTTTCTTGTGTTTTGTTTGTTTGCTTGTTTGTTTTGCCTCCTGTATATTCTGGGTGGGGGTGCTGGAGAATCCTCCAAACTAGAAATATCAGTGGATGGAGCTGGAAAAAGCCCCATTTTTATTATATCTACCCTATCACAAGTGAGCATAATGAAAAATGTTTCACCACTTCTCCCCTCAGGTGTCACAGTTGTAGAGGACGAGCAGATAGCCATGTCCTCCATACCTGCCCTGCCCCTACCTCTCCCAACTGGTGTTACAACTGCAGAGACTTTGGGCAAAGCCTTGTTCACCATCGCCACACTGCAGTAATGAGGCAGTTCCCATTTCCCTCCGCTAGAGTAGAGGGAGGGTTGTGAAGAGGAGGGAGCTAGATAAAGGGACTTTTAGAATCTATGTTTGAAACCCTGGGCAGACCTCTGAATATCCCATGCATGAAACCTATCAGAATCAATATAGAAAAAGGTTTGAGAACTGAACTTAGGTATGATATACCACCCAGGCTTCAGACTGGCCTCTGGGTAGTCCACAAGTGGAACAGGACAAAAGAGCACTGAAAAGCCATTAACAGTTAAATTGACATTTGAGCCACAGCTCATAAACATGAGGTAGGAGTCCAAACAGTTTGACTGCCTACTAAAATAGATAATTTAAATAGAAAGCAGAGTATGATAATATTATGATAATATGATAATATTCATCATCATACCAAGAGCCAGGAAAATCATAATTCAAATGACAAAGGATAATCAGCAGACACCACACTGAGATGGCACAGATGTTGGAACAACCTGACAAGGATTTTAAAGAAGCTATAGTAATGAAAATGCTCGAATAAGCAATTACAGACTTGAAACAAGTAAAAAAATAGAAAGCCTCAGTAAAGAAATAGATGATACATGGAAAAACCAAATAGGAATTTTAGAACTGAGAAAATATAATAACCTCAGTGAAAAAAACGGACTCATAGTAGAATAGCTATAACAGAAGAAAGAATCACTGCACTTGACGTTAGATCAATGGAAATTATCCACTCCAGCAACAGAGAGAATAAAGATTTTTTAAAAAGTAAACAGGGCCTCAGGGATCTGTGGGGCAATAACAATTTTTTTTTTTTATGTTTGTATCTTTGGAGTCTCAGAGAGAATTAAGAGTGAAGGATGGACGAAGTGGTTGAAAACTTCCTAAATCTGGCAAACCAACATATTCATCAAGTTGAGCAAACTCCTAAAGGGAAAAACCCAAAGTAATCCATTCCCAGACACTTTATAAGTAATTTGCTGAAAACTAAAGACAAAGAAAAAATTCTTTAAAGCAGCCAGAGCAAAGCAGTTCATTACCTGCAATGCATCTGAATCAGAAAACATGGAGGCCAGAAAGAAGTAGTAAGACATATTTAAAGTGCCAAAAGTAAAGAACTATCAACCCAGAATTCTTCGTCCAGTGAAAATATGAGATGAAATTAAGACATTTTCAGAGGAAGGAAAACTAAGAGAGTTTTTTGCCAGCAGACTTGCTGTAAAAAAGGAAATTCTTCAGACAGAAAGTGATGACAGAAGGAAACATGGGCTATCAGGAATGAAAAAAGTACAAATGAAAGAGTAGATACAGGGTAACTGACTAGTTTCCTCCCCTTAAGTTTTTTAAATGGATGGATGGTAAAAAGCAAAATTTATAATATTGTCTGATACAGTTTTCAGTGTAATTTTTTTTCATTCTCAGTTTTCCCTGAGGTATAAAGGTAATTTTTAAGACAAAAGGGGAGAGAGTAAACAGACCTGAAAGTTATAGCAAGGTTTCTACATTCCACTTGAAACAGTAAAATGTTGGTATGAGTAAATTGTAATAAACTGTGTGTATATAAATTGTAACCCCCAGAGCAGCCATTTAAAATACTCTGTGACGGCATGTACTTACAAAAAAATAAAACACTATAGCCGAACCAAAATTTAATACTAAATGCAGTTCAGATCATGCACAGGAAAGCAGGAATAGGTGTTGGATTTTGTCAAATGCTTTTTCTTTATTAATTAGTGTGATCATGTAGTTCTTCTTTAAACTGTTAACGTGATTACATTGAATGAATTTTGAATACTTAGCCAGTTTTGCTTTTCTGGAATAACCCTACTCGGTCATGATATATATATATATTAAAATGATAAAAAATATGTTGACATATGATAAAAAAATGTTGACAGAATCCAACATCCATTCATGATGAAACACTCTGCAGACTAGGAATAGAAAGGACATTCTTCAATCTGTTAAAAAAGCATCTTCAGGTAACAACCTACAGGTAATATCACACTTAATGGTGAGAGACTATTTCCATAGGCTTTTCCCCTAAAATTGGGAATGAGGCAAGGGTGTCTGCTCTTACCACGCCTGTTCAACATAGTAATGGAAGTTCTGTGCAGGGCAGTAAGGCAAGACAAAGAAATAAACGGCATACATACTAGGAAGAAAGAAAATTGTCTGTATTTGCAAATGACATGATTGTCTGCATAGAAAAGTCCCAAATAATCTACCAAAAAACAACAACCACACGATAATAAAACTCTTAGGGCTTCCCTGGTGGCGAAGTGGTTGAGAGTCCACCTGCAGGGGACACAGATTCGTGCCCTGGTCCGGGAAGACCCACACGCTGCGGAGCGGCTGGGCCCATGAGCCATGGCCGCTGAGCCTGCGCGTCCGGAGCCTGTGCTCCGCAACGGGAGAGGCCACAACAGTGAGAGGCCCGTGTACCGCAAAACAAACAAACAAACAAACAAAAAACTCCTAGATCATTTAAGTGAATTTAGCAAAGTCACAGGATATATGGTCAGCACACAAAAATTAATCATACTTCTACATCTCAGCAAGAAACAATTAGAAACCAAAATTTTATGCCATCATGCCATTTACACTTATTCGTAAAAATGAAAAAGCAATACTTAAAATACTTGTGTAATGCTGATGAAGGAAGACCTAAATGAATGAGTGGACATATTGTGTTCATGGGTTGGAAGACTAAGCGTAGCAAAGCTGCCAGTTCTTCCCAATTTGATCCATAGGCTTAGCACAGTTCCCATCAGAACTCTAGCAAGTCTTTTTCTTCTTGTATGTATAGACAAATTGATGTCAAAATTTAAATAGAAAGGCAAAATAACTAAAATAGGTAAAGCAATTTTGAGAAAGAAGAATAAAGTTAGAGGAATCACACTTTCTACCTTTAAGACTTACAAGTAGAGCTAACATAATCAAGATAGTGTTGGAGGAAGGTTAGACATTTAGATCAGTGGAACAGAACAGAGTCTAAAATAAACCCACATAGGCACGCTAACTTCCTTTTTTTCCATTGAGGTGAAATTTACATAACATCACATTAACCATCTTAAAGTGAACAATTCAGTGGCACTCAGTGCATTCACAAGGTTATGCAAGCGCTGCCTCTATCCAGTCCCCAAATATTTCATCAACTCAAAAGAAAACTCCATACCCGTTAAGCATTGGTTCTCCATTCCCGCATTTTCCCCTTCCCCCAGCCCCTGGAAACCACCAATATGCATTCTCTATGGATTTTCCTATTCTGAATATTTCATGTAAATGGAATCATACAACATGTGACCTTTTCTGTCTGGCTTCTTTCACTTGGCATAATATTTTCAAGTTTCATACATGTTGTAGCTTGTGTTAGTACTTCATTCCTTTTTATGGCTGAATAACATTCCATTGTATGGGTATACCAATATTTGTCCATTCATTCACTGATGGACATTTGAGCTGTTTCTGCCTTTTGCTATTTGAGCACTGCTATGATATGCCTCTACATGTATTTGTTTGAGTATCAGTTTTCAGTTCTTTTGAGTATATCCCTATGAGTGGGCAATTGATTTTTAAGAGAGGTACAAAAGCAATCCAATGGAGGAAGCATAGTCTTTTCAATACATAATGTTGGAATCATTGGACATCTCATAAGCAAAAAATGAACCTTGACCTAAACCTCACACTTTACTTAAAATTTAACTCAAAATGGATAGTAAATCTGACAGATAAAATAAATGTGACATGTAAAACTATAAAGCTTTCTATACGTAAAACTATAAAGAAAATCTTTGGAATAAATCTTTGTGACTTAGGCTAAAAGTTCTGAAATGTGACACCAAAAGAATGGTTCATAAAAGAAAAAAAAGTAAATTGGACTTTTATCAAAATTAAAAACTTTTGATCTGAGAATGTTACCCTGTTAAAGAAGATGAAAAGACAGGCCATAGGCTGGGAGAAAGTCTTTGCAAATCACACATCCAAGAAAGGTCCTGTATCCAGAATGTATTAAGAACTCTCTAATCTCAACAGTAAGAAACAATCCAGTCAAAAAATGGGTAAAAGTTTTGAATAGACAACTTTACCAAAGGGTAAATACGGATAACAAATAAGCACACGAAAAGATGTTCAAAATCATAAACTATTAGGGGAATGCAACTTAAAAACATAATGAGATACCACTACACACCTATCAGAATGGCTAAAGTAATGCTGAGCAACCAGCTCTCTCATAGATTCTTCATGGGAATATAAAATGGTGCAGCCATTCTGGGAAATAGTTTGGCAGTTTGCTATAAAGTTAAACATGTCCTTACCGTGTGATTCAGCAGTTATACTGCTGTATTCTCATCCTAGAGAAATGAAAACTCATGTCCACACAAAAATCTGTACACTCACGTACATGACAACTTAATTTGTAATAATCAAAACCTGAAAACAACCCAAATGTCCTTCAATGGGTGAATTAACTGTGGTACTTCCACATAGCAGAATACTACCCAGCAATAAGAAGGAATGCACTATTGATACACACAGTAACTTGGATGGATCTTAAGAGCATTATGCCAAGTGATAAAAGAGATCATTGGTTCTGGAGAACAGAGATCACTGGTTCCCTGGGATTAAGGTTTGGGGAAGGGTGTGACTCTAAAGGGGATGGTGTATGAGAATTTCTTTGTTTTGATGCAGCAGTTTATATCCTGATTATGGTAATGGTTACATGAGTCTCTACATGTTTTGATAGTACTATACCAAAAAAAAAATGAGTGCATGTAAAAACTGGTGAATCCAAATAAGGTCTATATTATAGTTAATAATGTTGTGTAATGTCTATTTCCTGATGTTGATAATGTACTGTGGTTAAGTAAGATGTTCTCATTGGGGAAAGCTGTGTGAAAGGTACACAGTAGCTCTACTGTTTTTGCCATTTGTTAAGGGTCTTAAGTTATTTACAAATAAACAGCAAAAAAATGCAGAGTCTAAGATTTTCAAAAGTAAAGAAAATAACATGAATTGGGTAGAGCAGTGTTAAACTGAGGCAGTGAGAAAAGTGATCTTAACAGGTTGGGTTTTTTTAATCGAAATAATAATAACCAGGGATTCCAAAGAAATTTCTGCTCTGCTAATAGTGGATTCTCAGTGCATGGCTAGCTGCATGGAGAAGTGGAGCCAAGCCTCTCTCCAGGAGAAAAAGTAGCAAGATTTGACATCTGGGTTAATTATTGTTGATGGTTTGATTTAAAAGCCAGTGAGTAAGCAAGTGCTATCAGTACCATTTCTACCTTGAAGAATGACATTTTGCAGAATGGAAGAGCTGGCAAAACCTTGTAAGTTATTTTGACTTTTATTTAAGACAAAAAACAAAGCACCTGCAGCAGCCTTTGCACAAGAACAAAGTTCCAGCCAGTGTCTCTCTTCTGTGTCTGCTATCTACTTTATTTTTGAATCCTGTATAAGGCAGAGTTAACCATTCTGGAGCTTGCTTTTACTTTTCTCCTCCTTTCTCCTTCTCCCCTCTTCTTCTGCTGCCCACCCCCACCCCCTCCTCCTCTTCCCTCTTTCCTCTCTCTCTTCTCTCTTCTCTCTTCCGGCTTTCCCTCCCTTCTTCTCCTTTCCTCCTCCCTCTTTCCCATACTACTACTTCCTCCCCCCTTTTCCTCTCTCCCTCTTTGTTTTTTTTAAGAGAGTGTCTGCCTGCCATAGCATGCCTGTATTTTGATTTTGAGGAGAGAACCCCATGAATCCTGTTAAGTAAAAAAATGATGGTGGGTGGAGGGCCTTTCTGGAATTCAACCTTAATTTTGTAAGCATGCTATTTTCAACCTGACCAGTTCAGCTGGTTCTGAGACCTGGGAATCAGGCTATAAACTTAGGGAGAAATGTTGAAGGTGCTTGAGGAGATAGGTCTTCTATGCATTTATGTAGGATTGGCAGAATCTGGCTCCTCAGGTAACTTAACTTTTCTTCTCTAGCCTTGGAGGGAGTTGTGTTTACATTAGATTTTGAGTGAGAGAATTAAACTTGGATGCATCTCATTCTTTGTCTGCCTTCCCTTTGTGGCCCCTATGGAAGCAGACAGTATTACCAAGGTTGCTCTGATGTACTTGAACCTGAGATAGAGGTTTTTTAGAGACTACCTGGAACACCCAGAGATGACAGAATACTGTCTCAAAGACCATTAGCAGAAGAAATTTCCCACATGCTTTCAACTGGATCTATAGGATTTCTATCTTTTAAAAAATGGCTTCCAGACATTCAGTAGAGACTTCTAGGCAAAGAGCAGAAGTTTAAAAAATGCATTTAAAGTAAGCCAATTAATTGGCTTTACTTACCAAGAAGATGCTTGCCTCTTCTAAAACTGTGTAATAACTATCTACCTTTTGCTTCAATCCGTCAGGATAATAGCCTGTAAACTATGTATCTTGATATCTTTTCTCCATTAAGTTTATACTCTTGAAGTTTTATGAAATACCCCAGGGAAATTGATTTCCTGAAGCACTGGGTGGCCTACTTGTGGGTCAGCTATTGTGTTGTTCTTACTACTTAAAACAGATTGTTCTCTGCCAGAGGGGTGGAAAGCACCCCTCTGAAACTACCTTTAACTTTGCTATGAAAATATTCTTGTTTAATATGTTAAGAGACAGTGATTTCTGGTCTTGGCTTTTAAAAATGAGAATGCTTTTTAACTTTCTCTTTCATGGTTAACTATGCCCAGAGTCTTTATTTTAATTACCACTGTGTAGTACTTCAGTTCTTTTGTTTGTTTCATTACATATTCTGCTTTGGTTTTGAAAATAATTTTAGAGAAATAAAATCAAATTGTTTCCAATACAATGAAGTGCTTTCACCACGCTATTAATGAATCTTTTCCTCATTATTGAGAAGCTAGATGTTGCAAATCTTTTTAAAGCTAAATGTTGCAAATCTTTTTAAACAAGCAAATTAAAAACTGTTTAGTCTTATGATTAGAGCAGACAAAGAGCAGAATAAAATTTAACTTACCTGGCTCATTCCTTTAGTGACCTTTCTTTATCGGAAATTGGAGCTATCTGTGGTTTAACTCCTCCCTATAGAAGGAATGTTATTAGAGAGGAGCTGGAAGGATCCCCAGGGTTCTGATTCTTAATCCTTAAATGTAAGACCTAAAACTCTAAAACTACTAGAAGAAAACAAAGGGGGAAAGCTCCTTGACATTTGATTTTTTTAGATATGACACCAAAAGCACAAGCAACAACAATAAAAAATCAACAAGTGGGGGCTTCCCTAGTGGCGCAGTGGTTGGGAGTCCACCTGCCGATGCAGGGGACGCGGGTTCGTGCCCCGGTCTGGGAAGATCCCACATGCCGCAGAGTGGCTGGGCCCGTGAGCCATGGCTGCTGAGCCTGCATGTCCGGAGCCTGTGCTCCGCAAGGGAAGAGGTCACAACAGTGAGAGGCCCGTGTACCGCAAAAAAAAAAAAAAAAAAATCAACAAGTGGAACTAGATCAAACTGAAAAGCTTCTGTACAGCAAACGAAACAACAAAATCAAAAGGCAATCTATGGAATGGGAGAAAATATTTGTAAACTAGATGTCTGGTAAGGGGTTAACATCCAAAATGTGTAAGGAATTCAACTCAATAGCAAAAAACCAAATAACCTGATCATATTATTGGCTGAAAACCTAAACTGACATTTCTCAAAAGACATACAGAGGGTCAACAAGTATATGCATAGGTGCTCAACATCACTAATCATTAGGGAAATGCAAATCAACTACAAAGAGACATATCACCTTATAATTGTTAGAATGGCTATTATCAAAAAAGGCAAAAGATAATAAGTGTTGTGGAGGATGTGGAAAAAGGGAAACCTTTGTCCCCGTTCCTGTTGGTGGAAATGTAAATTGGTATGGCCATTATGGAAAACAATATAGAGGTTCCTCAAAAAATTAAAAATAGAACTACCATATGATTCCAGCAATCCCACTTTTGAGTATGTTATCTGAAGGAGATGAAATCAGTATCTCAAAGAGATATCTGCACCCGCATGTTCATTGCAGCATTATTCAGTATAGCCAAGATATGGAAACAACTTATGGTTCTATCAGTGGATGAATGGATAAAGAAAATGTGTGTGTGTGTGTGTGTGTGTGTGTGTGTGTGTGTGTGTGTACAAACAGCAATGGAATGTTATTCGGCCATAACAAAAGAGAAAATCCTGCTATTTACAACAACATGGATGAGCCTGGAGGACATTATGGTACATGAAATAAGACACAAAAAAGACAAATACTGCATGATCTCACTTATATGTGCAATCTAAAAAATTTATAAAAGCAGAGAGCAGAACAGTAGTTATCAGGGTCAGGAAGGTGGGGGAAAGGGGGAGATGTTGATCAAATGGTACGAAGGTTCAGTTATGTGTGTTGAATAAGTTCTAGAGAACTAATGTGCAGCATGGTGACTGTTGTTATTAATACTGTATTGTATACTTGAAATTTGCTAAGAGAGTTGATCTTAACTGTTCTCCCCACCAAAAAATAAATCGTAACTGTGTGAGGTGATAGATATGTTAATTAGCTCGATGGTGGTGATCATTTCAGTGTTTACATATTTTTAAACATCATGCCATACACCTTAAATATAATCAAATTTTATTTGTCAAGGATACATCCATAAATCTGGGGAAACAATGACCAGGTAAGTGCTCTGAGCCTGTGTTTCTTGCTGCATCTTGTATTGAAGACATCATGGGTGGGGGGCGGATAAGAGCACTGGGCGATGGATTAAGAGACCTGAATTCTAAATTTTGGCTTGCCACCAATTAGTGTATTTTTGTGACAATGGATTTGACATCACCTTTGTCTCTGTACATGCAGTTCTTCTGAACTAATTGTTATTGAGCATTTTTTCTTTGCAAGAGACGCCTGGAGATATTATATCCAGTTTATATTGACTAAATGCTTTCTATTTGTTGTTGATTTAGGCTTTTTCTGCAGTGTTTTGGTCTGTAGTAACTGGGCAGATAAGTGAGGGAAATTACATTGCGGCTGGAAAATTTTCCTCTGAAGAGGCTTTAATTTGTATGGAAAATCTAGATAGTCCTGGCAAAAGGCTTTATCTGTGATTTAATTTAAAAGCCATGGAATCAGTACTATATTTTGTAATATTATATCATTAATTCACAATTACTACTAATTTACTAAGTGAAGGAAGTAGAAACCTCTAAATCCTAGCAGTGCCTAAGTAATATAATAATGCTTGTGGTTTACTAGTTGATTCCAAATTATTCTTTTTTAGCAAAGTAGAAATTAAACTGGCTTCCTTATTTGAAATATATCCAAGAGAGACTATTTTCATATTTGTAACCAAAGTAAAATAGATATTTTAGCATTTTGATGGTGCCTTTAGCGAATTAGTAATCATTTAGGTTTAAGAGCTGCTGCTTCCTTTAATATACTGTGTTAGTTAGAGGAATCTTGATTTAAATATACTTCCCAATGTTGACTTATAGGACAGTGAGAGCAAGTATAGTTTTCAGTTCTGTTGAGATAGGGTCATTCTTGGAAACTAACAGCATCATAAGAAATGCCTCAGATAGTGTTAAAATTTTTTTAAAGAGCTGAACAAAAGGAAACTGAATACAGAAGAACCCCATTTTATCTTAAGTCCTTGTTTCTTATATGTCCTATGGTGACAGCTTTGCTGCAGAATTATAACTGTAAAAATGTTACATAACATTGTTAGCTTACAAGGGCCCATGATTGGGCCACCTTGTAGCACTAAATGCAAAAAAGTAGTTCATTTATCCAGTGTGAAGTAATGTCTCTTGAGATTATGAGGATAAATGAGAAGTATGTTTGAATTAGTTTTGAGCATATAGCATGTATTTTAGCCTCATAGTGTCTCTGAGATGGAAGGATGGGTGAGCAGGAAGAGGTTATGGAGGGAGGTAATTTTTATCTCAATTTTAAATTACCAGATTGAAGCAGAATCACACAATTGAATTCATAACAGAGCTTGAAATAGAAAAAAAATTGTATCTTAAACCTCTGCAGTTCTTCAACTAGAACACGTTGTCTTAAGTAATTTTGACAAATTTGCCTCCTATTCTAAAGCTTAAATAACATCATCATCGAAAGAAGCAAGAATTCATGTGCCTATTGATGAGTCTGACTTTAAGAAGGCCCTGTATACAAAAATCCGACGTTATAAATATAATATGTAGAGTTTATAAAGTAATTTTACCTTGCCCTTCACAATTATTCTTTGCAATATAGGCCTCCATTGAATAATGGAAAAAGTACATTTACTTAGCATTTCATAAACACGATAAATTATATCTTAAAGATTTATTTTAAATGCAGTTTTATTCATAGCCCTTTCCAGTCCAGCTGAAAGTGACTTTTTTTTCCTCTTCCATTCCTTAATTCCTTGTTTACCATGGTCTTAAAACATTTAAATTGTCTATTGTAGTTATTTACGTATATAATTTCTTATTCTATTGGATTGTCATCTCCCAAGTTTCCTTGTATAAGTTAAGTGCTTATATAAATATTTATTAAATGAACAAACGTTCGCCTATACTTGATCAGTGAGTGATACTCAAGGCAGAAGGACGGAGAAGTAGGACGCTCTCCCAGGGGACTTACGGGGTAGCATTTTCAATCTGTATTTCCCCATCTCCCACTCACGAATAAGAAGTGCTTCCTAGTGAGCCTAAATCTGCTTGGAGTGTATCATATTTCAAGTGTGTGTGTGTGTGTGTGTGTGTGTGTGTGTGTGTGTGTGTGTCTGAGAGAGAGAGAGATGAGTGGAGGGAGTACCATAAGACGGGAGGGAGGGGAAGGAGATAAAGCAATATAACATAGAACAAAACTATCTGCCTGCATTTTGGCGTTACTGGTAGAGAAATATACAAGAGAGTGATTAGGCACACAAGAAGCAAATGAAAAACAGATTTCATCATCAGAAATAGCTACCCTGTTAAAGTGATAACATGATTAAAGTAAAGCTTCTTTTAGTAATGAGGCCCTTCTCTATATTATTGCTTATGGATGAGACAAACCTTCAAGCTTTTTGCAGACATCAACAGAAAAGTATAAAACCAGGATCAGTGGTAACTGACAAAGTCTATTTGGTAAGAAATTTGAGGATTATATATATGCATGTATGTATGTATAACAATGGCTCTGTTTCCCTTTTATAGACTCCCATAAATCTCTTACTTGTTGCTACTTCATAACAGTGGCGGATAACAAAAACTTAGGTCAGATAAGGGGTTTTCTGTAAGGTTCCTTTCCATCAGAGTAAATCCCTATCCATCTGAGTTGTTGCTTTGTTTACCTTTTATATATCTGCTTGTTTTTTCTAGATCTTTGTTCTGATGAGCCTAATCTTGTGTTAGAAACACATATACTTTTTCTGTTTCTCACTGTCTCTCTCCTATTTCTGAATCTTTTATGAGCAAGATCCTTTGAATTTTGCAGACTTCTAACTATTATTTCAGTAAGAAATCGGGCTGTGGCGCTGAGCTTTTTCAGTGTTTTGTTTAACTGTTATCATTCCAAACAGCCATTCATTTTCTCTTATCACTTCCTGCCTTAGACTCTTCCATTGGTTACCTTGTCTATGTAGACCTTTCTCATTCCAGAACCATACATAATAGATTTTTTTCCCTTTCTCTGTGTTATCAATACATAACAGAATGATTTAATATATTCTCTCTTCAGCTTACTTTGAGACACATTAAGACTCTTGAATTACGCTTCATATCATAAATTACTCTCTTCTTTCTCTTAGGCCTCAGTTCTTGTGCTCGAAACACTGGGTTCTAATTAAACTCTTAAGAAACACAGTAGATATATTTTTTTTTCATGCAGATGTGTCTTCTTTTAAGTAAAAATCTACAGTTTGAAAACTTAAAGTTCATCTGTTTCAGTTATTATGTTCCTTTACTCTTTTTTCCTTTAAAAAATGTGAAGACTAATATAAGATATAATAATATGGGAAACTGGTTGTGAGGTATATGGGATCTCTGTACTAACTCTGCAATAATTCTGTACATCTAAAAGCAGCTGTAAAAGGAAATGTTTATTGAAAAATATATGAAGGACATTTTCATTCATATGAATTTTAGAGATATTCAAAGTGCTGTATTTCTTACAGTTCATGAAAAATCTGACAAATGTCGATATTCTTTTCTCTCTGAACTATTGAATTAATAATAAAGCTTTGAATATTCGTTATTCCCAGATCCTTGTATAATATTAGAAGAAAGTAAATGATAAATTGGTCTCCCAACATCACACCCCCTCTGTTCTTCTTAACTCTTCTGTGGCTGTAGCACCTGAGTGGGCATCTTTATTGCCTTAGGAGCCTGCCATGAGTTCAAAGTCTCAAGTGAAGAGAATTCAGCAACTCTAGGACTTGATTGAGGAAACAGTATTGACCACGTCTTGCTGAATTTTATCTGGGCTCTCTTGGGTTCATAAGGGCTCTAACTCTTCAGAAGGCTCTTGATGGTATAGGTTCTGCTTTGATCTGAAAGGACCAGCCTGCAGTGGCACGCCTGAGTATGAAAGATACTTCTTCTGAAAGTAACGGTGTGTGGCATTTTCGTTTTGCTGCGTTTCTTTCAGAATCATTTTATAACCTTACCATCCTAGCTTTTGTTTCTAGGGCTCTACTTTACGGAGCAGATGATATCCCTAGAAAATAGTTGTAGATTTGTGGCTTGGCAACTGCTTTATTAAAGCCTCATATAAATTGAGAACTGATTACCTTGCTTCTTGCTATGTGGAAGAAAAGATTCTGTTCCTGAAGGTACCCATCCTTTCTCTTCCCTTGCAGACAGAACAGCTTGCAAAATTTCTCAGGCTAAGGAGTCCTTGTCAAAACAAATTTTTATTTGAAGAACTAAGATGCCTAGGGATATTTAGCAACAGCCCATACAAATTACAGTGGAATTGAAACTTTAGAATGGGAAAAAAGAATTTTTCACGTTTGCTTAACCCCATTGCACCCACTGTTAGATAATATTAAATGTTTTAGCCACTTGCTATTCATCTTATAGCAAAACATGTAAATAGAAAAATGGATCTCCTGATTAAACATTGGCGTAGCACATTCTCAATACATCCAATATAAAACATGCTCTACATTTTATTTTAAAAATTACTGGTATCATCAATATTGGTTTTGTGAAAAAGTCCCATGACTGATATTTTTTAATTGTTGAACTCAGATATCCTTTTACTCAGTGGCTTTACTTCCATAATGAAGAAGTACATTTTGTTGGTGACATCTCGAATTCTGGAATAGTTGGAATTATTAGTTAAATTATAGTTTTTCTTTTAAGATGATTTGTTTCATCCGTGAAGGTAATAATCTCAATGCTGAACTGCACCTGGAATAAGCGAACTATTTTGCTTCTTTTATAAAGATTTCAGTGTGTGCAACTCTGAGTTCAGAGAAGATCATACTTGCATGTTCTGAGTGATAGAGAAGTGAAAGAATATTTTTTAAAACGTAACTGCTTAATTTCATGTTTGTTTAGTGATGTTTCCAAAGTAACTGGTGTTTTTCACTGCCATCTCCGTAAGTATGCACATAAAATCTTCAGTGGATTCTTTGAAATATAATTTAAAGCTGAATTCCTTGCTTAATTAATAAGATATACTGGATTAGTCCTGGCTTATTATATGATTTTTGACATTTGTCACCTATAAAGAGAAGTTAACCTCTCAGTACAGCTAATCTTCACCTTTGTTTCTCTTCCTTACTGACAGAATCCCAAGGACTGCAGCAAAGCCAAGAAACTAGTGTGTAATATCAACAAAGGCTGTGGCTATGGCTGTCAGCTCCATCATGTGGTCTACTGCTTCATGATTGCATATGGCACCCAGCGAACACTCATCTTGGAATCTCACAATTGGCGCTATGCTACTGGGGGATGGGAAACTGTGTTTAGACCTGTAAGTGAGACCTGCACAGACAGATCTGGCATCTCCACTGGACACTGGTCAGGTAAGAAGCCTGTGTAGTTTGTCATCTCTCTGTGTTGAACCACTGCATAACCAAGTTATCAGATTCCTACGTACAACCTTATGGCTTACAGTCGTCTTTTTCTCTGCATCCAGTGAGTGCTATACATTATCCAGATAAAATCTGGAATAATAATTTTTATTCACAAAATGTTTCATGGTCAATTTCTTCCTTCTTTTTTTTTTTTTTTTTTTTATTGCTGTGCCACGCAGCATGTTGGGATTTTAGTTCCCCGACCAGGGATCAAATCCATGCCCCCTGCAGTGAAAGTGCAAAGTCCTAACCATTGGACCACCAGGGAATTCCCTCATGATAATTTCATTTCTGATGTTCATTTTTATCTGGATCTAGCAAAATCACTAAGTTTTTTCAAGGAACATAATTTACTCTTTTAATGATTATGATGATGATATACTTCCACTTTTTTGGGTGCTTTCACATTATTTTACTCATTTGATCCTCCAAATTATCCTTTAAGGTAGACTGGTGGTTCTCAAATGTCAGCATGTGTGAGAATCACCTTGAGTCAGAAAATACTATTTTCTGATTCAATAGGCCTGGGGTGGGGCCTGATACTTGCATTTCTGACAAAGTTTCCAGGTCCAGGGACCACACTATGAGAACTACTTAGGCAGACAGTGCAGGTACCTTTATCTCCATTTTACAATTGAGGACAATGAAGCCTAATTTGTTCATGTGATTTTAATTTTATTCAGGAAACGTTTAATGAGGAATAATGTGATTAAGGTACCATGCTAGGCCTGAGAAGAGATACAAAGATTAGCAAGAAATTTCTCTTCTCTCCAAGGACTTGGTGAAACAGGGAATAGAGTATAGATAGAGTTTCTTACTGCTAGTCTCTTCTTTCTACAACGACAATCTTTAAACAAGGTCCCAAGTTGGGCTACCTTTGTTAAAATCTTTGCTGTATCATTTTGTAATCTTGGGCAAGTTACTTAACCTAGGCCTTCATTTCCTCATCAGTAAAATGAAAAGTAATAACTTACTTACCTCTTTGAGATAAATGAACTAATATGTATAGTGCACTTAGCACAGTACCTGATATATGAGCTCTAGTAATTGTTAGCTATCTTTAGTAGCCCTTATTCATTGCGTGCCGACAGTGTGGCAGATACTGAACTAAGTGACCAGGTGAAATGCTGAGTAGGTCAGTACACTATCTCTGCACTCACTTCTTGTGAGAAGTCCAGTATTTTTCAAAATGCTGAGGCATTTCAGTTCATGTAATTTCTTATGGAGCTGAGCACCTTTTGTCACAAGTTAAAACCCTAGATGTGCAATGGAGAGCTATGTCATTGGCAAAGTAAGTAACTTTAGTTCCTTTGTTTCTTTTTGCCTTCTTTGGAAAATACAGGTAATACTTGACTTCACAGAAGTGTCAAGAAAGTCAATTGGGTAATTTCTATAAAATGCTTTAAGTTGCTCTATAAAATGTGCTATATGGATTTAAAGTATTCTCTTGTGATATGAGTTTTGTTTTCCGTAGGATTATTTAGGAACCTTATTCGGTATATCAACATATGTCTTTCTTTGTAGCTCACTTCAAATTTTAAAGTGAACCTCTTCATCTAGAACCTACCTGAGTTTTAGTTTTGAGGTTACCTCTTCCATTGACTGGTCTGTAGTTTATAGCTGGTACAGATTAGATGTCAAGGTTAGGAAGATACAGGAAAAGCAACTCTGTTAGTCTCACTGTGGCTAACTTTTTCATTTTGTGAACTTAGTTCAGTTTCAAGTTTCTTTGATTGTGGAAGCATATAGCCAGCGTAGGACAAAGTTCTTATGTTTCACTGTTTCTAGGGAGAGGCAGCTTTCTGAGTAGCAGTCAGTTAATAAAAAAGTAAAAGGTTAGCCTTACTAGACTTGTCAAATTCAGTGTGTAGGTTGGCCATGCCTATATGTTACAACTAGGTACTTGGTTTGTTTGATTGTAAGCCTTCCTCATACATCTTGTAGTCTGTAGTGGCAACTACAGAACGTGAAGATTAACAATGGCTTGAATTTGAAGCATTCAGAATTTCTTGACATTACAATTAAACAGGTTCTAGAAATTATCCTTCCTTTATTTATGTGGAATCTTGAGGCCTGGTAGATACTAAGTGGCTTTTCCAGGATCACACAGCTTACAAATGACAGAATTCTGGTTAGTACGTTCACTCTACCTACATCCAGTCTAAGTCTTTCCTAGTAAGCTCATGTCAAACACCTTACTTAGCAGAATAACGATTAGAAACTGTCCTGAATGTTTGGGAACTAAATAAGATGATGAATTTAATATCTCTGTCCTCTTTCCTCCCCCTATTCTGTAACTTTTTCCAAATCTTTCATATAATTTTAGATACTGAAGAGTTACCAATGGTATTTTCTTCTTAGTCATTTGCCGTCCTTGATCAAAGAAATCATTTTATCATGGCAGCATAGAATTATAATTTTAATTAAATAGATACTTCCTTTATAACTGCAGGTATTATATAAAATCATATATTTTTCTCCATGCTAATGAATTAAACTGTGCCTATTGGACACCTTTAGTTAATTAAACTAGCAGTTATTTTCAGTATTCTTGCAGAACTCATTATAACTAAAATAATTTAGATGCTAATCTTATATCTAAAAGAAGGAAGAAGTTTATGTTTGAACTTAGAATACTTTCATTTTTATGAGAAGTATGGTTGCCATCCACTTCGGTATCTGTTTATGTATATTATCTGTATATGTACCTTTTGGAGAAACTAACTTATTTCTAGAATCAGAGGAATCAGAATGAAATTTCATAACATTAATCCTTCAGTTAGCCATAAATCAACTAAATCTGTTATTCTTCTGACTTGTACAAAGAACCTTGGGATATTTCCCTTGGCACCACTGCCATGAGATTATTATTGTTCATACACACTTGACATGATGTGTTTACAGGTGGAATTTAGTGACTTCTGTTCAAATCTGTCACCAGCACAGGAATTAGTATGCACGTTTGATCATTTGAATAGCCAAATCATGCCTTGGTGTAAGTTGAGTTCCTTTTTTCTCCTTCATTTTTTTATATTTGTGTATGAAACCGTATCCTTTGTAGTATAATTTGGTTTCGTGAAGCAAAATATTAGAAATTATGCTTCCAGTTAGTAATATCGTTTCCCTGTCACCTATAGATGTCCTGTCTGTTCTAAAGTTGTTGATAAAATGGTCAGTTATTCTTCTGTATCGCAAAATGTTTCCTAAACCTGAACTAACTACATGTTCATAGACCCGATTCTTCCAACTAGATTCCTTATGATAATTCAGAATGGGAATATTGGTATTTAATAGTTTGAAGTATCTTTCAACAAAAATTGATTTGTTTTTAAAAGTATTTTGACTGTTTTAGGCTATGTATGGCGACCAGCTTCCAAGATGCTTTTCTAGTTGCTAGAAAAATACTCTTGAATAAATGATTTAGCAATAGGGCACCTCAGCTATTTAAACTCAGTTCTCCACTATTTTTTCCATTCTAAAAATTGCACATTTATTCAGATTAGCAGTTAAACCATTTGGGTGTTTGCATTTCCTTCTCTTGTATTTGATTGTCATAAATTGAACTGAATTACTTAATTTGATAAATCTAATTGAAAAGCTTTCTTTTAAATGAAAATAATGACTAGTAAGAAACTGTTTGTAAATATGATAAAATTTAATGCCCTAGAGGTGTCTGATTTAAGTGCATGTTTAAGTAGATTGCCACTTGCTGTATTTAATTACCTAAACTGGATGGTTACCTTCTCTCCATACCTCATTTGAAAAAAAGGTTTTGGTCAAAGAGTTTTAGTTGGCATCCTTACATGGAGGCAACCTTAAACTAGAAGTAATTTAATAAAAGTACTTGCTATGTGCTAGGCACCATGCTGGACTACATGCTGTCAGGGGCAGCCTAGGGGGAAAGGTAGACAACTTGAATGAACAATTAAAATGTATTGTGTTATGGGTAAGTCCATAGTACTCTGAAGCACATATCTAACATGTATTTGGGATTCTTCTGGAGGAAGTGATTTTTAAGCTAAGACCCAAAGTATGGGGAGTCAGCCAGGTAGAGATATGATAGAAGAATTTTCTGTCATTGGGCACAACATGTGAAAAGAGGCAAGAGAACATCAAGTCATTGGGGAAACTAGAAATAATTCGTTGTAAAGTTTGAATACTGAGAGACTTATGTTTCATTTTGAAAACACGTGTTACTTACAGGGTTTCCGTTTGGATGGTTGTATGATTGTGTTCCTCCTTAAAACCCAGGTTTTAATTCAGGTGTCAGAGCTCTTTGTTTTGCTTTTGCTTCGGAGATTGGGCAACGTTAGAAGCCAGATTGCTTTCAGTTGGCTCTTGGTGTCATCTAGGAGCCATAACTCTTTAATTAAAAATTTCATTTTTAATATTTTTTAGCGTTCACTCAGTAAAGTTTTGAAAGCTGACAAATACCACAAACTCATATACTCCAGAAAAAAACATTATATTTTTATTAACTGCCTAAAGCACTTCTGTAATGCTGTTTTTCCTGCATTTTATTTAAAATTTGGGTAATCTCCGTATGATAACAATTTTGCATTACCATTTTTTATAGAGAGAATAGGAAGGTAATTTAGTCTTCCACGTTTGTTGAGCAATTTTTTTCCAATTTTATTGAGATATAATTGACATATAAACATTGTATTAGTTTAAGGTATACAACATAATGATTTGGTATGTATATACTGCAAAAAGATTACTGTCATAAGTTAACATCCATCACCTCACATGGTTACAAACTTTTTTTCTTGTAATGAGAACTTTTTAAGATTTACTCTCTTAGTCACCTTCAAATATACAGTATCGTTAACTATAGTCACCATGCTGTATGTTACATACTCAGAGCTTATATGTCCTTTTATTGGAAGCCTGTACCTTTTGACCACCGTCACCCTTTTCCCCCCTACTTTCCCCACCCCCACCCCACCTCTTTTCACCTTTGGCAACCACCAATCTGTTCTCTGTTCCTATGAGTTTGTTTTTTTAGATTCCACATACAAGGGAGATCATACAGTGCATGTGTTTCTCTGACTGACTTACTTCACTTAGTGTAATATCCTCAAGGCCTAGACATGTGGTCGCAAATGGCAGGATTTCTTTCTTTCTCACGGCTGAATCATATTGCATTGTGTGTGTATATATATACTATTTTCTTTATCCTTTCATCCATCAGTGGATGCTTGAGTTGTTTCCATGTCTGGGTTATTGTAAATATGCTGCAGTGAACATGGGGGTGCAGATATCTCTTCAAGATAGTGATTTCATTTCCTTTGGGTATATTACTCAGAGATGGGATTGCTGGATCATATGTTAGTTCTATCGTTTAAGCAAATATCTCACTAAGGTCAAAAGGAAAATCTTTAACAAGCTGAACACAAATTAAATTATACTTTAACTTTTTCCTGTGAAACTAGTATTTGTAACATTTGCAAAACTACTCAGATGTCTATTGGAGTCATCTAAATAATCTAACAAGCTTGTATCCTTAATAATGGCCTATCTCAGATGGACTGATTGATAAACTAATAATATGGTTGATAATCTATAGACATACCTATTAGGATAGGCTATGGACACACTTCTATGTAGTATTTTTTACAGTAATAGTATTTTCAGCCTTTGGTGATTGATTAGTAGAAACATGAAATAAGTACACATAATATTTTAGATTTCTTGTGCTGCAAAAATGTCTTTATTTCTCTGTTTAGGTAATATGAGGAAGAGGAAAGGATACTGGTCTCTGAGTTACCCATGTCTGATCTTAGTTCTGTTGTTTTTAGCTTTCTGAACTTCAACAGTTAATTATAGCTTCTGAACCTCAGTTTCATCCTAAGAAAGCTCATGATACTCAGTACCTATCTCCCTATCCACTTTTATAGGGCTATAATCACAAGCGAAAATGATTAAGGGCTATAAAAGGTATTAAGATGATTTTCACATACAGTTTATTTTCACTGTCTATGTTTGGTCCCCAAATTTTAAAACAAAAACATAATAATAGAATACATTATTAGATTATAATCTGTAACAATAGAAAAGTTATCCTTTTTCTCTAAGATGAAAACTAGGCCTTTATAAGAGCGTCATAGACAGTTTTCCCTTTTAAAATCATAAAGTTACATGGAAAAATTGAAAGAGATCCAGAGAGGAGAAATAACTTCTGAGAATAACCTCTAAGTGCTAAAATCTCTGTGCTTAATAAACCTACCATTTAATCACAGTAAAATTAAATAACCTCTGAGAGTAACCTCTAAGTGCTAAAATATCTCTGTGCTTAATAAACCCACCGTTTAATCATAGTAAAATTCTGAACTAGTCAGAGAGTCTCTCTGCAGCTACCTTAATATTTTTTTCTATACCAACACACCTGAGATAGAAGGTATACTCCCACTTATAACAGTAGCTCACTATAGTTAGTGATTTTAAAACTGGCTGTGTTTGTGGGGAAGGGGTGGTGGTTCAGGGAGATTTGAAGACAGCATTGGTACCATGCGTAGATGAAAAGCTCGCTATCCCAGCTTCAAGATTCTAATAGGTCTCTCTGCCCTACACCTTACTCTTTTGAGAATTACTGACCTAAACACATATCACTGCAGGTACGTAAAGACTTTTATTTCAGCCTATATAAGACTCGTTTTGCTGTTCATGGTCCATAAAAGAAAGGAAGATTTTTGTTTCAGGAATGTAAAATACCAGTTAGAATATATGTGTATCGCAGAAGAACTCAAACTACCTTTCACTATGATATCTCCTTTATCTTCAGCTTCCCACTTCAGGAGAGAGGAGGATATCTATGGTATCTCAGTTATAGTTACACAGTATGGGAATAGGGAGCTGAAACTTCGTCCACACAACAGTTTTGCCCGGAGTACCCACACATCTTAAACACAACCATAGATGTTTATTTCCGTATTTATCCTACAAATGCTTTTCCTTTCGAGTTATGAGTAAACCTGGGGAAAGTGAGTCAGAAGTTTGCAAACTGCCAGGATAAACATGGTACATTCTTCTGGACTATCAGTTTTATTTGCTAATATGTAAGCTAAATCATTTTCAGATAATAAAACAAACAGGTTATATAATGGTGTAAAATGAAAATTTTGATGAAACATCAGACTTCAGCCCATAGGTTTAGTGCAGCCTTCATATCCTCAGTACTATAAGTTTACCCTCCTCTGCTGTTGGGAGCATTTTGGAGGAAAACTTTAAGAAGTACTATTCTGTGTTCAAATTTTTAGCTTTTTTTTTTTTTTTTTTTTTTTTTAGCTATTTATTTTATCTTGAAGGAGACTCCAGATGGTAGCAGGACCTAGGTCTTCTGGTTATTTACACAATGTCAAACACTTGACCAGAGCACAAAAAATGTAATAAAAGAAAGAAAGAAAACCCACCTCTCCTGCATCCTGGTCCAAATCTGAAACTATTACCCTGCAAGCTGTGTGAGGCACTTTTACTAAATTGTAGATTTTGTTTTTTTAAGAAAATAGTCTATCAATAAGAATGAATTTTCTTTAGCAATATATCCTGCTCTTTTTAGACAAAGATCTGGCAGAATGAGTTCAGAGATTAAAAGAGATATGATTTAGGAAGTAGCAGTACATAATTAGCATCAGAGTCATTGTGGAGTGAAAACAGTTTCACTGGAAAAGTTTCTGAAATATCCTCTGAAGTCTATTTAGAACCTATCCAAGGCTACTAGAAATAGAATCCAGGTGCTCTGGATTTCCTGTGGGAATGTCTGGGCCACATGACCTTGATACCTGTCTCAGAAATTATCAGTGTTTTTGTAAGTACTGATACACCTTTTATGTTATGTGTTCTTAAAGATTTGCTGTAAATTGAATTATTATAAATTAAGTCATGTTTTAAACATTCTAGTGGAACTCTGTAAAGCAGCGGTCCCCAACCTGTTTGGCACCAGGGACCAGTTTCGTGGAAGACAGTTTTTCCACGGACTGCGTGGTGGGGGAGATGGTTTCGAGGTGATTCAAGTGCATTACATTTATTGTGCCCTTTATTTCTATTATTATTACATTGTGATATATAATGAAATAATTATACAACTCACCATAATGCAGAATCAGTGGGAGCCCTGAACTTCTTTTCACTCACTGATAGGGTTTTGAGACGAGTCTGCAAGCAGTTGATTTATTATGGTCTCTGTGCAGTCAAACCTCTCTGCTAATGATGATCTGTATTTGCAGCTGCTCCCCAGCACTAGCATCACCGCCTCAACTCCACCTCAGATCATCAGGCATTAGATTCTCATAAGGAGCGTACAACCTAGATCCCTCGCATGTGCAATTCACAGAAGAGTTCGTGCTCCTATGAGAAAGTAGCGCTGCCGCTGATCTGACAGGAGGCAGAGCTCAGGTGGTAATGCGAGTGATGGGGAGCGGCTGTAAATACAGATGAAGCTTCGCTCGCTCATCCACCGCTCACCTCCTGCTGTGTAGCCCGGGTCCCAACACGTCCCCGACTGGTATCAGTCTGGGGACCCCTGATGTAAAGAATTTTAAAAAAAAGAGTACAAATGAACTTATTTACAAAACAGAAGTAGAGTCACAGATGTAGAAAACAAACTTATAGTTACCAAGGGATGGCGGTGGGGGAGATTGGGACTGACATATACACACTACTATATATGAAATAGATAACTAATAAGAACCTGCTGTATAGCACAGCGAACTCTACTCAATACTCTGTAATGGCCTGTATGGGAAAAGAATCTAAAAAAAAGAGTGGATATATGTATATGTATAACTGATTCACTTTGCTGTACACCTGAAACTGACACAACATAGTAAATCAAATATACTCCAATAAAAAAAAAATTTTTTAAGTAAAATAGGAATAATAATAGTACTTCCTTCATAGACTTACTGGGAGTATTAAATGAGATAAATGCATGTCAGACACATAGAAGAGTACCTGACATAAACTGAGTACTCAATAAATGTCAGATAATATTATTGACATTATTAAAACTTCTGTATAGATTGTCATTATGCAAACTGTATAACATTTGACGGTATTTTATAATGTGCAAATCCCTCTTACCTATGATCTCAATTTCATTGCATCTATTTAATAAAAATAGAGATAAGAATAAAAAAAGAATTCCAAAGGAAATTCTTTCATAAAGGAAAGAATCTTTTATTCTCATATGAGCTAGTAGTCTCCTGGTTCATTGATCTCTCCCCACTCCACCCTACCTCTCTCTCTCTCTCTCTCTCTCTCTCATATTCTCTTCAAAATGCAATCATTTGGTTGCATTTTGGTAAGAGTCTTACTTGTTTATAATCTGTAGATCACATTCAAGTTTAGAATGATTCTATAATTAAGATAATTGTTGAAATGCTAAAGAAAGTTAAGAATGCCTCCTAGCTCTTTTGGTTGGTTTTATATGCCAGAGCTCTGGGTATGATATAAATCTAGAATTTCCTTATCTCTCTTCCTCAGGTTTATGTAAATTATAGGCTAATTCTATGGAATAGGAAGTAATAATAGGCCATGGTCTTTGGTGGAATTATACATATGTGGATCGCCCACATAAGCAGGGAAGTGCACTAGTCATCATGTAAAAATTTGAGTGTTTCTAGTTGCTGTGGGGAATAGAAAGATAAATAAGACCCAGTCCCTGCCCTTCAGGAACTTACACTGAGTGTATTAAGACACACTGATCTATAATTGTAACAAAGATAGGATATGTTAAGTGTCATAAGAGAGGTATAGAGTTTTGTGGGTCATCAGAAGATAGAGAAACTGTTTCTGGCTGAAGGTATTAAAGGCATCATTGGGAGCATAAGCTGGGCCTTTAAAGAATGAGGACAGGGATAGTCTACAACGACAGATCAATGTCATTGACATGAAATCAGAAGGTATTAGTTGTGTGACTTTAACTAGTATCCCACAACCTTTCATAATACCTGTTCTATGTACCTTACAGAGTCGTTATGAGGATTCAAAATGATACTGTATTTGACAGTGCTTTATATGTTCTAAATCACCCTATATGTTGTTATTACCACTTTAGTTTTATGGGAACAAAGCAAAATAATAAAAATAGCATAATTGGGTCATGGGATTTCAGCAGGGCTTCTTGTAAGAAACTTTAACAACCAACATTAATGAAACTTAGAAGTACTTGATGGCTTTTTATGAAACTCATTCAGAAATATAAATGAAAAGAGAAGAGGGAAATTATGATGGAGGAGCAAGGTGAAGACAGCCATCCCCTTTGCTCATCCTTTCACTGAGAGCCAGCTTCAGCTCCCCAGCAATCCCAGCCCAACTGAAGATCATCCCCTTCTTCTCTTGGGTTTTATTTAGTTTGTCCAGTAAAATCACAGCGTCTAGGCTAATTAGGGACTAGACTATGCTCCTGTCAAGGAAACTTGGCCTGTTTCCCTTTATTTTGGGGGACTGGGTTGCCTTCTTAGCTAAAGCCATCACTGACCCCAATCAGAGAAACTTCCTTACAAAACGTCAGTCTTCGGTTAGTTCTTTAGCTCTCCAAGCTGATAAATGATGATTTGGGGAGGGAGAAGCGGGATTTGGAATAAAACATGGTGTCTTGGAGCTCTAATATGTAGGTGATACTAAAAGAATCAAGAATTAATTCCTGTGAAGGTTCTGCTCCATTTGAGCTGTGTCAAAATTAATGCTTAGGAATCTGAACATACCCAAGGTGCTGATTTCCAAGTTACTTGCCTAAAAGTGGAGATAGGCTTCATTGAAGTTTTCTCCAAACACTAACAATGGAAGATTTCAATGTTAGAAATACATAAAAGTGAGGGCCTTTGAATGACCATCCGTCTGGTACCTGTCTGTTGACTAGATGGAACTACGTTTTTCAGACCAGCAGAGATTATGTTTAGTTAAGCAGCCCAAAACACAGTATTGAAGCACTGACGCATGCTCCTCTCCTCTCTAGTTTTTGGGTATTAAATATTGTATTTGAAGCTATTTGTGTAGTATGTCTAGGTTGTGGCTAAGAATAAACTAGCCTGGAACACTCCAATGGGATTTTAAGGCACAATGGAAAAAGCTGTTGAAAAAAGGGTAAATCACCAGTATTTTCTTTTCTCTGCTGTCACTGCCCATCTTGCTGTGTCCACTGAAATTGGACAGTAGGAACTGGGGAGTGGGCTGGTTTATTAGCTGCTTCTGCTGCCATCTCTAACCAGTCTTGATCCATGCAGTTGAGAATACCCAATAACAGGGCTGGCAAAAGGAGACATTGCACTGTGTCCCTTGTTTTCTAGATTATATTCAGTACCAACCATAGGGCCACCCAAATTGAGATTTTAGAATATATAGGGCATCCATATGCATCCTTTGGAAATGTCTAGCCATTAGTACCTGGATTGACTTCAGAAGGTTAGATAGTCTTTTAAGAATATGATATCTACATTTTAAAAGTGACGTGATATCTCTATTTCAGAGGAAAGATTATTATCTTATGGCTTGTCATGAATGACCATCTTAGAGGCACCCATTTGTATTATATATGTGTTAATAAGTGGACATTTAGTTCATTCACCTGTTGTATTTTCTTATACATTTGTATCATGATTCCCTCATCGATGGACGTTTAAATTATTTCACGTTTTTGCCATTATAAACAAAGATATATCTTTGAGTATCTTTATGTGTGTCTCCTTGTTCACATGTGTTAGTTTCTCTAGGGCAGTGCTTATCAAACTTTTGCACATCATACCATATGTAAAAGATATTTTTACTGCCCATATTATCACGTGGGAGGTGATGGTATATGGCAAAGCTACAGAGATCTCTATGGCGGTGTGTTACAAATAAAATCTTATGCTCTAAAAAGGGAGCTGGCAAACAGTGGTCCTCAGCCAAACTCAGCCCTCCACCTGTTTTTGTAAATAAAGTTTTACTAGAACACAGCCACATCCAGTTGTTAACATTTTGTCTATGACTGCTTTCATACTACAGTGGCAGAGTTGAATAGTTGCAATAGAGACCATCTGGCCTGCAAAGGCTAAAGTGTTTACTATCTAGCTTTTTACAAAAAAAGTTTGCTGACTCCTACTCTAAAATAATAATTAACAAACAAATATAGTTTCAACCATTGTAAATTTGTGAATAGTTTTTTAAAATTTGTTTGGTCTTTTCCATGAACTTATTGATTTGAGATAAAATTAATTTATGGTGAAATAAACAGATCTTAAATGTATAATTCAATGAGTTTTGATAATGTAACCAATACCCTTGTCTGTTCAAGTCTTTTCTAATTTTTAAAATTGGGTTATTTGACTTTTTATTTTTAATTTATAGGCGGGGTGTATGTGTGTATCCTAGGTACAGATTCTTTAGCAGAAACATGATTTACAAATATTTTCTCTCAGTCTGTGGCTTGCCTTTTCATTTTCTTAACAGTATCTTTTGAAGATCAAAATTTTTAACTTTATTAAAGTCCAGTTAATTGCTTTTCTTCTATAACTATAAAAGTTAGTGCTTTTTGTGTCCTAAGAAATCTTTGCCTATCCTAAGGTTGCAAAGATACTGTTTTATGTTTTCTTCCAGAAGTCTTATACTTTTAGCTTTTATATTTATGTCTATGATCCCTCTCATATTAATTTTTGTGTGTAGTGTGAGGTAAGGGTTGAGGTTTATTGTTTTCTGTATGTTTATCCAGTTGTTCCAGACTTACATGTTGAAAAACTGGCCTTTCACTATCAAATTGTCTTGGTGCCTGTGTCAAAAATCAATTGACAATGTATGGATCTATTTCTGTTCTCTCCTGTTCTACTGCTCTTTTTATGTCTATCCTTACACCTCAAGTTTTTATCTTCCATCAGATATTTTGACATGTGAATTGGAAAGCTGGACCTATGCTTAGAAGTGGTGTTACTAGGTCATAGTGAAGTATATTTATCTTTAAGTTGTCTTCATATGCTTAACCCCTCTATGGGAAAATTAGTTCAATAGTCTCCTAACTATCCCCTCTGCTTTCAGAATTTATCCCCTTTTAATCCATTCTCCACGCTGCCAGAAGAATGATATCGCCAAAATCAAATATGACTTTGTTTCTCAAAAACTTCCATGGCTGCTCAGTGTCTAGAGAGACACATATTAACTCCTTACTTAGAATACAAGAAATAAGCCGCTTCTGCTACTGCCCATGTCTCAAAATGTGCCCAGGATTCCTGATCTCACCAGTTCAACTACAGATTTATTCCTTGAAAATTCTGTGCACTTTTATTTATATACTGGGAACATATTTCTTCTTTCTAGAATGTCTTTCCTCCATTTCACCCCATGAATTCCTGTTTATCTTTTAGTATCACTTCCTTTGTCATATTTCTCTCCAGTTAACCTCATGTTCTCACTTACGAATATACTATATTTAAATAGTTTGTTTACATGTCTCTTTAACTACATTTATAGTGACTTTTTTGAGATTCTTGTCTGATTTATTTTGTCTCCTTTTTGCCTAATAGTACTGGCCAATAACTGTTACTCAGTTAGTGTGAAATCTTGGTTTTTTTGTTTTGTTTTTAATTAAATTGCCTCTAAGCAAAATGATCCTTGAAAAATTTTACTTTCCGTTTCCAAATCTATCAACTAAAAGAAATATAGCCTAATCTATGTGATTCACAGATTTCTGATGCAGTGCACATGAGATCGTAGGCATGGAAATGTTTGGAAAATGTTTCAAAAATATGATGGCCTTACTGAAAACTACTATGTTGAAAAATAGCTATGTTTAAAAGTACCTTATGGACTAAAGCATTTTCCTATACAAAATCTCAGCTATATGTGTGTATGTCTGTGTCTTTGGATATCTTTGATTCAGTAAACATTTATTGAATACTTTCCCAGCTCAGGTATTATGAAAGTAATATTATGTACAGCAATAGCTAACATGTAGTGAACCTTACCATGTAACAGTGCTTAAGAACTTTGCATATGTTTTCTTATTTAATATTCACAATAAACCTATATGGTAGGTGCTATCATTATTCACATTTTATATAGGTCAATAATTTGCCATAGGTAATAAGAAATCCCCAGTCTGACTTCAGAACCTGATCTTTAAACATTAATGCTCAGAATCATTAAGCCATAGCCCCCAAAGCCTGGTTTTATAAGGCTGGCTACATTTTTGAAGGGTTGTTTTTAGAAAAAGGAGAATATGTGACATTGATGTATATGGACTACAAAGGGTAAAATATTTACTGTCTGGCCCTTTACAGGACAAGTTTGCCAATCTCATTGTAGATGGTTAAGACAGAGTTCCTGTTCTCAAGAAGCTCCCAGTCTAAATAGCAGATCAATGCAAACATTTTTAAAATATCTGTTTCATGAGGCAACATGCGGTTAGTGATGTTATAAAGATATAAACAAGAGACCAAAGATATAAACCGTCCCAAGGTTGGGAGGTACAGTCATTCCAGCGAAAAGAATGAAAAGAAATGGCATTTGAACTGGTCTTGGAAAAATTGTAAAATGACCAGAAATCTTAGATATAGAATTCTGCACACTTGGAGTGCTTGATGAATGGTGATAAAAAATGCTTATGTGCCTGTTACATCTTACTTAGAGTAGTGCCAAAGTATCAGAACTCCTGGGCATTGTTTTTCCTTCTGCCCCTGATTTGCTGAGTTATATGGAAGAGAGCATTAAACCATCTGCTTCTCAGTCATCCTTTAGCAGAATGTGACTGAAAAATCAGTCTGAGCTAATTATGTTGCATTTCTCAAGGGACTCCAAAACAAACCTGATAGAAGGTGCCGAGGTGCAGGTATTTTTTCAGCTGTAATGTATTTCTTTAAAATAACAATATATTTCAGCTGAAAATATTAGTGCTTTAGTTAAATAAACCTTGCATTTTGCATTCATTCTTAACTGTCATTGAATAGGTAAAACTGAAAATCAATGTTTACATTCAGAGTAATTGCAATTTTTGTGATAGGTTTTGTAGTTATAGGAATTCAACACATAATTTTATAACACATTAGCAATGATTTGCGAAAAACAATAAATGTAACCATGCTTTTGAAGAACATGGGCAAAAGTAGTCAAGTTAATATAGAATTGCTTGTTAGGAATGTTTTAATTAAATTGAGGATATGACATAGGATTGGCATTGTTATTATTACTCAACCCTTTGTGGTAAATAGTGGCAGGGATGTAAACAATGAATGTCACCCTGAAAGATTTGTACTTTCTAAGTTAAGCACGCAGGAAAGTATTCAACTACATCAGGAGATGCATTTTCTGCTAACATAATTTAGAATATGACAGTTAAATTATTAATCAAATGGTTGGATATGGAGGGATTTTTCTCAGAGAGAGAAAAGGATAAATTACTCCATGTCAGTTGAACAATATTCCAAACACCAAAAATAAAGGCAGGGGAGGCATAAAGATTCCCTAATTTTGTAGTTTGTGCAGACTGGCATCCATTGTATGAATAATAAATGTTATGTCTATATTTGTGACATTAAAAAAAATCTGATAATAGCTTTAAGCTACTTCTTTTTCTGAATCATTAATATTAATATGTTAGTATTGAAGTAATTAATGTATATATGGACAAATCACTGTTCCCTGGTCTGCTGTGGATCATTAAATGTTTCTCATTTGATTAAATGAAATCTCTTCTTTGAACATTTTTCTTAGCCTGAAAAGACATATACATTAGTGATAAATAGCAATTGTGGTTTCTGTCTTTTGTGTTGATATAGATATTTTGTTTGGAATAGATTTTATGTAAAAATGTGTGTTCAGTGGCATTTTCAGTTTAACAAAAAGACTAATGCATATTTTACTATAACAACTGTAATATGCCCTTAAATATTTATTTAAACATATTTCTCTCTATTTTAGTAGTGTGTTTACCTATGTAATTGAGTAAAATCGGGAGTGGCCACAGATGCATAAGAAAACACTTCTGTAAATTTCTTATAGACTGCTTTGCAGTTCTCTCTCATTGAAATGAATTACCTGTGTCTTTAGAGTGTGCTGAGCAGATTAAAAGAAAAGGCGAAAAAAGAATCATTTGGAGAAAGTTTGAATGAAATGTTTGCATTGTGGCTAAAAAATAGTCTGAACCCTCTATCTAGCCATGCCATTCTTTAAAATAACAGGGAAATAAATGGTTCCACAAGCTATATTTTGACAAAATTATCTGTTGTCAAGGGCAAACTAGCATTTTAAAGCTATTGCTTTTTTAGTGTAAAACATAATATGCTGTTATTCAGCTCCATGTTTAATTAGTTTAATTTAAATTAATCAAATACTATTTTGTAACAGGGACCACAGGTAAGAGATACAGAAAAAGACTTCAGTTTGTGGATTTTTTTTAAAAAGCCCATTGCTTTCTCCTGTCCTTCCTCCTTTCTATGTTTAGGTTAGTGACTACCAGAAATAAGGAGAAGGTAATAGCTCAGGCTCTTTTTTTTCTCCCTTACTTGTCATTTTACAGTCCCTTTTGTCATTGGAATGAGAGACAACACATATTTGCAATCCAATACCCAATTTCCTAATTCAAAACAGAGTTTTGGACAGATTTTTCCCTCTTGGCACTAAATGGAAGAATTGACATTCTCTCAGAGGCCATTAAATAGAATGGTAAGAATCATGCAGTCAACTCTCCTAAATTAATTAGAAGAGATGTAATTGTAGGTAATATTAAATGGTAGACATGCAAAAAGTAACTTTTCGTTCAACCCCAGGGTATAGAAAAATGATGTGCAGAGGCCATAGTCCACCAAGTGGATAAGACATACCTCAAGAAATAGAGAACTTTCGTGTTATTGTTGCATCATGGTGAACAGCTGTAACCACCAGTGAGCTTGCCCTTTTTGGCAGCTGGCTTTATTTAGCATTTTTTTAAAACTGCATGCTTTTTGCCTCTGGTGCCTGGCATTCTTCACTTAAAATTTTAAATGTATTCTTATCATCCCCTAACACAAAGCTTATTTATGCAGTCCCGAATCTAGCCTGAGACACCTGTTCTTGAATCCATTTTTTTAAAAAGTTCAATATGAAATAAATCTTTAGCTATGTCATGCTGGAATGAAAGAAACCGTACATTATTTTAATGGAACCTGATCAAGCTACTTAGATGGGCTTAAGTGAATGGTTGAGGTCTGTTAATGGATATGACGTACTATTACATGAAAGGCATTTCAATAAAGGGTTAATGTTGTTAATTTTAAAAGTTGTTTTGTTAACAACAGTCTGGAGATAATAAATAGAGAAAGGGGCTTGATTATCTCTTTGATTTCTTTTAAGCCTTAAAATTCTATCAATTAGCAAAGAGTAGGAAACTGTTATATATAAGGGCAAATTTTATGTCTCTGTTTGCCATAGAAGAAAGAGGACTTTGAGAAAGCTGTATTTCCACTTATATCAAATTATAGCCTTCGTATCAATATTGACCAGAAAATCCTTAAGGTTGTGAACTTGAAAGCATCTGCCCTGAAGTAGAAATTAAATACCTCGAGATAGAACAAGTTTCTTTCCATGGGAGAGGTTTCAGGTAACTTATGACTCATACTTTATTGAGTTTAAGCTGTTTCTCCACGTATCCTTTCAGTTCAACTGAAAAAGCCTTTGATTTAATAGAACACTCTCTTTGTGCTTGTAATTTGTGATAAGTTTAGCCTTTATTAGTTGGTTAGAGGTTTCATTGAAACCTTCCCAGACCTAGCTCCCTCTTCAGTCAAAGGAAAGACTTTATTTTTTTCTAAACATTAATAATTTTTAACAGTTTCTGTGGTATCTTTGTTTTTAATTTTTAAAGCACTTTCCTCATTTGTTCTCTCCAGAAAACAATCCCAAGGGGAGGTAACATGATTTTTAATTAATATAAAACAAGAAAAAGAAGGATTAGAGATTGTGTTAATTGGATAAATTGTCAGAGATCAGAATTTTCTGGATTTAGTTTCATCTGGATCATATTGTTCACCTAATGCTAAATGTACTCCTTCTATTTGGCATAATTATTTTTAAATATTTTTTTTAAATATAAAGCAATGAATACCTATTGTTGAAAAACCCATAAAGTTTAGAAAATATAAAAAGAAAATAAAAATACGACTTAAATATATGTGTGTGTATGTGTAGTCTTTTTTGAATGCCTGTATTTTTTAATTAATAGACTTTATTTCTTAGAGCAGTTTTAGGTTTACAAAAATATTTGTTAGAAAGTACAGAGTTCCCTCTTTTTCCCTTCCCTGTTCTCCTTCCATGGTCCAGTTCCCCTATTGTTAACATTTGCACTGATGTGGTACATTTGTTACAATTGATGAACCAGTGTTGATTCATTATTATTAACTAAAGTCTGTAGTTTACATTGGGGTTCAGTCTTTGTGTAGTATAGTTCTGTGGGTTTTGCTAAATGCATAATGTCGTGCGTCTACCATTACATAATCATACAGAATAGTTTCATTGCCCTCAAAATCCCGTGTTCCACCTATTCATTCCTCTCCCTAATCACCGTCTCTGTCAGTCACTGATTTTTCTGTCTTTATAATTTTGCCTTTTCTAGAATGTCATATAGTTGGAATCATATGTTATGAAGGCTTTTCTGACTGCTTTTTTTTTTAAAACGGTTCCTCTATGTCTTTTTGTGGCTTGACAGCGCATTTGTTTTTATTGCTAATATTATTGAATTGTATGGATAAACATTATCCATTCACCTATTGAGGGGCATCTTTGTTGCTTTCAATTTTGGGCAGTCATGAATAAAGCTGGTATAAACATTCACATGCAGGTTTTTGTGTGGGCATAAGTTTTCAACTAATTTGGGTAAAGACCTAAGAGGGATTGCTGAGTTGTATGGTAAGACTATGTTTAGCTTTGTAAGAAGCTGCCGAATTGTCTTCCAAAGTGGCTGTCTTAGTCTGCTTGGGCTGCTACAACAAAATAACACAGACTGACTGGCTTAAACAGGACACTATTTTTCACAGTTCTGGAGGCTGGGAAGTCCAAAATGAGAGTGCCAGCAAATTTGGTTCTTCTTAAGGGACCTCTTCCTGGCTTGTAGGCAGCTTCCTTCTTGCTGTATCCTCACATGATAGAGCAAGGAAGCTCTGGTGTCTCTTCCTCTTCTTCTTAAGGGCAATAATCCCAACATTGGGGCCTTCTCTCATTACCTCATTTAAACATAATTACCTCCCAAAGGCCCTACTTCCTAATACCATCACATTGAAAGTTAGAGCTTCAGTGTATCAGTTTCGGGAGGACACAAACTTTGAGTCCGTAACAGTAGCGCTACCATTTTGCATTCCCACCAGCAATGAATGAGAGTTCCTTTTGCTTCACATCCTCCCCAGCATTAGTGGTGTCACTGTTTTATATTTTAGCCGTTCTAATAGGCATGTACTGGTATCCTGTTTCAATTTGCAATGTACTAATTCCCTGTAATGTTGAACATCATTTCATATGCTAATTCACCATCTATATATCTTCTTTGGTGAGGTCTCTGTTCAGCTTTTTTGCCCATTTTATAATAGGGTTGTTTTCTTATTGTTGAGTTTTAAGAGCTCTTTTAAATTTTTGGTTGTAAGTCCTTTATCAGATATTTTCTCCCATTTGTGGCTTTTCATTTTATTCTTCTAACAATGTCTTTCACAGAGTGAAAGTTTTTAATTTTAATGAAGTCCAGCTTTTCAGTTTTTTCATTTATGGATGGTACTTTTGGTGTTGTATCTGAAAACTCATTGCCAAACCAAAGGCCACCTAGATTTTTCCCTATGTTTATCCTCTAAAAGTGTTATTGTTTTGCATTTTGCATTTAGGTCTATGATCTTTGTTGAGTTAATTTTTGTGAAAGGTATAAGGTTAGTGTCTAGATTTTTTTTTTTTTTTTTTTTGCCTGTGGATATCCATTTGTTCCAGCACCATTTGTTGAAAAGACTGTCCTTTCTCTATTGGATTGCCTCTGCTCCTTTGTCAAAGATCAGTTGACTTTATTTGTGTGGGTCTGTTTATGGGTTCTTTGTGGTGTTCCATCGATCTATTTGTCTATTCTTTCACTGTCTTGATTACTGTCACTTTTTAGTTAGTCTAGAAGTCAGGTAGTATCAGTGCTCTTTGGCCTTTTTCTTCAATAGTCATGGATATTCTGAGTCTTTTTTCTCTCCATATAAACTATAGAATCACTGTTGATATCCAGAAAGTAATTTGCTGGGATTTTTATTAGGATTGTGCTAAATCTAAAGATTGAGTTGGATCATGAATCATGAATGGATGTTGGATTTGTGGAATACTTTTTCTGCATCTATCGATATTATCATATGATTTTTCTTTTTTAGTTTGTTGATGTGATGAATTACATTAATTGATTTTCAAATGTTGAACCTTGAATAACCTGGAGTATATCCCACTTAGTCATGGTGTATAATTCTTTTTATACATTATTAGATTTAATTTGCTAATGTTTTCTTGAGAATTTGTATCTATGCTAATGAGAAATATTGGCCTGTTTCTTTTCTTATAATGTCTTTTGGTGGTTTTGGTGTTAGTGTAATGATATCCTCATAAAATGAGTTGGGAAGTGCTCACTCTGCTTCTATTTTCTGGAACAGATTGTAAAGAATTGGTATCATTTGTTCCTTAAATATTTGGTATTATTCACCTGTGAAACTATCTGTGTTTGAGGCTTTCTGTTTTAGAAAGTTATTAATTGTTTATTCAATTTCTTTGGTCAATATAGGCCTATTTAAATGACTTATTTCTCCTTGTATGAATTTTGGTAGACTGTGTCTTTCAAGGAATTGCTTCATTTTATCTAAGTTATTGAATTTGTGGGCATAGAGTTGTCCACAATACTCCTTTATTATCCTTTGAATGTCCACAGGTTCAGTAGCCATGGTCCCTCTTTCATTACTGATATTAGTAATTTGTGCCTTCTCTCCTTTTTTCTTGGTTACCCTGACTAGAGGTTCATCATGTCATTGAACTTTTCAAAGAATAAGCTTTTGGTTTTGTTAATTTTTCTCTATTTTTTCCTACTTTCATTTTCAGTGATATTTTTCTTCTTACTTTGGACTTAATTTACTCTTCTTTTTCCAGTTTCCTAAGTTGGATAATTGATTTTGGCTCTTCTTTTTTAGTTTGTGCATTTAATGCTATACACTTCCCTCTAAGTACTGCTCTTGCTGCACCCCACAAATTTTGATGTTTTATTTTCATTTTCATTTAGTTCAAAAAGTTTTTTAATTTCCTGAGACTTCTTTGACTTTTGTGTTATTTATAAGTGTGTTGTTTAATCTGCAAATATCTTAGGATTTTCTAGCTATCTTTCTGTTAATGATCTCTCATTTAATTTCATTGTGGTCTGAGAGCATACTTCACATGATATCTGTTCTTTTAAATTTGTTAAGGTGTGTTTTATGGCGCAGAATATGATCTAACTTGGTGAACGTTCCCTGTGAGCTTAAGAAGACTGTGCATTGTGCTGTTATTGGATGAAGTATTCCATAAATGTCAATTAGATCCAGTTGATTGATGATACTTTCCTGTTCAATTATATCTGTACTGGTTTTCTGCCTGCTGATTCTGGCAATTACTGATTGAGTGGTGTTGACATCTCTAACTAATAGTGAATTTGTGAATAATCCTCGAATTAAAATAAATAGTGAATTTATTCTTCCAATTCTAACAGGTTTTACCTCATATAATCTTACACCTTCTTATTAGGCACATATATTTTAAGGATGGTGATGTCTTCTTGGAGAATTGACCCTCTGTCATTATATAATGCCTCTCTCTATCACTGGTAATTTTTGTTGCTTTGTTTGAAATTCATAGAGCTACTCCAGCTTTCTTTTGATTAATGTTAGCATAGTATATATTTCTCTATTCCTTCACTTCTAATGTCTCTGTGTCTTCATACTTAAAGTAGTAGACACGTATAGTTGGGTCTTGCTTTTTAATCCACTCTGACAGTCCTTGTCTTTTAATCAGAGTATTTAGGCCACTTACATTTAAAGTGATTATTGATAAAGTTGGATTAATATAAGCCATACTTGTGACTTTTCTATGTGTTGACCTTGTTTCTTTATTATCTCCCTCTATTCATCTGCCTTCTTTGGTTTTAACTGCTCATTATATATAACCCCATTTTCTCTCCTGTCTTAGCTTATAAATTACAACTTCTCTTTTAAGTAGTTGCCCTAAAGATTGTAATACACATTTATAACTACTACAAGTCTACTTTCAAATAACAGTATACCAGCACTTTATGAGCGCTTCAAATACCTTATAACAGAGTATTCCCAATTCCTTCCTCCCATCCGTTAAAGCATTGTTATTATTTATTTCACTTTTCTATAAGCTATGACCACCAAATATTTTGTTGCTGTTATTACTTTGAACAAACTGTTATCTCTTGGATTAATAAAGAATATGAAAAAGAAAAGATTTAATTTTACTTTAATTTATTCCTTCTCTAATACTGTTTTCTGTATACATGTGTATGAATATGTGAGTTTCCGACATATCATTTTCCTTCTCTCTGAAGCTAGTGACAAGTTCCCTCAGTTTTTGTCTGAGAAAGTCTTCATTCCTTTTGACTTTTGAAGGCAATTTTACTGAATACAGAATTCTAAGTAGCTGGGTTTTCATTCTTTCAAAACTTAAGTATTTTATTCCACCCCCTTCTTGCTTGCATAGTTTCTGAATAGAAGGCCTATGTAATTCTTATTCTTGTTCCTTTATTGATAAGGTTTCCCCTTACCTCATTGACTTCTTTCAAGATTTTGTCTTTGATTTTCTATAGTTTCAGTATAACATTCATGGTATAGATTTATTTTTTTGGTATTTGTTTCTGAGCTTCCTGCATCTGTGGATTGGTGTCTGTCATTAATTTTGGGAACTTCTCTGGCATTATTACTTCAAATATTTCTTCTCTTCCTTTCTCTCTTTCTTCTCCTCTACATTCCCATTACATATATGTTCCCCTTTTGTAATTGTCTCATAGTTCTTGGATATTGTTTCATCCTTTTCATTTTTTTTCTCTTTCCAATCAGTTTTGTAAGTTTATGTTGTCATATGTTCAAGCTCATTGATTCTTTCATTGGTCATGTCCAGCCTACTGATGAGCCCATCAAAGGCATTCTTCATTTCTGTTACAGTGTTTTTTATTTCTAGCATTTTCTTTTGATTCTTTCTTAGAGTTTCCATTTCTTTGCTTATATTACTCATCTCTTCTTGCAGCTTGTCCACTTTTTTCATTTGAATTCTTAGCATATTAATCATAGTTATTTTAAATTCCTGGTCTGATAATTCTAAAATGTCTGCCATATATGAGTCTGGATCTGATGGTTGCTTTGTTCCTTCAGTCTGTATTTTCTTTTTTTGCCTTTTAGCATATCTTATAATTTTTTGCTGAAAACTGGACATGATGTATTAGGTAAAAACTGAACTGAAATAGATAGGCCTTTAGTGTGAGGTTTTATGTTTATCTGGCTAGGAGTTAGGCTGTGTTTACTATTAGCTGTGGTGTCAGATGCTAAATTTTCCTCTAGTGTCCTCATTTTTTCATCTCTCTTGGTTTTTTTCTAGGTTTTCTTAGAGACTCCTTTAATAGGCAGTTCTTTCAGCAGTAATCCTTTGTTATTATTCAGCAGCTCTATTGATGTGGTAATATGGCATGGGGGAAAGGAAGTATTCTATAGTCCTATGATTAGGTCTGTCTTTTAGTGAACTTGAGATGGATATTTCCCTCCCCTCAGGTTGCTTAGGCTTCAGTAAAACTTCCATAGGTTAGGCTCTGGTAGATAATTTCTCTTGAAGGTAGGTCTTGTTAAGGAGAATAAGGAGCTCTGTTGCAAATAAGCTGAACTAATATGTGAAAATTCTCTAAAACTAAAAAAAAAGTATACTATGTTTTATTATAATGATAGTAATGGTCGCAAGCAGCAATAACAAGGGACATGAAAATCTTAGTTTTAAATGTAAGGTTCAATTTATTTTTGTATTTTTGGTTATGATGTGTAGAAACAGTCTAAGTGAAACTCTTTTAAATTAATTTAATTATCTACTTCCAGTTAATACAAAGTGTGAAACTTACAAATTCTGAATGAAGGAACAGACTTTGTTCTAGCAATGAAACATACCTAAAACATGTCTAGCATAATTTCCAGTTCCATCAAGCTCTGTACATCATGTAAAAATTAACTACAAATTCTGATATTATTTTATAACTGAAATATAGATTCTATAGTGTTTGTCACTCTCAAAGACAATTCTTTGGGTCCATTCAACTCCCTCAAAAAGTACAGTGAAACCATAACAAAAGCAAGAGTATTGTCTTCTTTCCTGTTCTATCCTATTTAGGTAGTATATATTTTTAAAATGGTTGGTAGATCCAAGGAAGAATGCCTATATATTTCTGAAGTACTGTGCAAGTAACAAGAAGAATAAGGTTGTTATATAAATATAGCTTAACAAGTATTTCTATACCACTTTTCATGTATTTGTTATCTAAGAGACAACTAAAGTTCTTAAATAAAGGCAGTACCTGAGTAGTTTTGACTATTTTGCATCTTAAAGCAATAAAACTGGTGATATTCTCAAATCTCGAAATTTACCTATAGTGTTGAGATTGTGATGCTGAATGGTCGTCTCACTTACTAAGTGATTATTTCCTACAGCAGACTGTGGGATTCATGTTGATTATAGTGCTTTATATATTAAGTTCAGTCGTTCAACTAAGAACTTAATTTTGTGCCTTTTGTATGCCTGGGATAGTGATAGTTGATGAGGCAATAGGATGAATATGTTAAGGTTTATGTCATCATTCCAGACTTGTGCAGGAGACAGCTACAAAAACATAATTATAAGACAACTTGGTAAATGCAGTGATAGAGATATGTACATGGATGGTTCTTAAAATTACCCTATGTTCTGAGAGTGAAATTCCTAAAATTTTAAATTCCTAAAAGCCAATGGTTTACTATACATCAGTTATTAACTCCTCGCACTTCATCTAATAACATCTATTTGGACAATACAGTTCTTGCTGCCTTGTGTATATCATGTAACCACTCCTCCCCTCCTACACACGCACACACAGACACACATATGTGTGCGCACACAGGTAGTTACAGCTGTACAGGCCAAGGTGATTACCTGATCCTGAGAAACTAATCCTTTAGGCTGGGCTGTGCCAATAAGATACCTGTTGACAGGTAATCTAATCTTACAGTTGAGCACTCCAGCTCTGGAGTCCGATTGCTCTGGATTCTAACTCCTTCACTGGTCATCTATAAGGGTACTTGCCCTGTAGGGTAGTTTTGTTAATTGAGAGAAATAATATTCATAAGCATTTAGCACAGTATTCAGCACATGGTCTCAGTAAATGTTAGTATCATTACAAGACAGAGACTCTAGCTTATCTGAGGGTGAGACTAAGTTGTAAAATCTTGTAGTCTAAAGATGATGGCTACAAGATGGGCCCCGAGCAAGAGAGAAGTCAGTTAGCAGAAAGTGTCGCTGACCTGCCCAGACCAGGGGGCCACAGAGAGGTAGTAAGAATTGCAGGCTTCCCATTTTCTATAAGATACAGTTGTACTTCTTGTTCTTTGTTTCTTGGCAATTCCCTTATATACTTTCAGTAATATCCTTTTCACTTGAGCTAACTTGATCAGGTTTCTAGTCCTTGCAACAAGTGACCTTGACTAAAACAGTTCTCAATAAATCCTTTTTTGGTTGTTTGATACTGGTGAGAGCAAATAGTCATGTACGAGTTTTGTTCTACAAAACTTAACTATGAGGTACCAATGTCAGAACTCCAGTATCCTTTATTTTATGAATTTTATAATCTATTCTAACCAAGTAAGCAATATCAGCAGGCATAAGTAATATTCTATTCTTCTTCCTTGTATCATTGTTTCAATGGTGTATCTGCCTCTTATGTCCATACTGCAAGGAAAAGAAATAATAGTTTGTTAGTACACAAAGAAAAAGCATCCTTTAGAGCCAAAATGTAACATAGTCTTATTATATTGTATATATTGTTTCCTATGCATTGAAGCCTAAGGACATTTTGAGTCATATCGTTGATTTATCCAGTTCAGAACTCTGATTTAACAGTAGTCCTCAGTGACATTTTATGGGAGATATAGTTGCCATCCATGATGTCAAGGTCTGAACATTTACATTTTTCCCCAAACATATCATTTTTGACTTTTATCTTCTCTTGGGATATTGAGTTCTGTAAGAATTCTACCTATTGTGTAAAATGGGCTTTATTTTAGTTATTCTCAAAGTACTTTTTTCAAGCACCAGTGAAAGGTTCCTAATTCTAAGGTTTGGTGAACACAGCTTGAACACTTTATCTAAATCTGTCATGATTTTTATAGGCTTTGAACATATCCCCTCTCAACTTTCATCTTTTCAGATAGAAGAGAATCATCCTCTTGTCATTTGGAAGATCTCCATCCTCTTAAAAAACATTATTTCTTTTTATTCTTGAGAGGTAGGAGTTGAACTGCACAAGTTAATTTATATATAAACACAATTGTGATTACCCCTTTTATGTATGTTCAACTTAGTAAACTATTGAATTGACTTAAAATTACTTTGTATCCCCTCTAAAAGTTCTTTCTCTGATATTTTTTAATCTTTCAGAAATTCTTCTGACATGAATAAAGTTAATTATTATAATAATCAAGGCTGAAATTTTTTCTGAAAATACAAAATACTGGTATTTATTTTGTGGTTTATTTTGGATGCCATCAGTTATTATACCCTGAATTTTGGATCATATCAACAGGAGTAGATACTTCAGTCAGTTTTATAAGGTCTTTATGAATAAATTGAAATTTGTTTATTTTTATTTATCCCTAAATATACCACTTAAGAAATTAAAGGTGAAAGTATTTTTTAAGGACAGAAGTATTTTAGATTGTAGAATATGTTTTGCTTTAATGTTTAATAGTTGAAAATAAGTATGTAAATAGGTAATAGGGAGAATGGTTTACAAATTTAATAATCTCTTTATAATAACTCTGCTTCCTGATTCTTTGTTCTGAAGTAGGCTATTTCTTCTTCATGGAAAGCTTATTATATCATTATTAGGAAATAAGACTGTCATAGGTTGTCTAATTCATATTTTCTCTTTACAATCAAATTGTGAAGGTATTATTAACTCTTAACCATGAGCTTTAAATTGACTAAAAAGCACCTTAATTATTTCATACAAATAATTTAAATTTGAGGTCAGCTGTCTAGCTATTATTTTTGTTTCTTATGGGATCCCAGTGTGAACCCAAAATGACAATGAATGAAATTGTTTTGTTAAGCCATAATTCATGGCTTCTAATAGCTTTATATGGGTACACATGATAACTGTTTGAAGTTTTTATATCCTTTACTTAATATTAATTTCTAGATCCAGTGCACTCTGTAGAGAGAGATCTGTACCTTACACATGGGAGTTCTGTTACCTCTTCCTTTGGCTATTTAAATTCACACTTGGAGCCTGGCCCCCTCCCGCCTCTGTTTTTCATTACAGGAGGAGTCACTTTGGCTTTCTCTGAAACTTAAAGGTAATGGAGTAGGGTTGGAGTAAGACTTTAAACTCTGGAATCAGAATGTCTAAGTTCAGCTCCTATTTCTGAATGCTAGCTGGGTGGCCTTGAACAGACTGAGTTAACTTCGTCTGTAAAATGAGTACTCACCTCATAAAGACTTTGTAGACTAATTGGAATAATGTATGGAAAATGTTTAGTGTAGTACCTAGCATATAGTTGTTCAGCAAATGTTAGCTCTTAATTCAAGATGCTGATAGAGAGGTGAGGTGGGGAGGGGGTGGATGCAGGAGCTGTGTTAGAAGTGGCTTATAGCATGGGTGATTGACAAGGAGTAAAGCATATGGAAAGAACAGACTCTGGACCTGTATCCCTGCCAGAATCCTTATCAGTTGAGATGAAGATGGGATTATGATAAATGGTGGCCTCTGATTTAGAGATCTACCAGGTAAGACTTTGTGGCTTATTGATAGATAACTATCTACAGGTTGAAAAATATGTTGCATATAATAAGAAATAGTAGGAATCTTCTTGGCAAAGGAGTGATAGACATATTCCTTTGCAAATTCTAGCGTAGATTCTAAAGAAGGTTGTAGCTGTGCAGTCCCTGCATAAACGAAAAGTGTCATGGGAGCCATCGTGTGAAGTATCAAACCTGTACAAAGTATTATCTTTTTTAAGCAGTAATAATCAAAAGACTACTCTCCATCTCAGACTTCTCCTCTTTACCCTGTTTGCTATGTTTATCTTCCTCCTCCCTCCCCTTTCCATGCTCCATTAATTAAGGTTTCATGCCTTTTGCCTCATAGTTCTTTTTCTTTATTTATGGATATCCCCTGCTCTTCCTCCATTTAAACCAGAATGGGTAAAATATAGCCATGTTTTGAATAATGTCTTTATAGTATTTTTCTCAGCTCTGCCACCAGAGGCTGGAGATTGTAAAGTACTAGCTCTCTTTCTAGAGATCTAATACAACCCAGAAGAGGAGAAATGAGGGAGGAACAGGTGACTTATACCAGATTGGAGCCTCAGTGACAGCAGGAGCTGTGGCTTGTCATGTAAAGCCGTACCCCATTGCCCATCTGTTTTCTTCCACAGTGGAGGAGGAGGCAGCTGGGGAAGAAGTCGTACGCTGCAGTCTGAGGTGGCAGCAGGAGCTAAAGATGGGCATGATGGCAGGGTGACTCTTGGAGCTGCTGGTACTTTATGGATTGGTCTAGCATACAATATGAGGGAGGTTTGATGTTCCAGTCCCTATTTTAGTAGGCCAAGATATTTGTCTGTTTTATCAGTGCTTTAGCATGGTGCCACACTTAATTTGTCTTCTCTCCTCACATCCCACAGAAGTCTTAACTATTTTGTTATTATCTCCTTCTTCCAAAATGACTGTATGTTCATTTTCTTCTCTCATGGAATATCCAGGATTTCTTGTTGTAATTCTTGTATCTTAGAGTATTAGGATGGACCTTTACCCTATCATCAAGGAACCCTAATTAGGCCTTCCTGATTAACATAATTGGAAGCTAACAGCATAAAAATTACAAGTAGCTGTAAATCCAGCATGAAATATCGCATTCCTAACTCTCCAAGTATGTGCTAACCACAGAGGCAACTATAACATTCCCCCAAAGCAGAAGGGAATGCAGCATGCCAACTGACAGCTCTATCCAGTGAGATCCTGACAGCGCACCTGCTCACTCCATCACCTCTTGCAGGGATTCTCAAGGAATGAAAGGCTGGTATTACCATGAGGTCCTTCCTCCTGGCTATTTCTTTCAAGGAGACATGACATGTGTTGAAAGAATAAGAGGAATATGAGAATGGAATTGTGATTTTTTTTTTTTTTACAAGAATGGGGGAAAGAAAGGTTGGGGTTTGGCTCTTCGCTAAATTTGATGATATTAAGCCTTGTCTTTGTTTCTACTGCTTTCCGTTCCTCCACTCTCTTGTTTCTTACCAATGAGAAAAGCTGTTCAAGGATTCCTTGGGATCCTTGGGGTTAGTAGGAGGTTCTAAGTTAGGAGAAAGTATTACTAAGAAACAAACAACAAACTCCCCGAAAATCTCTAGCCATGGAGTTCCAGGGCCTGCGTAATCTGAATGATCAAAGAAACTATTGGCAGCATCCCCTTTATGAGCAAGCTGTCTGTGGAATGTCTGGAACCTCTTGGCAAAGCAACACATATGTATATAAAAGTTAAATGACTAAATTTGTTTCAGAAACATTAAGAATGACTGCAGGAAACCTTCTGTTTAGTGGTACAGAGCAAACAAATATCTTTGGTCTTTTTTCTTTTGACACTGTCCTGCCTACTTTATCCTGAACTGCATAATTCACTAAGTTATTACATATTTTCCATTAGCTATTCTTTCAGTCCTCAATCCAGAGTCAAGTCTGTCAGAATATCATTGAGGTCCGTGAACCATGAGTCTGGTTGCTTTTGCCAGGCATTTCTGTTGCTAGTAAAAGAAGGCAGCACCTCATAAGAATGCTGCACAGTCGTTCCCACAGTGTGATATGCTAATTCTTAAGAATGTTGCTAACACTGCAGTGTGTTTCATATGATTGAATTTAGAACTTTTCACTCAGTTGGTTCAAGGCTTCAAACTGGCAGTAATAACAGTCTTTTGAGTTGTTGCTTAAGTAGAGCAGTGATGGAATTCATATGGCAGGTGACAGTTGTTCATTCAAGTTCAGGAAGAGATCTCTATCAGCCGCTATCAGTGGTTGTAAAACAAAAGGAAAGTAGCCCAGATGTTCACTTTTTAATAGTGTATCTTTCCTTCATATTTTAAACGAGAACAGAGCTCAGTCATTAAATGAGGATATAAATATTAATGTCGTCATGTTAAAATCCAAAAGAACAGAGCTCACACATTTATGTGATTTTTTTTTTTTTTTTTAAACGGCCATCTATAAATCAAGTAAAATCAAGAACGCTCCCCCGTGCCTCTAGAGGTCTCACCACGCTAGTTAACTTTCGGTCTTTTACTCTTGCCTTCTCTAACAAGTCTCAGAGAGTTGAGTGAGAATTTAGTCAGTCCTATTTGGCCACACAGTGGCAAAGAAAATTAAATCTCAAAAGTCCAGGTAGTCTTTGTGGATATAATTTAATCATACAAATTCCTTGCTGTAATATGAGCAGGAAGTATTACTAGTTTAGACAACGTACTGCTATTCTGTACTTTCAGTATAGCACAGAATTTTGGTCAAGTTAGTGATGACAGAATATCAGAACTTTCAGATAAGTTACTAATAACCCCCTCCTCCCACCAAGTGAATTTAAGTTCTAGATAGTGATGTCTTATTGAAGATTTTTCTCAACTGGCAACCGTATTCCAAACCTCTCTGCCTTGACAATTCTGAGCTCTATGAATTCTGTTTTTAGGAGAGTTCCCCCTCCTGAGTGCTGCTTCTCTCACAACAAGACAGTAAATACAGAAGAAATCGTATGCACTGGGACCCAAAATCTTTCTATCCTTGAAACATTTTTCATTATAGCAGAACCCATTCATTTATGGTGGATATTAAGCTTCTCAAGCCCTTTCTATTGAGTCTTTGGAAGACTAATAATTCTAATTGACTAGCTGCAGGGCTGGTGTCTCTGACTTAATGTTACATGAAATGATGACAGAGTAGTGCTTTTAAATGGGGCTCTCATGAATTGACTAGCAGGGAAGAGGGCTCTTCTAAAGGTACTTGCCTGTAACCGTGGAGATCATCCCTTTCAAAGAGCTACCTATGCTCCTGCCAGAGCTGCCCTCAGCAAATGACCTGATAAAAGAGGATTATCCACAAGAGAGGTAGTCTTGAATATGAGATAATTAATAATGACCGAATCAATTCAAGTTGAACTGGGCAGTCAGTTGTGTAATGCCCAGGCTAGTTTGCACTGATTCTTTACAGATGAATAGTACTGACTTATGTATGATTTGTACATCTGAAATATTCTCTTGCTAGAAGGTTGATGCAGTGCTTTTTTTTTTTTTAACCAACACTAGAGTCCTCTTAGAGTGGCAGGGCACTCTTGATTGGTCAATAGGGCCATACTTAAATGCTTTTTAAAAATTTATGTTCCAGAAAGCAGAAGGTAATACAAGTAGTGGAGTAAACACTAGAGTCTGATCATTAGCTGTATTACCGTTGAGAAGTTCTCTTAACCTCTCTTAGTCTATTTCTTCTGGAAAATGAGGCAGTTTAAATAAATCTGTGTTTCCTAAATTCTGAAACCTACCACACAGATTACTAGAGGTGACTTTAGGTGGCATATGTGATAATGTCAGGTGGTTTTCTGATAAAACATTAAAATGAACATTGAATCTCATACCTGAAAGAGTTATTCCTTGTTCAGTCTTTCTGATTATATCAGTCTCAATTTGATATCAAGATATCTTTAATAGTTCTTTAACACTGGATAGTTGTTTGGGGATGGAGGTAGGCGGGGGCAGATACTGTGGATCGTTTATTCCTCAAATATCTCTATAGAAGCAAAGTTAATTCCATTCCTTAGAAGGGAAAAGTACAGAAGTGCTTTTTTGCTCTGTCTACCTCATTTCACCTCTACTTGGAAGGAAAGTCCTGTGTTATACAACTGGTGAGTTAAGAGGAAGAACCAAACATGTGAGGTCAAGCCCTTTCTGGCTCATCTCATGGTGTGGCGCATTCTCAGAAGACACGCTCCTCCTCCACCATGTGCATAGAAGGCCTTTGTTGACAAACTCTGCTTAGGACTGGGTGGGAACTATTAGGAAACCCATGAGACCATCGATCCAGAACACAAAACTGTGTTCTCCAGTTCATCTTTATTGGTAATCAAGCTGATATTTTGATTGCCTTTTTATTCCTCTCTCTGCTTTTCATTTGGTTTCAAACTCATAGGAGATATAAAGGGAGAGGCAATTATCACCCCTTAAAACCTCACTAATAATCTTTTTTAATATAAATCTGACTTGAGGGCTTCCCTGGTGGCGCAGTGGTTGAGAGTCCGCCTGCCGATGCAGGGGACACGGGTTCGTGCCCCGGTCCGGGAGGATCCCACATGCCGCGGAGCGGCTGGGCCCGTGAGCCGTGGCCGCTGAGCCTGCGTGTCCGGAGCCTGTGCTCCGCAACGGGAGAGGCCACAACAGCGAGAGGCCCGCGTACCGGCAAAAAAAAAAAAAAAAAAATCTGACTTGAGCTCAGAACTCTTTATAAGCAATAGTATCTGTATAGAGTTTAATAACATGGTTTGTTTTTAGTGAAGTTATATTTTTAATTACCATCTATAAAATAAATCAATTTAAGTTTTAAAAAGTGAATTTTTAAAACATTAAATAGTACAGATGGTATATGGATATGGGGAGAATTACAAAGGTGGTACTTAAATGACTGAAGTTTAGAAAACACTGAGTAAGATTATCTCTAGGATCTCTTCCAGATTTAAATTCTTTTGAATGTATATTCCAATAGAATGAAAAATGTTATGTGGTAAACCAAGTAAAAGAAAAGACCTTCTAACATAGTGTGTACTATGTAATTATCTTTCATTTTGAAATGTATCATTATTGAGGAGGCTAAACTTTCATGCTGTGACAGTTCTTTTCATTTATAAATATGAATACCCCTTTCTTAATATTTTACTAGGCAGCTGAGTATCGATATGTTTTGGGTAGCATGTTTGTTGGTGATGATGGTTTGTTTTATTTTGTTTGTTTTTCTTTCACCAAAAGCAGTCTAGTTCTGGGTGAGGTTTTTGAACTGGAAATCTTGACAGGCAGGAACCATGTCATCACTCTATACTCTGCCTAGTACAGAGTTTGACATAGTAGTATTCAGTAAATATTTGAATGAATGAATGAATAAAAGAGTCAATAAAAATAAACTGAGTTCTGTGTCTTGAAGGTACAAGCATAGTTTTCACTTCTGAAATGAAATAGTCAATAGGTCTAGCTGTACAGAAGTTTGAGGTCTTAGGACAATTAGAAGGTAATACTTTCACATGAATGAAGTTTGGAGCTAGTTACATGGAACATTTAGAATAACCTTTTCAGGAAGTAATCACAAAAAGAAGGTAGCCGTACTAATTTTGCTTTTGTTTATGGTTGTATATGAGAAGCTAGGATCTTTCTTTCTTTCCCTCTTTGTTTTTTATAAAAAAAAAAGAGCTACCTTTCTTCCTTATTTTTTCCTTTCTCATACATGTACTACTTATCATCTCCACATCAGGGAAAGCACCCCAGTTTTCCTTGCCTTAGGGAGACTATTAGAGATTAATTTAAAATGCAGCTCATTCTTTCCCCACACACTCTTAATTACAGTTTCTCATCTGATAAAGGGGCCCAACTCTTTCTTAACTGGCATGCTAGACAACTGAAATACTGGCGGTAAATTTGTTTATTCCCATTTATTCCCTCAACAAATGTCATGTTTCAAGGGCTTTGTTCTAAGACTCCTGAAATGAGTTTTATATATCAGAGAGAGAGAGAATATTAACCAGAAGTTTTTAATTCTTAGTTATACTGACTTTCTAATAACTATGCAATTGGTTTGAGTGATCACATACCCAGATCATGTAATTTATTTAAAAATACTTTTCATATATGTAGAAAAACAGAATTTAAGGACTGTGCTTCATTCTGGTGGATACATTTTAAACATATTCTAGGTCTGTTCTCTACAAGTACATTCTTCCTTTGACAGTCCAGTGTTTAACTGTGATTCTAATTTATTATGCACAATGACAACATCTTAACTGGAGTTATTTTGTATGTTCAGGTTAATACTTTTTGTTATTGAAAATTTAAGTCAGTACGTTTTACATTTGTGAAATCTTTCTGCCTGATATCTTTGTGTTTTCTAGTTATTACCATGTGGTCTTCAGTATGTGACGTAAACTCTAAGGATGCTGTCTATCACATTTTGGTTTGTTCTCATTGCATTATAAAGTTGATAGAACAGCAGTAACATTAATGGTATATAGAAGTTGGGTTTTTAAACCAGTCGTCATCTACAGAAACTCTCTATCTCTGTTCTAACTTTAAATTTAAAATATCCAGGTAAACAATCAACACAGATTCTATTCATCATCATTGAGAATATAATAGGTCTAATTTTGGCCAAGAAAAAAAAAATACTTTAGAACTATCAAATTTTTTTCTTCAAAAGAGAGAGATGCTTGCCTTAAAATTGTGATCTTTAGATATCTCTAGAGTCATTGTGGTCTGTCATGAAAGTATGCAAGAGCCATTTGCTATAATGGCAAGCTGGAAGTTTTGAGAACACTATGTCTAATTCAAAAACAACAATTATAGGTTCCACATATAAGTGATATCATACAATATTTGTCCTTCTCTGAACAGCAGAAGTAACACAACATTGTAAATCAACTGTACTCCAATAAAAATTTTTAAAAAACAAGTATAAAAAACAGAACCTTTGCCTAGGGAGCCATGTCCACTGGCGATATGGTTATTCTCTGATTAGATGCTTTGAGTGCCGGATACCATTTTTTTTTTATCTTTATTGGATTATAATTGCTTTACAATGTTGTATTAGTTTCTGCTGTACAACAAAGTGAATCAGCTATATGTATACATATATCCCCTCCCTCTTGAGCCTCCCTCCCAGCCTCCCCATCCCACCCCTCTATTACTCAGCCATAAAAAGGAACAAAATTGAGTCATTTGTAGTGATGTGGATGGACCTAGAGTCTGTCATACAGAGTGAAGTAAGTCAGAAAGAGAAAAAAGAGTACCATATATTAACGTATGTATATGGAATCTAGAAAAATGGACACCATTGTTATCTGGGGTATGAAGTGTTGATATGGCAGCACATTATGATAGAAAAGAAAAGGCCATGAACTTGAGGGGCAGACCAACCTGAATGTGACATTCAGCTCTGTCACTTTTACTCTGGTATCTAGGGCAAGTTACTTAACTCCCTCTGTAAAATGAAAATTATATTACTTCTTTAGAGTTTCTGTGAAGATAAAAGCACCCAGAGTGAGTTCTTGTCAAATGGTAGTTGTACAAGGAATACAATGTGGTGATGATACGTTTTGATATTCCCTCAGGTGAAGTAAAGGACAAAAATGTTCAGGTGGTTGAGCTCCCCATTGTAGACAGTCTTCATCCTCGTCCTCCATATTTACCCCTGGCTGTACCAGAAGACCTTGCAGATCGACTTGTACGAGTCCATGGTGATCCTGCAGTGTGGTGGGTGTCCCAGTTTGTCAAATACTTGATCCGCCCACAACCTTGGCTGGAAAAAGAAATAGAAGAGGCCACCAAGAAGCTAGGCTTCAAACATCCAGTTATTGGGTAAGAACCTGATTTGTTCCTCCTAAAAGGGATATGTAGTAGCAGGGATACATACCTTTACAATACAGTGTGAACTTTACAAGATATAGCGTGATTTTCGTAGCCCCACCCAAAAACAGAGGTTCCAGAGTTCACCTTAGGCCACAGGGAGATTATTCTTCCTTTGTTCATTTAGAACAGCTGAGTCATCATAATTTAGTCACCCTTAATCATTTGTTCATTTATTCATTCAACAAATATATAAAACCATATTTCTGAAATTAACAGTCTCTCCTGGGGAAACCAGCAAAATCTTATTTTGTTGGGAGTATTTTAGATGCTATACATGACTCCTGTCTTACTCTAACAGGGTTACGAGATGAAGCTCTCATACTTATAGCTTTTCTATTGCACCTTATTCTTGGATTTCATTAATTGCCACTGGTGATTCTTTTGCAGTTTTGATGTTCTGTTTTCTTTTTTGTTTTGAAAGCTACTTTGAGAATAAAGATATCATTAGTAATGTAAGATAATGTTAAAATTATTGTTTAAAGTTATCTCTTGGCCCACTTGGGAGTTATCATGTATATATGTACAGTCTCATGCTTATGTTAAGGGAGATATATCAGGAAATCCTGGAAGCAAAAAAAAATCCAAAAGAGCATCTTTGCTCACAAGCATGTGCTCCTATACCCATACATAAAAAGTTGTGGAGTAAGGAGTTTTCCTGGGTCCTGATGCCAGATTTCACACCACGGGAAATGTTCTTGGCCTAATGGGAAGAACACTAGACTGAGAGTTAAGTGACCTCAGTAATATTCCTGGCTTTTCCCTAATTCTGGGCCAAGTTACTTAATAATAGTATTATTGAGCTTTGATTTTTTTTTCCATCTGTAAAATAGGGAAGGCAATACCTGCCCTAAAAATGATGATGTGATAATATAAGGATGAAAAAGGATTTTAGTTCTGTGGGAAAAAATACACTGTAAAATATTATTACCTTTCAGAGAGACTGATGATGCTTAAGTAATTCCTGAAAATAGATTTGTAGGCTAGACTATGGCATTCTGCAGCTTCTATTGTTTGTAATAAAGTCAGCTATTGGTTAATATTAATACATGTGTTGATTCATTCACTTATCTGCAGAATGTTTATTGAATACTTGCTACTGTGGGGGACAGAGGTTAAATTTTTTTTAATGGATCCTTCTAACTCCTCACAGTCCATGGGAAAAGAGACTTACACAACTAACATTATATGAGCAGAATGTGATACATGCCCTGAGAGAAAGCATAAAAAGTTTTATGAGAGGTCGAGGGAGGGGAAATGCACTTCCATTCCCAAGAAAGGACCAAGAAAGGCTTCATAGCTGCAGTGTTTGAACAGGATCTTGGAAGATGGAGAAAGGTACATTATAGTAGTTACATTACCAAAGTAACTTCAACTGCATTATCCCATTGATTCTGTAACACAATCCTGTGATGTGGGCAGAGATAACCACTTTACAGGTGAGGAAACTAAGGAAAGAAAATCTCTTCCCAAAGTTCCAGGGTTTATAAAGGCAAAACCAGGACTTACACCTGCTTAACTTTGTCTGGACTTCCTGTCGTTTTACATACCAGAAAACTACCTGTATTAATTTTTCGTGGAGTATCCACCACATTGAGAATTGGCCAAATATAGAAACTTGAAGTACTGCAGACAGCTAAGTTATTTGCACACTTAAGTAGTGTGCTGTAATGAAAGAGGGGTGCATTAGAGTTCAAGAACCTGGGGGTCCAATCTGGCTTCCACCACTAACAAGTTATGTGACTTTGGACAACTTACTTGGTCATTCTGGGCCTTCATTAATTGTCACTCTTTTTTCATTTATTAAAACAAAACAAAACAAAAGAAAATGCTAGGTTAGATAGTAGTAGCTAAGGTTTCTACTTACAATATACTAAACAGTTAGATTTTTGTGTCTGCCCATCATCCATTCATTCATTCATTTGTTGTGTTTGGTGCAATTGGGAATAAATAAAACCAGATTCCTTGCCCTGGAGGAGCTTTGATAGATAGTGAAAATCAGGCAAGTACACAAATAACTTTTACTTTTGTAAAGACTGGGTTAAAATGTATGTGAAAGAAACCAGCCTCCCTTTGCCTTATATTGTCATTTTGTTCCCTGAAATATCTTCAGAGACATCAGTTTCTTTAACTGTCAGATGAAAGAGTTACATTAAACCAAATGACTTCTAATATCCTTCACAGGCCTAACATTCTGATTCTTCATAAAAATTCCATTAAGATCCTCTCTCAAATTATTGGTCCAGGCCTAATTTCAGGAATACTTGGAAAATTGAGAAAATTGCTTAGTAGTACTCTGCCACTATGTCAAATGCTCCTCTTCCTTTGATTTTTCCTTCTTGTTATAGCTCTCCTTTGTTTTTATCTTTATTTTCATACTCCTACCCCGTTTCTTCCCTGTTTCTTAGTCTTCATATGTATAGAAGTTACTGACCCCTGTTCTAAATAGTAGAGCTAAAGCAAGAACACAGTAAAATCAGAGTTTCAAATAGTGTTTCTTCTCATGAAACTTTTCATTGAAATTCAGTGGAATTGTTCTTTCTGCCCTATCTCATCTCCATGGAGCACAGTGAACAATTCCAAATTTCCTGAGAGAACCAGTGACTAAGAAGAACGTGGGAAGGAAAAGATGATACGATAGGTGTTCATACGATAGTATTCACATCTGGACTATCACCTGAAATGCAAAGGAAAGAACAGCCACCAAGATGTCAGAGTAACTCCAGTGAAGTTAAACCCTCACTCCAGATACATAATAAAAAGCTGGCCCTAGGCTTGACTTAAGACATGCCTACATATTGTGACCTAAAGGAAACAAATCTACGTTTTTTCTTTTCCAACATTTGAATAGTGGTTTAGTAATTTGGGAAGAGGGGAGATGTGGGAAGAGCAAATTTAAGTAGTGTTTTAACTTATGAAAACAAACTCTAACTATTGTTCCTGTTTTCATTAAAATACTGTTGGAAGTCAATGCCTTATTCAGTGCAGGACAATGTAAATCTGTGTCCCCAGTTTTACAGTTTTGGAGCTTTCCTTAAATAGGACAGATGAGATCAGTATCTGCTTGTGTTTGATAGAGTAAAAAGCCGGGAAAGGAAATTCATTATGCCTAGAACAAAAAGGCTGGCATGGCTCCATGAACTTAAAATAGTAAGAACTCTTAAAAGGTTTGCCTTGCCTTGATTGTGCTATAGGAAGAATCCGTACAGGTCTGAGTTTTCCTTGCACAACTTTAAATTCAACAAGCTGGCATTACAGTGACAGTACAGGATAAAATGAAGAAAAAGAAAACTTGGCATCAAAACATTACAAATGATATATTTAATGTTCCATAATAACAACTGTGAATCTTGGCATCCTTTATTGTCAAATATATTAAAAATTATATCCAGTTTTTTCTGGAAGGCTGGTTGGTATTTGCTGCCTTATATGCGGTCTAATTCTGGAATCTCCCATTTATTCCTTATTATGCCAATTACTTTCTCTTGATAAGAAAGCATTCTTCAAAGACTTAACTTATTTTGTCTAATTCCCCTTGTATTAATATGCAAATATATTTAGAATATATGTGTTTGAATTTTTTTAAATATTGGTTTTATTTTTTCTAATGGTGAAAATGAAAGAAAAATTGGTTTAAAATGTCCATAATGCCACCATGAATAGGGGTATAAAGCTGAGTACCCTAAAAGTACTCAGTGGATCAGAACATTATCAGCAGAATCTGACTTTCTCCCTCTGCCCCCGCAGAGTCCATGTCAGACGCACAGACAAAGTGGGAACAGAAGCAGCCTTCCACCCCATTGAGGAATACATGGTACACGTTGAAGAACATTTTCAGCTTCTTGCTCGCAGAATGCAAGTGGATAAAAAAAGAGTATATTTGGCCACAGATGACCCTTCTTTATTAAAGGAGGCAAAAACAAAGTAAGTTAGATGAACTAATGATTCTAGAGTGAACCATCTCTTTTCAGTTGAAAGGAATCCTTAATTCCCATGACTTGTGATTCTTGTTACAATGAATGTTATTACTGATTATTGGGGGTTTTAAATTCAAACAACTGTGTACTTGTGCAACTGTTATTATGATCAAAGCTTATGTGAGGTGCCAGCAAGGTGTAGATTTCATTCTGAAACCCCTTCTCTTGACTTGTAGGCAGCAGTCATCTCATTATATACTCACATGACCTTTATGTGCTTGGAAGGGAGAGAGCAAGCTTAATGGTGTCTCTTCTTGTAAGGAAGGGCACTAATTCCATCATGAGGGTCCTACCCTCATGACCTTATTTAACCCTAAGTACCTCCCAAAGGCCCCACCTCAAAATATTATCACATTGGGGGTTAGGGCTTAAACATATGAATTCTGGGGGGACACAAACATTTAGTCCATCATACTAACCAACTCACAAGACTGTTAGCAATAAAACACACCAGGTGCTTGCCATTTTGCTCTTACTATCTTCACCAACAATCACAGGCAACTGAAACCATGTGTAAGATGTAAGTTTTCATCTTATAAAAATTTCTGGAATTTGGAAATTATATTTTTTAAAAAGGCAAAAAATCAAAAGATGAGTTTTGTAAGTGAAATAATAAGGACTGCCAACTTGTACTGAGCTGTATTGAGCCCGCCTGCCTGTATTTCAGGCACTGTGCTAGGTGGTGGGGATTCCATGATAAGCAAGACACTCTCTGCTCTCAAGGAATTCCCAATCTAGTAGGGGAATGGACAGTTACAATACAGTATGAGTAGTGCTACTATAGAGTAATACCATCTACTCCAGAAATCATCCCTGAATCCTTGACTAAGTGGTTCTCCTCTGTGCATTCCTCTTAGTATTTAGCACTTGCTTACTTCTGTCTCCCTCACTAGGTTATAAGCACTTTAGAAACTATACCTAGTTCTAGTAAGTGCCCAGTAAGTATTGAATTATGTTCATTTCAGTCCTATCTGTTTGAAAACATTTTATTAGCAATTATCATTTGACCTTTTTGACTTTTAATTAATTTATTTCTCAATCCCTCTTTTATGTCACAAATGTGGGTTGGGAAGAAAAACAAATCTGGAATGAATACTATAATGCAGGTATTTATCCATATCATTGGATAATCATTTAAACCCTATTTCTACCTCGTAAGAATCTAGATTAACCTGATATAAATTGCTTTTTCTTTAAGGCTCCCTCTATTGATTATACACACAGACACTCTCTCTCTCACACACACACACACACACACACACACGCACGCACGCACGCAGGTGTGCGTGCACACAAAGACCAAGAAATTCATCAGCAAAACATAAGCCAAGTTATATAGTTATAATTCTTGTTTAAGTATAAGAGTTAGGGATTAAATGAACATTTGGACATAAAACAAGAAAAAATTTTCACAGATATTTTTCCAGTTTGATATTACAGACCTATTAGAAACAAAGTAGAAATAGTTCATCTTAGTCCTTCATTTTAAAATATCAGACTGAATTGGTAGCTTAGTTGAAAAAATGTTAAAGTATTACTTTATTTACTCTTTGACTTGTTCTTGAATGCATCATAAGTTTTTCCCTTGACTGGCAAAATAACTCATGCTCATTAGAAAATATGGAGTTGGTAAGTATACAAGCAAGGAAAAAATATTACCCACAGTCTCATTACTCAGTGGCAACAACTATTTAAATATCAACATATTCCCTTCAGTCATTTATGTAGTTATACATTTGTGTAGTTGATCATATTCTATATAATTTGAACTCTTTTTTTACTTAATACAGCACTAGATCCCTTTTCCCAGGTTGCTAAAAAAAGTCATTGTAAATCTCTTTTTTTAGTGACTACATATCCACTGAATGGAAATGCCATTGCTTACTTGACCATTCTCTTAATATTCGACAGGTTATTTCCAATTTCCAGTGCTATGAGGTATGCCTGAAATTATCCATATTATTTCCTTAATCTAGATTTCTGGACTTGGAAGTATTTAGATAAAAGGATATGAATATTTTACAGCTGTGATCCATAGCACAGCGTGATATTTTTACACCAAGCAACCCTTATAGTACAGATGGCAGTAGTATCTACTTGGATTGTAAGAATTGTAAAGCTTGATTTTTTCTTTTGTGTATGTATGTGTGTGTGGTCAGAAGCTAGTAACTCCTCTCCCCATGGTATTCCAGGCTATAAATGTAGCAATAGCATTTATAAATGTAGCAATAGCATTTTGTTATAAATGTAGCAATAGCATTTTGTGCATATTTTTTTCCTCTTTGGAAATTCTTTGGTTTTCTGAGTCATTTTAAGGATTTTCTCAGGAATTTAAATACCGTTTTTCTCCTTCATTATTTTACTTAAAAGTTTTTTCCACTCTGAATTAATTCTGCTTTTGACCTCTCAGGATTGGTTTTGATACCTAAGCAAATCATAAAACTTCTGTTATTGTTTTAGGAAACCAAAGCATGAATTAATTTTTCAACAAGGTATATAGAATCCAAGGTGATTATAAGACTTTTCTGCTTCAAGAGGGTGAAGAGATGGAGAATTAAACTTAAATGAGGCATAGTATTCGTACAGTTAGAGAAGAAACCATTTTTCTGACTAGCTTATTCTTTGTAAAAGGGGTCAAGATTAGCTTATATATGTGGCTCCGGTAGTTAATGCTTTGTTGCTTAGTATTACACCTCAGGTCTCTCTAGATTAAGACTGAGTTCATTCACGAGATTTTAGCACCAGCATCCTAGTGACTGTGACAGCTGCTGATAATGTGGAGATCTCTCTCTTAGGTAATTCACTGTTAGAGTGTTTAAATCACAGAATCTTTGTCAAAGAAGTAAGAACTATTAAAGTTGTCTATCCAGCATTGTATTCTAAGATTGTGGAGACTGGGTTTAGGAGTGAAACAGGAGAAAAAACAAGCCATTAAAAATCTCTCAGATTAAATATTTACATATGTAGTTTGCTCTTTATCAAAAATGCTGGACAAGCTCTTCCTAAAATTAGGTTCATTTAAATGAATAGAGGTAAGGAAATTTGTTTAAAAGTTGTTGTAAAGCATTTGGTTGCCATGTGAAATGAAGAATCAGCAATAGTGGTAAAGTTCTTCACTATTTTTTTGAACTACATGTAATATGCTAGACAGTTACAGGGCATTAGGAATACACAAAGAAATAAAAGATAATATGTGGCTCCTTATCTCAGGGCGTATCCAACTGGTAGGCGGTATACGGGTAACAAATAATCAGTGTCATTATATAATTGTCCTGAAGGAGTTGTATACTAGGTAGTGAAGTCAAGAAGAGGAGTATCCCCCCGTCTGGAGAAAGACCTCACAAAAGAAAATTTGATGTTAGTTTATACTTTCAAGTTACAACTTTGTGGGTGAGATAAAAAATAAATTTTTGCAAGATGGAAGAAGAAAAAAATATTTTTTTTAATCATTGCCAATCTCTGCAGCCTCACAGTGGAAGACTTCTGCTGGCATACTTGTAGGCGTAAGACAAGAAAGAAGCATGTTTGTGTGGAAAGTTTCATGCTCATTATTGGAAGTACAAAATCTCCTTCCCTCATTATTCACTTTGTTTCTGTTTTTCAACACTCAGTATCCTTCATCAAACTATCTTTTGCATATAGAGATAAGGCCTGAGGAACTTAGATGACCTTTTGGTTTGGTTCCAGGAAGAGGCCTTTAAGTTAGGAAGGGCATAATGTTCCCATCACTTCTCAGTAAAAGGATACCTCTTGTGTTTGTTTCACTGAGCACCCAAACCATGCTGACAGAGTTAGTCTTTATTCTAGGATAAAACCTGTACTGGTGTGTTTTAACGATTTCCCCCCTCCTCCACCCTCCAGCCTTTTCATATTTATTTGTTTCTGTTTCTGTCCCATGACTGGATCTGCATCTTCACAGGAATCACATTAAAAGTTTTTCTGGTAGTTTTCTTTTCAGAACAAATGTGACATTTCCTTCATCTCCCTGATTCAAAGTTGAGGAGGGCAAAATGTCAAAAATAATGAGGCCAAATGGATCTGAACACTGAATACCAATCACTGAAACAGTGCTCAGAGACTTTTTCTTCACAGTCATTACTAGAGGCTATGAGAGAAAACGCCTTGGAGGTTGTGGAATGAAGAGAAATCTGAAGCAGCTGTTAGAGAATTAGGAAAACGTCCCAGACATAGGTAGCACTAACTTGTTCATGTATTCATCCACATAGCATTGTGTGGAGTGCTAGATGCTGTGATGCAAAGGAAAATAAGGCATAGTCCTAACCTTTGGGAAATACTGTGTGGGAAAAAGACATGTAAGCTGACTCCTGCTGCCTCAGGGCTTATAAATAGGAACTATTATTCTTTCAACAAATATTTATTGACCTTGTATTATATTCCAGATTCTCTTCTAGGTGCTGAGAATAATAGAGTGAACAAAGCAGATGAAATACCTCTCTTTATAGAGCTTACATTCTAGTTAGGGATGATGGAGGTGGGGAATGAATGCAGACAGTAAATAAACAGTAAATATATATTATGTTCAGTGATAGTAAGAGCCATAGAGAAAAATTAAGCAAGTAAAAGGGATAGGGATTGCCAAACTCCTCACTAATAAGGCAGCATTTGAGCAGAGATCTAAGAGGGAAGTAAGAGATAAAACCAGGTGAATATATGGGGAAAGAATGTTTAACAATCACAGTTAATGATTTATTGAGCATTTACTACATGTCAGATACTCTTCTAAGCACTTTACATTGCTTAGTTTATTTAATTCTTAAAAAATTATATAAAGTAGGTACAATGACTATCCCCTTTGCATGTAACTTCTGAAAGTTTACAACTTAACTCTGATCTGTCTCATGCACTGAGAAAATTTATTCACTCTATACTAGAGTATAATTAAACCTCTAATTCAGAGTAGAATCATTTGAACATATAGTAGACTTTTTAAACACATCCTGTTTTAATATTTTTTAACACATATCTTCTCAGGACTACCACAATATTAGTTGGTGGACATCTACAAGGAATTTGCTTTCATAAATTTATTAGAATGGTTTTCTGTCACCATTATTTGTTAAGATGGTGCTTATGGGGGTTAAGGGAGACAAGTCTCAGTTATCACAAATTCTAAACTAAAAATTTAAATGAAGTTTAATCATGATGTTTATATTCTAAAGGAAAAGCTCAGTGACCAAATTTGAAAGCAGGTTGGAGCCTCCTAGAGAGGTAGGAGGCAACTGGGACTCCCCCTGGGGACACATATACTGGCAGCAGGCAGTGGGAAGCTCATTCTACCACAGGGACCCTGGTGCTGGCAAACAACATTTTGGAGTCCTCCTTCTAGCCTATTAGAACCAGGGGCTTACATGCCCACTAGTTGATTAGCACCAGTACTGGGATCCCCAAGCCCCACAGCCAGCCATACTGGGACCCAGCACTGCCCACCAGCAACACAAGACCAACCCTAGGACTTGCGGGCCTGCAACCAGGCACACCAGGACCCAGCCCAACCCACCAGTGGACTGGCACTGGCCCTGGGACTTCCCAGACCATGTAGCCAGCTGTGTCAGGACCCAGACCCACCTACCAACAGCTAGCAGCCTCCACATGAGGCAGGACCTGGCAGCCAACCGGGATGGGAACTAGCCCTACCTACCAGCATGCCCACAGTAGTTGACCCCACCACAACAGAAGTGCCCACTCAGCCCACATACAAGGCACCCTTAGCTCTGGTGACCAGAGAGGAGTATATAGCTGGGCCCCATAGGACATCTCTTACATAAGGTCACTTCTCCAAGAATGAGAAACATAACTGGCTTGCCTAATACATACAAATAAACACAGAGAATTAGGCAAAATGAGGTGACAAAGGAACGTGTTTCAAATGAAGGAACAAACCCCAGAAGGAGAGCTAAGCAAAGTGATGAGCAGTCTACCCAATAAAGGGTTCAAGGTAATGATCATAAAGATGCTGAATGAACTCGGGAGAAAAATTGATGAACACAGTGGCAGACTTAACAAAGAGAAAGGGTAAAGAAGAACCAAACAGAGCTGAGGAATGCAATAATTAATCATTGAAGTAAAAAATACACTAGAAGGGATCAACAGTAGATTAAATGATGCAGAAGAACAGATCAACAAACTGGAAGACAGAGTAGTGGAAATCACCCAAGCTGAACAAAAAAAAGAGAAAAATTTAAAAAGTGAGGACAGTTTAAGAGACCTCTGGGACAACAAAAGCATACCAACATTTACATTATAGGGATCTCATAGGGAAAAGAGAGACAGAAAGGGGTAGGGAACTTATTTAAAACAAGAATAGCCAAAAATTTCCCTAACCTGGGAAAGGAAACAGACATCCAGGTCCAGGAAGCACAGAAAGTTCCGAACAAGATCAACCCAAAGAGGTCTACACCAAGACACATTGTAATTAAAATGACAAAAAATAAAGATAAAGAGAGAATCTTAAAAGCAGCAAGAGAAAAGCAACTAGTTATGTACAAGGGAACTCCCATAAGACTGTCAGTTGACTTTTCAGCAGAAACTTTGCAGGTCAGAAGAGAGTGGCATGATATGTTCAAAGTGATGAAAGGAAAAAACCTACAACCAAGAATACTTTACCCCACAAGGCTACCATTCAAATTTGAAAGAGAGAGAAAGAGTTTTACAGACAAGCAAAAGCTAAAATTGTGAGCACCACTAAACAGGCTTTACAAGAAATGTTACAGGGACTTTCCTAAGCATAAAAGAAAAGACCACAACTAGAAATATGAAAATTATGAAAGGAAAAATCTCATTGGTAAAAGCAAGCATACAGTAAAGGTAGAAGATCAGCCACTTGTAAAGCTAGTAGGAAACTTGAAAGACAAGTAGTAAATTATCTATATCCACAATACGTGGTTAAGGAATACACAAAACAAAAAGATGTAAAATATGATATCAAAAAACATTAAATGTGGGCAGGGCAAGGCAGGAATAAACACTGTGGAGTTGTTAGAATGTGTTCAAACTTAAGATCCACTTGAAATAATTATACACACACACAACCCACCCTTACACCTCTAGGAACTAGAAAAAGAAGAACAAAGCCCAAAATTAGTAGAAGGAAAGAAATGATAAACATCAGAGCAGAAATAAGTGAAATAGACACTTAAAACAATAGAAAAGATCAATGAAACTAAGAGCTGTTTCTTTGAAAAGGTAAACAAATTGATAAACATTTAGCCAGACTCATCAAGAAAAAAGAGAGAGGACCCAAATGAATAAAATCAGAAATGAAAAAAGAGATGTTACAGCCAACACCACAGAAATCAAAGGATCAAAAGGGATTACTGCAAACAACTATATGTGAGTAAATGGACAACCTAGAAGAAATGGATAAATTCCTAGAAAATTTCAGTCTCCCAAGACTAAATTAGGAAGAAATATTAATAAACCAATTACCAGTAATGGAGTTGAATCAAGATTGATCAAAAAACTTCCAACAAAAATCCAGGACCAGATGGCTTCACAGGTGAATTTTATAAAATATTTAAAGAAGAGTTAATGCCTATGCTTCTCAAACTATTCCAAAAAGTTGAAGAAGGAACAATTCTGAACTCATTCTACAAGGCCAACATCACCCCAATTCCAAAACCAAACAAAGATGCCACAAAAAGAGAAACTTACAGGCTGATATCATTGATGAGATACAAAAATCCTTAACAAAATATTAGCAAACCGAATCCAGCAGTACATTAAAAGGATCATATACCATGATCAAGTAGATGCAAGGATAGTTCAATATTTGCAAATCAATCAATGTGACACACCACATTAACAAAACAAAGGATAAAAATCATATGATCATCTCAATAGTTGTAGAAAAAGCTTTTGACAAAATTCTATATTCATTTATAATAAAACTCTCAACTAAGTGGGTGTAGAGGAAACATACCTCAACGTAACAAAGGCCATAAGATATCACAGACTAACAGCTAACATAATACTCAACCGTGAAAAGCTGAAAGCTTTTCCTCTAAGATCAGGAAGAAGACAAAGATGCCCAGTCTCACCACTTTTATTCAACATGGTATTGAAAGTCCTAGCCACAGCAACCAAAAGTTAAGAGACTAAATCCTAAGAGTTTTCATCGCAAGGAAAATTTTTTTTCCTGTTTTAAAAATTTTGTCTGTAATGAGATGATGGAAGTTCACTAAACTTATTGTGGTAACCATTTCATGATGTGTGTAAGTCAGATCATTGTGCCTTAAACTTATACAGTGCTGTATGTCAATTATATCTCAATCGGGACTTCTCTGGTGGTCCAGTGGTAAAGAATCCACCTTACAATGCAGGGGACGCGGGTTCAATCCCTGGTCAGGGAACTGGGATCCCACATGACGCGGGGCAACTAGGCCTACACGCTATAACTACTGAGCTCGTGTGCCTCAGCTAGAGAGCCCATGTGCTGCAAATTACAGAGCCCATGTGCTCTGGAACCCGCACGCCACAACTACAGAGCCCACGCGCTCTGGAGACTGTAGGCCACAACTAGAGAGAAGTCTATGCACCACAATGAAAGATCCCATATGCCTCAGCGAAGATCCCACATGCCATAACTAAGACCTGATGCAACCAAAAACAAATAAAATAATAGATCTTTTAAAAACTTACACCTCAATAAAACTGGAAGAAGCAAAAGCAATGTATAAGTTATATTTTAATAAAGATATATGCTTAAGGATAAAAGTGGGAAAGGAATGCATAAAATGAAAATGTGTCTGTGTGAAAAAAATATGAAAGCAGGTTGAAAAACCACTTATTACGATGAAAATAAAGAGCTTTCTGTTTTCAATTCTTTCATGAATTGAAAGGGACATTCTGGTGCATATGTGTATTTTATGTCATGCCAATAACTTTTAACATACAGGACACCCCAGAATGGTTTCTGCCCCATCAATGGATTCAAAGATGCTTTGTCAGCTACTCTATTGAATGCCAGAATTAAAGCTTTCCTTACTGTCAGAAAGAGGGGGACTCTTGGTTAAAGGAGCTGGCTACCTCCTGCTGATAGGATACTATTTCCTGACAGAATTCTATGATTTCAGTGAGTTTGTATAAATTTATTTCTTTTTTCAGGTATCCCAGTTATGAATTTATTAGTGATAACTCTATCTCTTGGTCAGCTGGACTACATAATCGATACACAGAAAATTCACTTCGAGGTGTGATCCTGGATATACACTTTCTCTCCCAGGCAGACTTCCTAGTGTGTACGTTTTCATCCCAGGTAAGCATTTTTAAGTGATCAATACTCTTTGGTTATATTGGGTCAGGAAGTTCTTGGATTTTAAAAAAATGTTAGTTTTCAAGACTCACGTACAATGTTTTTAATATTGGGGAATGATCCCTTTTGTGAAAGAATGAGAAGATTCCAGAAAACATAGCTATTTGAGTGCACTGAATATTTAATTGTTTGCAAGCAATTGTTGAATACATCTCTACTGAAGCCAGCTACCAGGGTTGTTTAAAGTACTTGGCTTATTCACAGCATTTAACAGAAACAGCAAGTAATTAAGTTTACTTAATACTTGCTGATTTTGCATACAATCAGTACGTAACCAGAGCCCATCCATTTCTACACTTCAGTGCACTGATACTGAGAGGCTTAAGTGCTCAGCATTTTGCCTCACTTGATTGCTTTATAGAAAATAAGAAAGAGTAAATGTAATTCCTCTTTCAGGTCCTTTTAACATTTCTACCAAGCAAGAAACTGTACATTATATTTAAGCAATACCATATTATCATCATTCTTTGAGTTTATTGTTATAGATATTTAATATGTTGTTGGTTTGGTGTGTGTGTTTTTATGAGTGCTCCAATCAGCCTTATATGCCCAGTGGAATATCAGCATAGAAAGATTTATTGTGGATTTTATTCAACTGTCTCATTTATGTGCATATTATTGGTTAGTTTGTTCAACACGCTGTTAAATGATTGTCTGTGCTCAGACCTATACTAGGTGTAGAGGGAATTTCAAAGGAGATCGAAGATACAGCTCTTACCCTGGTCCAGAATCTAGTGAGCAAAATATCCACATGAAATAACCAGAGAATAATTACAAAGAAATATAAGCCATGTAAAATAAGTATACGTCTGAAAGCTTAGAAGAAGCAGAGAAAAGAAAGTGTGAAAAGGAAAGACACATCATTTACATGGGACTATACTGCAGAGAGTATTAAGAAATGGACAGTTTTTTATTACGTGACAGTGCACACTGTCACAATGGTATGGTGATATGATTGTTGGAAAGATACTTATCCCAGCAAAGCCTGTATGAGTTCCTTCAATGTGGCATAAGAATACAACTTAAGACGCAAAGACAGCTGCACAGAACAGGAGTCACATGGCAGCAGTCCTCATCAGAGGGAAAACATGAAGGCATCCATAGCTGATATTCTCCCTAATTGGGGTGAGGATCCTATCTTTGAGAAGGGGGTGGGATGGGGGGAGGAGTTGTAACTACCTAGTCCCTCTCAACTGCTTTTGAGAATCTGGCTATGGGCCTACATGATCAACAGGTGCAAATAACACATTTTCGAATGCTTCTTGTTAGAATGATTGAATCAAGAGTCACTTTCCCAGATGTACCACCTCCTCTGTAGGTCTAGATTTTAGGCCTTCCTAAAGTCTATTCCTTTAGTCCAGGGTTTCTCAACCTGGCACCGTTGGCATTTGGGGCTGGATAAGTTGCTGTGAGGTGCTGTCTTGTGCATTATAGGATGCTTAGCAGCGTCCGTGGCCAGTAGCCCCTCACCTCAAGTTGTGACAGCCAACAGTGTCTCCAGACATTGCCACATGTCCCGGGTGGGGGGAGTGGGAGGGCAGAATCACCCTTGTGAGAACGACTGCTCTAGTTATAAAGCTCTAGAAGTAAATAAATATATACATGTCTAAACATTTACTAGCCTTACATGGAGGTAGACACTGAGACTTACAAGGACGTGCTCTATGTTTTGCTTTCCTTTGTCCAGCTCTCCTTAATAATGCCATTAGACTCATTCTGGAAAGAAAATCTTTTGTTTATTTCCCTTTTCAAGGATGTGCTGTAGAATTTTTGATCCTCATAGCCTCATAAGTCTAGTTTTGACCCAGAAGTCAGGGCCTCTGTCACTTCATGATACTGGAAACCTGTCCAGGTTTGAAGAGCATATTGTTCACACTACTTTGTTCTAGTTTATGCATAATATCAACCTCTGTGTCTTCTTCAGACCTCAGATCCAGAGAAACAGTTTATATGAAGAAAGCGTAGTAATGAGAGGTCTGGTTGTATCCAAAGGAATAAGATTTGTGATTATATATTATATTGTTCCTAAAAACTCTTGGCAAGTCAAGGTTCATCCAAAATAACTCTGATCATTTAAACCAATATTTTGTGTCCCAAGATAGACTTGAATACCTCAAAACATGTTAGGGCTCAGAATAAAAGTTTAACAGTAAAAAATACCTTACATTTATATAGTGAGTAGCAGTTTGCTAAATGTGATCGCCTCCTTTCTTGGTGACTAACAGCTGTAGCATTTGAGACTGTGGAATAATTCCACATTCAGTGATTAATCTTTGGGCTTCCTTGCACCCCGGTTTTCTTTGGTTTTTTGGTTTTTTGGTTTTTTTGGCTGCATTGGGTCTTCATTCCTGCGTGCAGGCTTTCTCTAGTTGCGACGAGCAGGGTCTACTCTTTGTTGCAGTGCACAGGCTTCTCATTGCGGTGACTACTCTAGTTGCAGAGCATGGGCTCTAGGCACACAGGCTTCAGTAGCTGTGGCACATGGGCTCAGTAGTTGTGGTGCATGGGCTTAGTTGCTCCACGGCATATAAGATCTTCCCGGACCAGGGCTCGAACCCGTGTCCCCTGCATTGGCAGGCGGATTCTTAACCCCTGCACCACCAGGGAAGTCCTGCACCCCAGTATTTTTTGAAAATATTTTTAGTAAAAAGGCATTTGGTACAGTTTAATATTTTTGTGGTGTGAACGAGTTGGTTGGTGGCTTGTAGCATAAACCAAACCAAAATTGCCATAAACCAAAATCGGAATCGCTTGAAGAATGCCCCCAAAATGTCTCATCAGCAGTAGCAGTGGAGTTTGAGAAAACGTCACTGATGACATCAAAGTATCAAGCCATTGACTTCATGAGACAGAGAACAAGAATGAGACATTGTGGGCTCTGGAGTCAGACTACCTGGGTTTAAATCCAACTTTGACCACTTAGTGACTCTGTGGCGTTTGAACAAATTACTTAGCCTATCACTGACTTTTTCCCCCCTCCCTGTAAAAATGGTAATAACAGTAATACCTACTGCATAAAGTTTTTGTGAGGATTAAAGTGTTGTTATATGTAAAGCACTGAGAATAGTACTCAGCATTATGTTAAATGCAATGTTAGCTATTATTATTTATAAAGGAATAGGTATAGGTATATCTTTGCCTGTTAGACTCTACAGTATTTATTTTAACAGCTTTTTTTCACATGGCCCCATTTCAGACTATATGATCTCACGTTTTAGAAGGAACATGAAATATGCTGTTCAAGGACTCCATTACCTCTACTTATGGTCACGGGTGATGCTTAGGTTCCACATAGTCATTGTGTGCATTGGATGTGTGTAACAATTCTTCATAAAGAATAATAACCGGTAACATTCGGCATATTAATTCCTGTGCCGAGGTACCACCTTAACTCTATTTTATTAAGCTTATTGAAAGAGAGCGTCACCATATAATATGAATTTTCAGAAACAAAAGCTCTTCATTCCCAAAGGGTGAGTGGTAAGTAATAGTATTTGCTTTAGCAAATGCAGGTAAACTGGTGTATGTTTTGACTTTAGGGAAATTAATCTGCAGACTTTCCTGCAGAAACCAGAAGAAGACTAAAGCCTTACATCCAGAAGGGTGATAAGAGAATAAAACAATGAGAACCAAATCTCAGCCCAGAATAATCTCATTTCAAGAGATGGTTAGAAGGGATAAAAGTTTAGTATCTTCTTCATAATGTTTTGACAATCCTGAAGTTTCAGTCATGTAAACTTTCTGTCTCCTGTATACTACCCTTTGAGGACTTTTATGCTATATGACAATAGAGTTTATCTGTTGACCATGTGCTATTGTAGACAATACTGGAAGAATGAAATGTATTGTTAGAAGGAAATTGCAAGGCCGGATTGATGTTTGAGAAACTGTAGGCACAAATGTCATGGCACCTTAATCAGGATTCTTTATAAGGTTTTGGACCCATTCTTCTCAGTCTTAGGGCTTCTAATCATTCTTGGTTTTATATCCACAAGTGAGGTCTGGGAATTCTTTCTCCTTAAGTGAAAAGTTTTTAAAAGCCAAGAATATGACTCTACTCTCTAATTTTGTTACTATTGTTGCACTCAGTTTTCTGAATTCCTTCATCAGAGCTCTTTCTCATAGCCAAGTTTGTCCTAAAAGCCTCATAAATTGAAGAAAACAATCTTCAGGATTTAGTCTGAAAATTAGAGGCAATATTAACACTTTTCAACAGCATCAAGTAAGTTTTGAAAGCTATGCAGTGCATCGCATTCCAAACTATTCTACCAAATACTCTAATCTTGTTCTGTGTTACTGGAAGTTGCCTATGCCCTAAGCATCTCCTATGTCATTTAAGTTACTTTCATATTTAATGAAACCATCTAAAATCTGAAGCAAAGGAATTGGAGTTCCAATTCCAGCAGTTGACAGCTCACTCAGTTGTAGATGGGCAAAATATCAGAAAGGTTTTCTTTTTTAAAATACTGTTTATCAAGTTTTAGAATCAGGTTTTATAACTCTGGAATCTGATTTACAAAAATGGTTTGTAGATGTCCATTTTAAAGACTATGGGTAATCAACATTTTTTAAGGAACAGTCAACATTGTTCATTAGTTTCTCAATCATTAAAATCACCATAGGACAAAATTACTTTTTTTTCCCCCTGAGACACTTCTCTTTGTGGCACTTAATATGACATTCTCCTGGCATTCTCTGTTGTTTCATTCCAAATCCACACACAACACAACTGGCCTCGTCACGTTTTGAATCAGATTTTGGAAAGCCCAGAGGGAGAAACCAGATACTACATTCATTTTATTCTAGACAGATGGCTCTCGATAGGAATTTCCACTGAGGTATGGTTCATGAAACAACAGTAGATACTGTTCTCTCATTGAATAGCAAAACAAAGCAGTTTACAGTAAAAGTTCACAGATATCCCAGCCTCATGCAGTGAGACAAGAGCCCACTTCCAACTTCTCACACTAGGAGATCCTTCTGGCCCTGTCAATTTTGACAAAAGCCAAGATCCCATCTGCTCTGAGAAAGCTTTGGAGGCTCATGCAAAGCTCAGCTGGTTGTTACTCAGGGATAAAATTCAAACTAATGGACCTTCCTCCACTTTTTAATTATTTTTTTGTAAATACAGTCATATCTATGTTTTATCCTTTGGCAGGATTTTTGCTTTTACTCATTACTGTGTGCTTAGTAGTGTTCTAAAAATGATATAGTGCCACATCAACAGCAAATGAAATAAAACATATGTGTGGCCAAGCACTGCTTTGCAAACCGTAGACTACCCCTCTCAATCATGCTACCTGTCAAGTATCAAACCTGAGTATTGACATCAACTGAAAGACCTCATTTACCTGTCACGTGATTTGGATTTGTTAAGCCCAGAGAGGAAGCCTAGGGTGATTAAATGCAAACGTTGACACCATAGTAATCTTTCTTGCCCTTTGCAGTATATTGCCCCATGGTTAATATAGAGAAAAATTTTTAATTACTCAGAATGTTATATATGGATCTTAAGGATTAAATATCACCAGTTGGACTGGTATTATGCATGGAGCAGTATTCATTCAGAAGGTACTTACTGAGTGGCTACTCTGTGGCAGGCACTGTACTAGGTACTTATCCTCAGAACCTAAGGCAGTTCAGTGTATGGTTTAGAGACAGAGAGTTCTAATTACATTTCTGTCATTTACTAGCTCCTTTATTCATTTTTTTTATTTTTTGGAAATTAATCTTTCTTTGGCATAGTTTCTTCAGCTGTAGAATATAAATAATAACAGTAACCAACTCATAGGGTTGTTGTGAGAGTTCAATGAGTTGAGAGGAAGCATGTATGTAAGCGCAGCTATCAGAACAGTGCTCAGTAAGCTCAGCTGCTCTCATTATTGCCATTATTATGAGAAGGACAAAGAGTCTTATATTGGTCCACTCTGTGTCTGCAAGTTCTACCATTCGTAATTTCTTTGGCTTAAGAAAGTACACGTGGGGCTTCCCTGGTGATGCAGTCGTTGAAAGTCCGCCTGCCGATGCAGGGGACACGGGTTCGTGCCCCGGTCCGGGAAGATCCCACATGTCGCGGAGCGGCTGGGCTCGTGAGCCATGGCCGCTGAGCCTGCGCGTCCGGAGCCTGTGCTCCGCAACGGGAGAGGCCACAACAGTGAGAGGCCCGCATACTGCAAAAAAAATAAAAAAAAAGAAAGTACATGTGTTATCCAGCAGCCTAATACATCAACAGCTATTGATACCAAAACATAAACTGATTATTAGGGTTACCCCAAAAGAAAGCACATCCCTAAGGGTATGGGACTGAGGGCAGTGTTGTTTTTATGAGAGTGAGAAGTTTATTAATGAAAGGAGGAAACACATTAGGGTTCATTACCACGGTGGGCATTGTGGTCATCCGAAAGACAGTACAAGGTCTTGCATCCCTGGCTAGGGATAATTGACAAGTGGGTGGAGGGGCCCTGAATATAAGACTCTCAGGTTTTCCCAAGGCCAGCCTTGGCCTTAAGTGATATCTTTCTGCTATTAAAATGTGAACATGGAGATAGGATCTGCAAGAAAAAATATGCTTAGCAGTTAACAAGCATACACAGACTGCCTGGGTTCAAAACCTGAATATGCCACTTAATAGTAGTGTAACCTTGAGCATATTCCTTAACTGACCTTTGACATCCATAAAACGAGCATGATAAAATTTTATGGGGCTGCTGACAATTAAATTAGACCTAGAAACAATGTCTGACAGAAAAAACTCAGTAAATATGCCTCTATCATTGTTATTGTACTTTGCTATTATTGGAGCCGCTTTGTTTTAATTATTTAGTTTCTTTCCAAAGGCTTAACTTGATTTTGCTTGTGCTGTGTGGGCCTTTGGCTGAATTTGAAGTTCAAGTTCCAAATCTTTTTTAGCCTCATTTTGTTATAGTTTCAGTATTCAACCAGTGATCTCAATCGTACCAATATAAAATTAGTTTGTTGATGAAGTAGCAAATTTGAAAGCAAAGTTATTTTCTTGGTTCCATGTCTAGTTGAAATTCTAGCACTAGAATTTGGGCAGATCTCCTTGTATTTTAGTCCCTATCTGCAAAATTAAAAATACTATCTAAACTTAGTTTCATTTACAAATTACATATAGCATGTGAAAACCTCCCCTCGGGTTCCTAAAATTCAGACTTTTTAAGGAGTTAAGTTGATGATTAACCTAATCAGATTCCATTTGCTCATAACATTTAAGAATTTAGTTTTTGATATCATGAATGCCAAAGTTTTAAAGAACTGCTGGGTAATCCTAAATTGCTCCACTGAGCAGATTAACAATTACTATTAGTATCATTTTAAATATGTGCAAAAGTATTGGTGTAGGGACAATAAAACTTCATTAACGGAGGTAACTACAACTGGAGATGTAGGAAAATTGACCTGAGTCGAGTCCTGTGTTCACAGTGTATAATGGAAGAATTTTCTAAGCAAAATGATAGTATTCTCTCTTTGGTCTTCACCTATTGTTAGAAAAGTTTCTGAAACCCATTTACTCTATAATGAATATATTTGTTAATTGCTTAAAATGTTATACCTCCATTAAGATAGTTATAGTTTATCACCAAGTATGAAGCTCAAGGAAGGAAGCTCAGATTGTGAAATTCCAGCTGCCATCCAGTGGGAATGGTAGGTATGTTTTGGACAGAGGAATCTTTTAAGTAGCCGTAAGTGCATCAGGTAGATGCCCCGTCCCCAAAGCCTAGTTCATCTGATTTCAGTCTAGATGCTACTGTCTACACATCACACACATCACACTTTAGAACGGAAGTGGCAGATATATTTTAGCTCATTTGGCAATAGTTGATTGTCAGTAATTACATGAATTTTGGTTGAGAAGAGTTCTGAGACCCAGTCCAAATTAGCAGAAAAGAGTATGTGATTGATTAACACTGAATGAAGGAAAGGGAGCAGCAGCATTTGTGTAAAGTATTTATAATCCTGATTCTAATCCTGAACCTTGAATTCACCAAGGGCATAGACTGTGTCTTACTCATTTTTGTACCACTAGTGCCCAACATGGAAGACTCTGTGGCTTTTAATAAATTTTTATTAAAATTAAAATTTTATATTTTAATAAATATAAAGTTATGAATTCATATTCATAAAATACTTTGCACTGTATATACACATACTTTTTTTCTCTGAGAGATCTTAATTGTAATTATCTTTTATGTTAAAAAAAAAAAGATACAAGCACAGAAATGAAGAATGACTTGTACCATCATCTGAGAGCAAATGGACTGAAAACCTGTGACTAGAATCCACTGCTTCTCATTCTCTCAGTCCTGGTCCTAGTCTAGTCCTAGTCTCTTTGGCCAAGAGCTTTCGGATTGCTATGAAGGAGATCTTACACATACTAACCAATTTTTTTTTCATACTTTCCCAAGGTCTGTCGAGTTGCTTATGAAATCATGCAGACACTGCATCCCGATGCCTCTGCAAACTTCCATTCTTTGGATGACATCTACTATTTTGGAGGTCAAAATGCCCACAACCAGATTGCCATTTATCCTCACCAGCCTCGAACTGCAGATGAAATCCCCATGGAACCTGGAGATATCATTGGTGTGGCTGGAAATCATTGGGATGGCTATTCTAAAGGTGTCAACAGAAAACTGGGAAGGACGGGCCTCTATCCCTCCTACAAAGTTCGAGAGAAGATAGAAACAGTCAAGTACCCCACATATCCTGAGGCTGAGAAATAAAGATGGATGGGAAAGACAACCAAACTCAGTTCAAACCGTTTGAGCCAAACAGTAGATGAAGAAGGCCCCAACCTAACAACTCACGGTTAAATGAGTCAACACCCCCAGCGCCAGGAGCAGCTGGGATCTGACAGATGCTTCATTGGTGGAATTCCTCTTTAACAAGGGCTACCGTGCCCTCAAAACCACGCACAGTCCGATAATGTACTCACGTATAACATACAAACAGGTTGTTTTCTACTTTGCCCGTTCTTTCAAGATTATGTCCCCATGAAACAAACACTGCCACATTGTGTAATTTAAGTGACACAGACATTTTGTGTGAGACTTCAAACATGGTGCCTATATCTGAGAGACCTATGTGACCTAACGAGATGACTCAAATAGCTCCCTCCTACGGGGAGCTTGATTCTTAGCCAGTGGTGGTATTGTAACCACTGAATTCACTCCAATCAACAGATTCAAAATGAGAATGGATGTTTTTGTCTGGAATTTTTTTTTGAGTAATTGTACCAGTTCATCCACCTCATCATTAATAAGTGAAGGATACAACAGAAAATAAAATATTCATACTCCATTAGGAACTTTTGTAAAACAATACCATGAACAGATTCTTTAGTACTCAATGTTTCCGGACATTCTCTTTGATAACAAAAAATAAATTTTAAAAAGGAATTTTGTAAAGTTTCTAGAATATTATATCATTAGATGATGATGTGGCCAGCTTTATAGTGGAAAATGTTGATAAAAAGAAGAGTTTTATAGTTATGCTTTACTTTTTTTTTTTTTTTTTCCTGTTTCAGATTGAGTGGCTTAGCTCAGAGAGTCCTTGGTCCATTTTAACACTGAAAACTGAGTTTAGTTGGTGCACATTACAGAGTTGCTCAGAACCATCTTAGGGAAATTTTATTTTATTATTTTGGACATTGTTTATTTGATTTAATTGAATCAAATAATCATACTCCTCAGTGCCAGAGGAACTATCCCCTCCACTCCCAAGCTAACAATTTCAGGCTTGTTGTTTCTTATTGTGGCTATTGTCACTTTTTGTGAGTTGAGACCTGTTGTTTTATCCAGAAAATGATTTGTGCCCTTTCCTATCATGTCCTGCTTTTGAGAGTACCAGGAATCTGTGGGGTTGGGAAGCTGGCTCTGTTTCCTTTTTTTTTTTTTTTTTTTTAATTTATTTATTTATTTACTTTTGGCAGCATTGGGTCTTCATTGCTGTGCGCAGGCTGTCTCTATTTGCGGCAAGCGGGGGCTACTCTTTGTTGCGGTACACAGGCTTCTCATTGCGGTGGCTTCTCTTGTTGCAGAGCACAGGCTCCAGGTGCGCGGGCTTCAGTAGTTGTGGCGCACAGGCTCAGTAGTTGTGGCTCGAGGGCTCTAGAGCGCAGGCTCAGTAGTTGTGGTGCACAGGCTTAGTTGCTCCCTGGCATGTGGGATCTTCCCAGACCAGGGCTCGAACCCATGTCCCTTGCACTGGCAGGTGGATTCTTAACCACTGCCCCACGAGGGAGGTCCCTGGCTCTTCTGAAGTATGCATCTCATACTACATAGAGTTTGGTGAACAAAGGAGAGAGGAACCAGTATGAGACCCAAAATGGACTTGGGAATAACTCTTCCAAATACTTCCTTTTAGTAATTCCTCATCAGAATCACTTTGGACGACAAGACTTTGATGCTGTCTCTGCTTTCTCTCTAAACATCACTTTTCTCCTTATAAGAACACTTCCTCTTTTCTGTAGCCTGCCTCTTTTAGATGCCTGGTAGGAGTATTTCATAGCATTGTTTTACCTTCTGAAAGAAAAATTTGATCCGTGTAGGAACCAGTAGCAGGCCTGGTATTAAATATCAGGAATCCTAGACAGAAAAGCCCTGTTCTTCGCATCATCTCTAAATGAAAATACCTGTATGTAAAATATCCCCACCAAACTTCCCTATATTCTTTCTACCTCTCCATTCAGGTCTCCCAGAACTAACCATCTAGTGTCAGTAAGCAATTTTCAATTTAGTTTTGGTACAAATAAGTCGTTTGAAACAAAAATCTCCAACTAAGCAGAGGTACTTTTGAATATGAGTTATTTTTCTAATTCTCATCTCACTTGTCATCAGAACATCAGTAACCATGGGTTTTTATTTCCTCTGCTGAGATTTCCTGTTTTTATTCGTTACAAGCATGTTTTCCATTACTTTTTTGAACATCATTATAATAAATGCTTTAAAATCCTTTTCTGCTAAATCTAATATCTGAATCATCTCAAAGTTGGTCTCTATTTGTCTTTTCTCTAGAAAAAGAATCACAGTTTTCTGGTTATTCAAATGTTGAGTAAATTTAGATTGTATCCTGCATGTTATAAATGTTAATGTTGTGGATTCTGTTATATTCCCCTGAAGAGTGCTGATGTTTTTTGTCTGTGTTAGCAGGCGTTTAACTTCATTGAACTCAAACTGTAAACTGTGTCTTGGGTAACAGCGCAAATCCCAATTATTTTATCGTTAGCTGGAGCCTGCCCCACACATGTATGGTTCAGGAGTCAGCTAGAGATTTGGGTAGATTTTACACACAGAATTTGGAGCTCTCTTTTTTTGCCTTTCTGTCTTCTGAGATTTCCATCCTCACTTTCCAGCAGCTGTGGTTGCTCTGATTCTGTGGTGTCCTCTGTTTCTTCAGGCAGAAAGACAGCAGTTTTCTATCAGCCTAAAAGCCATAAAAATGAGAAACTCACCTTGTACCCTTCCCTTCTAAGTTTCAGCCTCTTTCCAGAATTCACCTGCTTTTTTTGTTCAGTATCCAATGACTTTGGGTAGCTTTTTTGTATTTTGTCAAAAGTTGATCATTGTTATCCATTGGAAGATCTGTTCAGTAGGTGCGTAAACTCTGTCATACAGGAAGTGAAACTCTGAAGCAGAGAGTTAAAATGAAAAAGTATGGTGGGGGAGGGAAGGGTCTCTGTTTAGATTCTGACCTTAATAGCTAAGCAGCCAGTGGCTTTAAGCAGGAAGGAAAAATGAAGAACTAACCAAATTGTTAAACCTGCAGGTGTGAAGGGCTAATGAATACTGCTGACCATTTCCTTCTGAAAAGCTTTTCTGAGCCACTTTTTTGCAAATCATCAAGTACATGCTATACAGGCTGCCTTGTTGGGAGGACTGACATTTCTTCACCACTGTTATACTTTCACCATGAGGGCCTGGTACTTTAAAACCCTACATGGTTTTGAATTGCGTGTAAAACTCTACATGGTTTTAAATTTGTGACCAGTGCTAGATTAGGAAGATCTGGGTCTTTTCCTTGTTACAAGACCCATTTGTGAAAGAGCCTTACCTAGAAAACAAAGTTATTAGCCTGGGCTCATAGAATGTGGATACCACCATCCTGCATACTAATGACAAAACAGTTACAAAAGTTCTTTCTTGTCCTATCACTCAAGTCTGGTTTAGTGCTGAGCTGAACTTAAAGAGTTCATGCCTGTTGTCAAAGGGCTGTCAACCCTAATTCAGGGTTTCTTTGTGTCCCAGGTGAATGAGACTAGTTGCTTCCCTCTCTGAGCTTTAGTTTTTTTCTATCATATAGAGCCTAACCTGTTTCCTGGGTTCCCTCTTTAGAAAGTTGAGAACATGAATGGCCTCAGCTTCCGAGGGGCTTGAGAGTTAAAAAAGAAAAACCACATCTAAAAAGCTATCTCATAGAGCGATTGTCATCATCCTTTAGCTAGAGAGACTGTAATCACTGTATATTCAGTAAGCAGGAAAAGTACTGGAGTCTAAATGGTGCCTCTATAAGACTCTCCTCTGCCTCGATGAGAATAAATCTCTCTTACTTAAGGTGCAATAGACACGTCCACTTTGACCATAGCCAACCACCTGATTTTTCATTTGCGCTCCTGGGAGGCTGTGCAATAGCCAGGATCAGTAGTCTCATATAGAATAGATGTGTGGCTTAGGGGTTGACAATTTGGGGACTGGGCTTTGACACCCTAATTTATGCCAGATACAGACTCTAGGGAATTTTTTAAGTGCCATGCCCAGAAGGAAGCACAAAGGAGAATTTGCCCCTACACTTACTGGTTCCTGATGGCAGTCTCCCTTTTGGAAACATGGAGGGAGCTGTTCCAGGATCCTTGGAAGGGAAGAGGCAGGCCGTGGCAAGCTCTTTGGTTTCAACTTTCATTGATACTATGCATGTTTGAGCACTTGCCCCTCGACAGTGCATTCACTTTTGGTTCTTTATACAAGTAAGAAGCTCTGACTCTGAGTACTTGCTTAGCTGTTCAGCCTTGGCATCTGCGGTCCAGTTCAGTTGCCACCTGCTTTCTCCTTTCGTTATTCTTTTTTTTTTTAATATTACATATTTTTTAACATCTTTATTGGAGTATAATTGCTTTACAATGTTGTCTTAGTTTCTGCTGTATAACAAAGTAAATCAGCTATACATATACATATATCCTCCTATCCCCTCCCTCTTGTGTCTCCCTCCCACCCCTCTATGTGGTCACAAAGCACCAAGCTGATCTCCCTGTGCTATGCAGCTGCTTCCCACTAGCTATCTATTTTACATTTGGTAGTGTATATATGTCAGTGCTACTCTCTCATTTCGTCCCAGCTTACCCTTCCCCGTCCCCATCCCCATGTCCTCAACTCCATTCTCTACATCTGCATCTTTATTCCTGTCCTGCCCCTAGGTTCATGAGAACCATTTTATTTTATTTTTTTAGATTCCATATATATGTGTTAGCATACGGTATTTGTTTTTCTCTTTCTGACTGACTTCACTCTGTATGACAGACTCTAGGTCCATCAACCTCACTAAAAATAATTCAATTTCATTTCTTTTTATGGCTGAATAATATTCCATTGTATATATGTGCCACATCTTCTTTATCTATTCATCTGTCGATGGACACCTAGGTTGCTTCCATGTCCTGGCTATTGTAAATAGTGCTGAAGTGAAAACTGTGGTACATGACTCTTTTTGAATTATGGTTTTCTCAGGGTATATGCTCAGTAGTGGGATTGCTGGGTCATATGGTAGTTCTATTTTTAGTTGTTTAAGGAACCTCCATACTGTTCTCCATAGCGGCTGTATCAATTTACATTCCCACCAAGAGTGCAAGAGGGTTCCCTTTTCTCCACACCCTCTCTAGCATTTATTGTTTGTAGATTTTTGATGGTGGCCATTCTGAACACTCATTGTGGTTTTGATTTGCATTTCTCCAATGATTAGTGATGCTGAGCATCCTTACATGTGTTTGTTGGCACTCTGTATATCTTCTTTGGAGAAATGTCTATTTAGATCTTCTGCCCATTTTTGGATTGGGTTGTTTGTTTTTTTGATATTGAGCTGTGTGAGCTGCTTGTATATTTTGGAGATTAATCCTTTGTCAGTTGCTTCGTTTGCAGATATTTTCTCCCATTCTGAGGGTTGCCTTTTTGTCTTGTTTATGGTTTCTTTTTCTGTGCAAAAGCTTTTAAGTTTCATTAGGTCCCATTTGTTTATTTTTGTTTTTATTTCCATTTCTCTAGGAGGTGGGTCAAAAAGAACCTTGCTGTGATTTATGTCAAAGAGTGTTCTTGCTATGTTTTCCTCTAAGTTTTATACCGTCTGGCCTTACATTTAGGTCTTTAATCCATTTTGAGTTTATTTTCGTGTATGGTGTTAGGAAGTGTTCTAATTTCATACTATTACGTGTAGCTGTCCAGTTTTCCCAGCACCACTTATCGAAAAGGCTGTCTTTTCTCCATTGTATATTCTTGAATCCTTTATCAAAGATAAGGTGACCATATGTGCATGGGTTTACCTCTGGGCTTTCTGTCCTGTTCTATTGATCTATCTTCCTGTTTTTGTGCCAGTACCATACTGTCTTGATTACTGTAGCTTTGTAGTACAGTCTGAAGTCAGGGAGCCTGATTCCTCCAGCTCCGTTTTTCTTTCTCAAGATTGCTTTGGCTATTCGGGGTCTTTTGTGTTTCCATACAAGTTGTGAAATTTTTTGTTCTAATTCTGTGAAAAATGCCATTGGTAGTTTCATAGGGATTGCATTGAATCTGTAGATTGCTTTGGGTAGTAGAGTCATTTTCACAATGTTGATTCTTCCAATCCAGAACATTGTATATCTCTCCATCTGTTGGTATCATCTTTAATTTCTTTCATCAGTGTCTTATAGTTTTCTGCATACAGGTCTTTTGTCTCCTTAGGTCGGTTTATTCCTAGGTATTTTATTCTTTTTTTTGCAATGGTAAATGGGAGTGTTTCCTTAATTTCCCTTTCAGATTTTTCATCATTAGTGTATAGGAATGCAAGAAATTTCTGTGCTACTTTATCAAATTCATTGATTAGCTCTAGTAGTTTTCTGGCAGCATCTTTAGGATTCTCTATGTATAGTTTCATGTCATCTGCAAACAGTGACAGCTTTACTTCTTCTTTTCTGATTTGGATTCCTTTATTTCTTTTTCTTCTCTAATTGCTGTGGCTAAAACGTCCAAAAGTATGTTGAATAATAGTGATGAGAGAGTGGGCATCCTTGTCTTGTTCCTGATATTAGAGGAAATGATTTCAGTTTTTCACCATTGAGAACAATGTTGGCTGTGGGTTTGTCATATATGGCCCTTATTATGTTGAGATAAGTTCCCTCTATGCCTGCTTTCTGGAGAGTTTTTATCATAAATGGGTGTTGAATTTTGTTGAAAGCTTTTTCTGCATCTATTGAGATGATCATATGGTTTTTATCCTTCAGTTTGTTAATATGGTGTATCACAATGATTGATTTGCATATATTGAAGAATCCTTCCATTCCTGGGATAAACCCCACTTGATCATGGTGTATGATCCTTATAATGTGCTGTTGAATTTTGTTTGCTAGTATTTTGTTGAGGATTTTTGCATCTGTGTTCATCAGTGATACTTGTCTCTGGTTTTCTTTTTTTGTGACATCTTTGTCTGGTTTTGGTATCTGTGATGGTGGCCTTGTAGAATGAGTTTGGGAGTGTTCCTCCCTCTGCTATATTTTGGAAGAGTTTGAGAAGGGTAGGTGTTAGCTCTTCTCTAAATGTTTGATAGAATTCGCCTGTGAAGCCATCTGGTCTGGGCTTTTGTTTCTTGGAAGATTTTTAATCACAGTTTCAATTTCAGTGCTTGTGATTGGTCTGTTTATATTTTCTATTTCTTCCTGGTTCAGTCTCAGAAGGTTGTGCTTTTCTAAGAATTTCTCCATTTCTTCCAGGTTGTCCATTTTATTGGCATATAGTTGCTTGTAGTAATCCCTCATGATCCTTTGTATTTCTGCAGGGTCAGTTACTTCTTTTTCATTTCTAATTCTGTTGATTTGAGTCTTCTCCCTTTTTTTCTTGATGATTCTGGATAAAGGTTTATCAATTTTGTTTATCTTCTCAAAGAACCAGCTTTTAGTTTTACTGATCTTTACTGTTGTTTCCTTTATTTATTTCTGATTTTTTTTTTTTTTTTTTTTTGGTTTATTTGAGATGTTTCTTGTTTCTTGAGGCAGGATTGTATCGCTATAAACTTCCCTCTTAGAACTGCTTTTGCTGCATCCCATAGGTTTTGGGTCGTCGTGTTTTCATTGTCATTTTTTTCTAGGCATTTTTTGATTTCCTCCTTGATTTCTTCAGTGACCTCTTGGTTATTTAGTAGCGTATTTTTTAGCCTCCCTGTCTTTGTATTTTTTTACAGTTTTTTTTTCTGTAATTGATATCTAGTCTCATAACGTTGTGGTCGGAAAAGATACTTGATAAGATTTCAATTTTCTTAAATTTACCAAGGCTTGATTTGTGACCCAAGATATGATCTATGCTGGAGAATGTTCCATGAGCACTTGAGAAGAAAGTGTATTCTTTTGTTTTTGGATGGAATGTCTTATAAATATCAATTAAGTCCATCTTGTTTAATGTGTCATTTAAAGCTAGTGTTTCCTTATTTATTTTCATTTTGGATGATCTGTCCATTGGTGAAAGTGGGGTGTTAAAATCCCCTACTACTATTGTGTTACTGGCAATTTCCCCTTTTATGGCTGTTAGTGTTTGCCTTATGTATTGGGGTGCTCCTATGTTGGGTGCATAAATATTTACAGTTGTTATATCTTCTTGGATTGATCCCTTGATCATTATGTAGTGTCCTTCTTTGTCTCTTGTAATAGTCTTTATTTTAAAGTCTATTTTGTCTGATATGAGAATTGCTACTGCCGCTTTCTTTTGATTTCCATTTGCATGGAATATCTTTTTCCATCCCCTCACTTTCAGTCTGTATGTGTCCCTAGGTCTGAAGTGGGTCTCTTGTAGACAGCATATATACGGGCCTTGTTTTTGTATCCATTCAGCCAGTCTGTGTCTTTTGGCTGGAGCATTTAATCCATTTACATTTAAGGTAATTATCGATATGTATGTTCCTATTGCCATTTTCTTAATTGTTGTGGGGGTTTTTTTTGTAGGTCCTTTCCTTCACTTATGTTTCCTGCCTAGAGAAGTTCCTTTAGCATTTGTTGTAAAGCTGGTTTGGTGGTGATGAATTCTCTTAACTTTTGCTTGTCTGTAAAGCTTTTGATTTCTCTGTTGAATCTGAATGAGATCCTTGCTGAGTAGAGTAATCTTGGTTGTAGGTTTTTCCCTTTCATCACTTTTTATATGTCCTGCCACTCCCTTCTGGCTTGCAGAGTTTCTGCTGAAAAATCAGCTGTTAACCTTACGGGGATTCCCTTGTATGTTATTTGTTGCTTTTCCCTTGCTGATTTTAATATTTTTTCTTTGTATTTAATTTTTGATAGTTTGATTAATATGTGTCTTGGCGTGTTTCTCCTTGGATTTATCCTGTGTGGGACTCTCTGTGCTTCCTGGACTTGATTGACCATTTCCTTTCCCATGTTAGGGACGTTTTCAATTATAATCTCTTCAAATATTTTCTTAAACCCTTTCTTTTTCTCTTCTTCTTCTGGAACCCCTATAATTCGAATGTGGGTGTGTTTACTGTTGTCCCAGAGATCTCTGAGTCTGTCCTCAATTCTTTTCATTCTTTTTTCTTTTTTCTGCTTTGCCATAGTTATTTCCACTATTTTATCTTCCAGGGAACTTATCTGTTCTTCTGCCTCAGTTATTCTGCTACTGATTCCTTCTAGAGAATTTTTAATTTCACTTGTGTTCTTCATCATTTTTTGTTTGTTTTTTAGTTCTTCTAGGTCCTTGTTAAACGTTTCTTGTATTTTCTCCATTCTATTTCCAAGTTTTTGGGTCATCTTTGCTATCATTACTCTGAATTCTTTTTTAGGTAGACTGCCTACTTCCTCTTCATTTGTTTGGTCTGGTTGGGTTTATACCTTGCTCCTTCATCTGCTGCATATTTCTCTGTCTTCCCATTTTGCTTAACTTACTGTGTTTGGGGTCTCCTTTTCGCAGGCTGCAGGTTCGTAGTTCCCATTGTTTTTGATGTCTGCCCCCAGTGGGTAAGGTTGGTTCAGTGGCTTGTGTAGGCCTCCTTGTGGAGGGGACTGGTGCCTGTGTTCTGGTGTGTGGGGCTGGATCTTGTCTTTCTTGTGGGCAGGGCCGTGTCCAGTGGTGTGTTTTGGGGTGTCTGTGAACTTAGTATGATTTTAGGCAGCCTCTCTGCTAATGGGCGGGGTTGTGTTCCTGTCTTGCTAGTTGTTTGGCATGGGACGTCCAGCACTGGAGCTTGCTGGCCGTTGGGTGGAGCTGGGTCTTAGCATTGAGGTGGAGATCTCTGGGAGAGCTCTCGCCGATTGATATTACATGGGGCATGGAAGTCTCTGGTGGTTCAGTGTCCTGAACTCGCCTCTCCCACTTCAGAGGCTCAGACCTGACACCAGGCTCGAGTACCAAGACCCTGTCTGCCACACAGCAGATGAGTGGTTTATTACCAAGGGTATTAAAGCACAGGAACCAAAAGCCAGATGAAGAGATTCATAGGGTGAGGTCGAGAACAAAGAAACTTCAGTCCTCTTGGAGTTTGGAGCCCAGCACAGTGGCACATGGAGGCATTCTGCTTCACCAACCCGGAAGCTGTCTGAAACCCCTCCTTTTGGATTTTAATGGTGGCTTCACTCTCTCCTTATTCTTAAATAAGACAATCTTGATTTTGTATTTCTACAGAAAATGATCTCTTGTGAATGGTTCCTTTGTTAACTATTCCATTCCTCCTGCAGTTCCTATCCTAATTACTTACACAGACTATAGTTTTGTCATTGTCATCTCCAAGATAGAAAGGAAACTAGATATCCCCTTGGACAGTTTTAGGTAATATAATGCTGTCTCTGAGGTATAATGATGCTATGATACTGTGTATTCGGGGCCTTTTAAGCTAAAGATTTCAAAGATTCTCACAGGTCAGTGTCTTTATTCTCAAGGGGAATGTGGCTAGGGCATCCTTTGTCAATCAGGACAGAACCTGCACTTTTTTGTAAAAGCGATGTATTGAAGGCCATGGCATAGCCATTTGGTGTTTTGGGAAGAGAGCCAGGAAGAGAGTTCAGAGCTCCTACTGACCTCCTATCATCTGTAACTGTAACCTCTCCTCCAGCATCAGTGTCCCGTGGAGGTCATTGTTCCCAAAGTACCTGTGTGGGTAGAGAAAAGGCCATTAACAAAGGGAAAGCAGCATGTTTGTTCATAACCCAGCTGGGCGTGAGAGCATCTGGCGGAGGCTGGGAATGTGCAGTGCTATGTACAGAGAGCACAGATAGTTTGAACTGTGGGTGTAGTCAGCAGTCTGAGGAATGCTGGGACTTGGAGTTTCTGGCTAGACTTAACTTCCCTAGTGGATTGCAGCCCCTAAGAATTTTCTGGCCCAGCATAGGAAATGAAGGGTAGTGGGTGCAAAGGCAGAAGACATAGTTCTAAGTTTTGTTTCTCCTTGTCATTGTTCCTACAAGCCGGTAAGTCCCTGTACCTCACATTCCCTAGAAGAAAGATCAACAGTACTTACTGAAAATCATGGAACTGGGGTTGAGAAGACCTGGCCTTCACTGTTGACTCTGCCATTTAATGTGGACAGGTCAGATCATTTTAGAGCTCAATTTTCTTCACCTGTGAAATGAATTGTTTAGATTTAATCAGAGTTTGCAAATGTTGTTGTCTGTTTGGGTTCCATATGTCTAAACTGGGTAGCTACTACTCAGGCTCAGCTGATTATTGTGCTAAGGACATAATGTGGCCAGATCTTTGTTTTTCAAGATGAGCCAAATCTATTTATATGCAAAATTTCAAATTTTTAAATACTGGCAGCTAATTCAAAAAATATATAAGACACTAAGCAGGGCAAATAAGAAATCTGTGGCTACTTTTGGTCCATGGTCCATTAGTTTACAACCGTTGGACTAGATCTAGAAAGTTCTTCTCTAACTTCAAGATTCTGTCTCTGGAAAGGATTGGTAAGATGGGTAACAGCTGTGCAGTGTTTCAGGTTCATATGCTGCATATGTCCCAATTCTTGGGCAGTGTCTACTCAGCTGGCTTTCATCCTGGGCTCAGAAGTAACTTAATGTGCTAAATGCCAGCTGTGCTGTGATAGCTCATATCCTGGGCCCCTCTCAGACTTGGCCTTGAGGATCGAAAGTGGCTCTGTTTCAACTGTCCTGACCACCAATCTTGATTTCTTACAGTCAGGTTCACAGACTGGTGATGACTCTATAGGCCATAAACTGAGATGCCACCTTAGGGAGTTCCGTTTTTCTCCATTACATCCAAATGTCAAGTTATCAGAGTATACTTCAAGTCTGTGGTTCTCAGTGTAGAGAGAGATCAGGATTCTTGGTAGTCTTTAAGAAAGCATGGTGAACTAGGAGGTGCTGAATGATTGAAAATGAGCAGATATTTCTATTTTTAAAAATAAGAAGGTAGAGTACCAACATGTAGACTGATAAATTCGGTAAGTTATAAGTAAGGTTTTAGACTAGATTATTAAAAAGTTAACTGTAATAACTGTGTAAGAACCAGACATACCAGACTAATTGTATTTCTGGCTTTAGAGTAAAGAGCATTACAGTAATAGCTAACATTTATCGAACACTTTCTATGTACCTGGAATTTTTCTAAATACTTTACCTGAGTTAATTTATAATCACCATAATAGTAAGGTTAGTACTATCATTTTATTGACTGGGAAACTGAAGCTCAGAAGTCTTAAGTAATTTGCCTGTGGTGATAAAGTTAGAGGGTGATAGAGCCAGGATACAAATGGAGACCGCCTGGCTTTTAACCACTCATGGATCACTGTGTCTCTGCATGCTGTCTCTAGGATTTCAGCATGGCAGTAACTGTTCTTGTGGATAAGATAGAGCAGCTGAGGCTGCATGAGCATAGGTAGTTGTATTAAGAATCAGCTGTTCATTCAAAAGGTTTGATTAACTCAGGTCTCTGCTGGTTTGCCATAGAGCTCTATCCCGACTTGTTCACATAGTTTATTAATGCTTTGAAAAAGGACAGTGATGGGAACCATATGATATAGTAGTTAAAAGGATGAGTTCTCTTGTCAGTCTGCTTGGGTTCAAATCCTGGGTCCTCTACCTATTGGCACTGCAACCTTGAGCAAGTAACTTTTCTGTACCTTCACTAAACCATCGATTAAATGAAAATAGTACTAGTACATAACTACTTCATAGGGTTTTTGTGAGTGTTAAATAAGTTAACATATGAAAATCTCTTAGCCCGGTGCCTGGCACAAAGCTCAACAAACGTGAGCTGTTATCACTATTCTTTCTGCATCGTTAATCAAAAGCTTTAGCGACTAAAAGCTGAGATAATAGTAAATTATATTGTTGGTGAGAATTAGGGCCCCTAAAAGTTGCTTAAAAATTGAAATGAAAGGGTAAATCTAGCATATACTCAGGGCTTAGAATCGCTGCATTGGATAATGAATACCAGAGCCCTTAACATACTGTACCGCTTACAAACGGAGTTTATTCTTAGATTCAGAAGGTCAGTTGTGTCTCACTTCAGCCTGTTGGAGATGTAACTAAAGACTTAGAGAATTTAGTTGTCCATAAACTCAGTATTGCCAATAGAGTGCTATGACACCCCCTCCCATTCTACCCTACCCCTCAAAAACAGAAGTCTCCAGACAGAAAGTATTGGATTCTTGAATCTCATCTTGAATCCTGTGCTTGGTACTCCATGGTAACATCTTTAGATATTGGTGAGGCCGCTATGTGAAGAAGCAGGTAGCATTGTTTTACGTGACTACAGTGCGCAGAAGCAGCAACAATTAGAGTAAGTTTAACTCAGCACACGAAAGAACTTCCTAATAGTGTTGTTGATCGTGACACAAGCTAATCTAGATGACAGTTCCCTGTCCTTGAAGGGATGTCCAAGCAGAACTGGTTGCCAAAGGGAACCTCAAGCATGCAGCAGGGGTTAGTTAACCTCCAAGTTCCTTCCGGCCCTAAATTTCTAAAATGGTCATGGACTTATGGTCACATTGTAGAGACTGAAATTCCATCCAGGAAATAAGTAGTGCCAACCTGAAGCTGCCTGCATAGGAGCCTAGACAGCTTGATCTGGTAACAAAGAGGAACAAGGCCCTATCTGTTTGCTAGACCAGCTGACTGGGTCTTTTTCTTTATCTCCCAGCTGACTGGGTCTTTTTCTTTATCTCAGTTACAATCAAGAAACTTAATTTCTTACATTACGTAACATAACAGGCTTTCTAAATCTACCTGTTTAAATTTGGAAACTCCTCTTTTGTTTGTTTTCTTTCCTACCTTTGTTTCCTTCTAAAGCTTCTTTCATAGAACACAGCTGTATTTTCATCTAAGCCAAGGGAAGAGGAATTTGTAGAGACAAAGGCCAAAAGAACTGAGGAGTCAGAGTTTCCTTAGAAGCCAAGAGTGGCAGTGACAACCCACTCTGGACTAGATCTGATTGTTCTTTCCATTCAAGAATTCAAAACAAGTGTGAGTCCCTTCTGACCTATTCCATTATTTTTAAAGTAATATCCATAAACTCTGGAAATTGTTTGCAAACATACCTCACAATTGATCACTGCGTACTGGCGGGTCACTACACCAAGAATGAGAACATACACGTGCTCAAGTTACAGAAGAAAGGGTTTGAAATCAGATAGCTCTAGTTTCAGACTCTGGCTTCACACCTGTTGAGGATCAACAAGTTTGATCTAACTGAGGTAACGCTCTTTCAAGAAATTCTCACTGATAATTCAAATAGCCAGAGTTCGGTAAGTCAGTAATTGGCAAGCTATAGCCTAAGGCCCTTTTTTTGTTAAGCAGAGTTTTATTGTAACACAGACCTGCCTGTTCATTTACATATTGTTTATGGCTGCTTTCAAAGGCTACAACAACAAAGTTTAGTAGTTGTGACAAAGACTGATTGTGTGGCCCCCAAGGCCTAAAATATTTACTGTCTGACCTTTTATAGAAAAAAGTTTGTTGACCCCTGCTCTAAGTATCTTTTAGGTTTAAATTGATAATCCAAAGTGCTTAATATCCTAAAATATTGTTTGAATCATCAGAGGAAAATCTAGTTGTGGTGGTAGTACATTAGGCCCTCCACTAATCTATAAGGTGCCTAATTGTGGAAATTTGATGAAGGTACTCCTTTAAACAATTATTGTAATATACTTCTTAGTATAACAAAACTCTTACTGCTATCTGCCAGGAAAATTACTTAAGTATACAAATCTGCAGTGTCTACAATATTGCACTCCCCTGTACAGCTGTATACAGCAGTCCCAGTGCAGTAATGGGATCTGGTAAAAAGGACACTCTACTTGGAGTCAACAGACCTGGGTTCTGCTTGTAGCTCAGAAACTAACCTGCTGATATCTTAGGCAAGCTGCATAATTTGTCTCGACCTCAGTTTTCTTACCTTTAAAATATAGATAGCTCTTCGTTGTTGCTTTGAGAAATTACGTAAGAAGAGTAGACATAAAATTGCTTTGTAAAGGCTTACAGCTCTGCAGAGTCGATCTCCAGTCATGTTTTGGGCAGCTTCTATGGTTCTAGGACTGTAGTAGGTCCTGAAGAGAATGAAATCAGTTTAAAGAGCTTACAGTCTAACCAGAAAGTTGTACACATATGAACTGCACTGGAAAGTTACAGTTTAACATAAAAAGTTATGTACATTTGAATAATTAGAGCACAAGTAACTTACTGACCTTGCGTTTACTGACCTCCTACTATGTGCCAGACAGTGTACTAAGCCCTTACATGCTTTATCTCACATGCGTAATATTCACGTCGGCCACGTGCAGATGGTATTATTATCCCCATCTCTAAAGAGAAGGAAAAATAATAACTGGCATTTATTATTCTTTTACTGTGTTCCAGACACTTCTAAGTGTTTTATACATTTTATTTCATCCTCACGGTACCCTATATGTACTATTATTATTCCCATTTTTCATGTGAGGAAATTTATTCAGAGATTAAATCACTGCTTTCCAGTCTTTTTCACAAGATGGCACACAGAGAAAAATATTTGTTTGGCATTCTGGGGTAAATTTGAGGGGATTCGGAGCATCTATATGGGGCTAGGTAAAAAATTCACTACATCTATATTAAAAATTTGACAGGGCTTCCCTGGTGGCGCAGTGGTTGGGAGTCCGCCTGCCGATGCAGGGGACGCGGGTTCGTGCCCCGGTCCGGGAAGATCCCACGTGCCGCAGAGCGGCTGGGCCCGTGAGCCATGGCCGCTGAGCCTGCGCGTCCGGAGCCTGTGCTCCGCAACGGGAGAGGCCACAACAGTGAGAGGCCCGCGTACCGCAAAAAAAAAAAAAAAAAAAAAAATTGACAAAGCTATTCAGTGGAGGGTCAGGAAAGGTATACATGATGGAGTCAGTCACTCATTGCTCTCTGGCAGTGGGTACTAGGTATAAAGTAATACGCAGCAAAATAACAATTACTGTATTCAAGATATCTCACAAGGAACTGTTCAAGTGGTGTTCAAGTATAACTTCAACTGTTATAAAATGTTGAATAGTTAAAAAAATTGCTTTAAGTATTTTATAATTATATGAAAATTTGCAGTTGACGGCATTTGTGGTGCATCTACAGCCTGTTCCGCAAGCTCTGAGATCAATTATTTACAAAGCAAATGGCTGATGGGTGGCTGAGCAGAACCGAGACTTGAATCCAGGACTGTGACTCCTCAGCCTGTTCTTCTAGCCTCTGTGTAATGTTGCCCTTCTGCCGTGAAGAGCCAAACTATGTGACCCAGACCCCATGTATCCTTAGCACATTTGATTATTTGAAGTTTGATCGTCCAGGCTCACACTAAGGGGAAACATTATTAACCGTGGTCTTCGATTCACCTTGTTCCCCCACCCGGTTCTCTCCAACAATTTTAGAACTAGCATTCCATACTTCTTTCTGTTCACTGTCTACCCATTTCCAAAACAGGAGAAAATAGACGGGCAAGTGAGACAAGTGGAGATTCTGTGAGGTGAGAGGCAACAGACTGACCCTGTGCTCTGGAGGTGCCTGCTTGAGCTCACTCTCACTTTGGGCCTCTGCTTGCCTGCTGCCTGTGGAAGGTGAGTCCTAGCAGAGTGTCTGTTCCCTGCTCAGCCTGCTGTGCTCACACAGAGATGCTGGATTATAATAAAAGGCTATCTGAGCTATCACCCAGCGCCTCCAGAACTCTAGATGTGACTCTGTTTGCCTTCTGTGCTTCACCTCCGAGCAGAAACAGTTTTCCCAGGTTTGCTTCACAGTCTCATGCAGATGAATATTCTGTGGCTGAAGTCGATGTTGGAATTTTATATATGGAAACATTTTTTAATATGAAGTTTGATCTGCATGTATGTTTTACCTAATGATGGTTTGTCTAATTTCCAAGCCCACTTGCACTTGAATTTCCTACTCTAGCCTTCTGCACGGTGGGGGCCCTGAAGGAGGTGGAAGATACGGGTGGTGTTTTCTTCCTGGCTTGGCCTGGCATGCCGAGTGACTGACGTGCAGGCGATGATCTAGGGCAGAACATCTGGGGCAAGGTTAGTGACCCATGAAGGTGTCCTGAGCTCCGATCAGAGAGAGCCTGGAGCCAGCAGAGCTGTCAACACTCAGTTTCTTTTTGATTAAGATTCTGCCTCTTAACCCCTGGAGGCCACTTATCCTTCCCACCTCCAAGAAAAGACAGAGTTAAAGCCTGAGGTCATTGCTTAGTGGGAGCCCCAGGAGCTCACGTGGCCAGAAAGGGCCTCTTTTAGCCCCTCTCAGCAGCCACTCCATTATCAGACTCCTCTACCAACCGGTGAGCTCATGCCCTGTGACTTACAGAGCTCCTACGCTACAGTGGCTCTTGGAGGAGCAGCTTCTCAAGGAAGAGGGAAGATGCTTATGGAAAACCACTGGTGAGGCAGGGAGGTCAGGGGAAATAAGTTTATTAATTATTGTGGTCACTTTGCCCGTTTCAAGGGTGATTTTTTTGGAGGATATATCCTTCCAAGTTAGAGAGTTCTGTTTTCTCTTCTCATTGTGATTCAGTCTAGCTTATCTCAATAAGCTTTAGTCAATAAGCTCCTCACTCAGCTGCAGCTCCTTAAAGGCAAAAATTGTATCTTATTCATCATTGTATTCCTAGTGCAGACACAGTGAGTGGCACATAGTAAGTGCTTGAAAATGTACTGTGCTGAAATTATTATAGATTTAATGATGCACTATCGTGGATTTGCTTTAAAGTAATACAAGAGGGAGGGAGAATTAGGTGGGAGTATAGATGAAACAAGATTGGCCATGAGATGAAAACTGTTGAAGCCGAGTGATAGGTCATGGGGGTTCGTTACACTAGTCTCTCTAGTTTTTTTCAGTATTTTCCATATGAAAACTTTTTATGCATATCTGAATTAAGGGTAAAAAAAATGTTGAAAGATGCAGCAAAGACTGGCCCAGTGCTCTCCTAACATTCTCATCTTTTTCCAAGGCACATAGCTAGACTGCTCTTTGTAGTCAGGCCATGTGACTTAGGTTCTGGCCAGTAGAATGTAAGGCTCTTCCAAGTGTGAGTCTAAGCCTGCACGATCCTCTAAGCTTTCTTCCATCCCTTGCCTCCAGGCTGCATGCCATTAGTAAAAAACCCAACTCCTAAGCAATGATGGAGCCTAGGTGGATGAGCCTGGACCTCTGAATTACTTCACGGAACAAAACCGCCTGCCACACTCTGCTATGAACCTGCAGTAGGCTTGGATGTGACTGAGAGAGAAGGCTTTATCATGTTTAAAAAGAAAAATACAGTTTTGAATTGCCCTTAATCTGGCAAACCAGGTTTTGACCCCAGCTATTTTTGACATGAGAGGAGGCTCTTAGTAGTTACTTGGCCTTTTAGCTTTGATGATAATAACTAACGTTTATTGAGTAACCACTATATGCCAGGTATTGTTTTAAGTGCTTTGTATGTATTAACTCCTTTATTCCTACAACAACTCTATGAGAGAGAAACTAGTATTCTTCCCATTTTGCAGAGGAGGGAACTGAAAGAATAAGTAGCTTGCCCAAGTCAAACAAATTATAAGTGACAAAGCCTAGACTCAGATTCACCTCTGACCCTCAAGCTCTGTCTCTGCACCAGCCTGTAATCCTGCCTAAATATTTCGGACTTCCCCATGGGAAATGAATAGTGGCATGAAGTAATTTCTAGGCAGCATGATGTATCACCTATAGAAGCAGTGCCGGGCCCCCGTTCTGGGGAAGAGTACACAGAACAGAAAGGAACCAAAATCTGCTCTGCCCCTGCCCTTGTGAATGGTGTCCTTTTGATCAGAATTTAATGATGGTGTCCTTGATCATCTGCGATATAACCAAGTGTGAGGGTTTCATTCATTCTGAATGGCTCTCTGACTTAATTCTTTTCCATCTCCTCTCAACCTTGACCTCTCCTGTATTTGCCACAAGGAGCAAATATCTGTCATCTCCTCCACTCACAAGTCCCACTTGCCCACAGCCCCACCTGGCCCACCCTTTGTGACCCTCTCTCTCCTTGATCCCACCCCAGAGCCTATGTCTCTGTGGTAGGCTATTCAGAGCACACGGTAAGGCAGAGAATCATGTAAACAGTCATTAACCTCCAAATGACAGTAGTAATTGATGACTCCCTTGCTTCCTGACCTCATTTGCTTGCTCAGATGCTGCCAATGTTCAACAGCCAGCAGAGCTGAGGAGGGGCACCATCAAGCTTTCGCCAGTGCTCTACCTAGGACAGGGGTTTCAAACTGCGTTCCACGGCGAGGCTTCAGGAGTCACCTGAGAAGATGGGAGAAGATATAGAGAATGTTAAATGAGTGGGTTTCTAAAACCCCCAGCTCACTTCTATCACAGCAGTTCCACTTTATCTGCTTCATGTAAGATTGCATTTAGAGAATTCTTCTACTCTTGAAATAGAGAAGAAAGCCTTGCTTTGGAAGCCCCTTTGAGTCTCCAAACCTTTGAGCCCTTCTTCACATCTTGAGCCTCTCAGTCCCAGCATTCCTGCCCACCAGGGGCAGAGGTGGGAAGGAAGCCCAGTTGACTGTCCCAATTCCACTCTCTAGGCTCTGGAGTCACGGAAAATTACAGCAAAACAGAGCTCATGGGTGGAGAAAGGGGGCCATAGGTTGCTGCTCCCCCTACAAGTCCCACAGTTCTGAGTCTTACGTAGCCTTACGTAGAGTAGGTGCTAAATGAACATGAAATGAATAGATGAATGGTTGATCTCTGTTGGTCCGGGTGTAGTTCCAGTCGGGGTTGGGGAGGATGGGAAACTGGCCTTGATCTCAGAATGGTCACGATATTTATTCCTCAAGATTCAGAGAGGCCATTTGGCATAGACATTAGGAATGTGGGATCTAGAATAAGATCCTCTGGCTTCAAATCCTGCCACTTTCAAACTGTGTGACTTTATCCTTGTAAAATAGGAATAGTATTTCCCTCATAAAGCTGTGATGAGGATTGAAATGAGTATGCGTGAAGCACTTGGCGCCCGAAATGTTAGTGCTCCGTGAACACTGATAAACGTTAACTCTCATCGTTGTCATTACCTTGATCAAATGCCTCCTGCCTCTCCTAAGCAGAATTCATCATTCTCTGCACTTTTGCAGCACTTTGCTCAGATCTCCGGGGAAACTGTCAGGATTTTTTTCCAAACTCCAAGTCAAATTAGATGGTAGGGACAATAAAGCAGATTCTTTGAAATCAGGATACATAAATGAGTGAAGCCCTTCCTCCTTCCTTAGCTATCATGATTATGTGTCTGTCTCTCCCTCCCAACCTCTGGCTCCTTTGGGATACAGTCTACATTTTAGCCATCTTTGTATCCCAAGGGCTGAGTGTACTGTAAGTGCTCACTGCAGTTTGGTTGAAAGGGTGAGAAGTCTTGGCTTTGTCTGGACTGACCATTGCTCCTAGCTTTCCTACCTGCCTCATTTCCCAGAGACTCAGCTCCTTTCTTTGCTCCAAGATGAGGATGAGGTGAAGAGTCTGGGCTAGGTCCAGGGCACCTCTTCTGGGCTTGGCTGTGAGGCTATGGGAATTCCGAGCATGCAGAGGGAAATAACATTTGCTGAGCACCTACCGTGTTCCTTGAACCTGCAGGGCTCTTTACATCACTTAATTCCCACAGCCATTTAGTGGAGGTATGTTCTTGTTAGTCCCATTTTCCTAGGTGAGGAAACAATTTAAGCAGCTTTTCCAGGGTCACATAGCTGATGTGTCTGAGGCAGAATGCAAACCTGGGTGTGACTCCTAAGCTTGTGCTCTTTTCACTGTCCTTGCAGGCTCCCACTGAAGCAAGCCGAGCTCTGCACCTTATCCCACCCCCTCCTACCCAGCTCCACTGCACCCTCTCCTCTCTACCTCAGTCTTTTCTTTATTCTTTCATATTATCCTCCCTAACATTATGTTTCTTCTTGAGTTGACTTATTTATCACTTGGCCATGTCTCCTTATTCATATAACCAGAGCTTAGCATTATGCATCCCCACTGCCTCGTTTGCCAGCACGGTGCTGAGCGCTTATGAGCTTGGCAATTAGACAGAGCTCAGAGGGCCCATCATATGTGCATCTTCAGCTGCTTTCACAGGGAAATGGGGTAGAGAGGAAAGGATGTGAGACAGGGCAGTGCACAGCTTGCACGTGGTAGAGGAGGAAAGGGGGCGGGCATCGTGATGATGGTACAAACAGGCATTTCTCCCTCCGCGTACTCAGCCTAAACTCAAAGTGACCTGCTCGTGACCTCAGGCTGGGAGCCTCCAGGAAGACCCTAAGGTCATTTCTGCCAAGCAACCCCCTTCTATCTTATTTCTGTGCCTGGTATCACCATCGCCATTAGCCACCACTCATTTATTGAGTAGCTACTGTGTGCTGTACACACATCTCGTTTGATCCACACAACAATCCCATGAGCTAGGTATTAATAGACTCTGTTATACAGATGAGGAAGCTACAGCTCGGAGAATGTAAGTAACTTGTTCAAACTCATACAGCTAGCAGTGGCAGAGTAAGGAAAAGGGCCAGAAAGACCTAAAAATTAAGGAAGAGAAGTTGGGGTGAGGGGCAATTGACCATCAGAGCTGGCCTCTCGAAGCTGCTCCTGTTTGGGCGTATGCCCAGGTGAGCTGGCACAGAGCAGCTGAATACCGCCATCAGCTCACCTCATGGCCTACCTGGGGAAGAAGGATTTCTAAGCTTCAAAGGCTGATGATCTGACTTCTTCCTGGCTTTCCAAGGAGGCTGCAAAACTGGAAGAAGCTGTCCAGGGACCAGGAGGACTTTATCCTCTAAAGGCCATCATGCTTCATACTTCCTGGACCAAGGTACTTTACATTCCCAATGGATACCTCAGGAGCCCCCCTGAAGAGATGCCTGCCCAGTGGATTAATTATTCTGCCCCAAGACTGTTCTTTTCTGGTGACTTTCCTCCAACATTTTAACTTAGTCCCTTACTCCAGTCTTATAGCTTCCTGGGCTCAAGCCTTCCAAGCTCATTTGGAGCCCCTCCAACAAGTATTCCAAGACAGTTTCCTCTGAGTCATGACACAAAAACAATTCTTAAGAAAAGCAGGCTATCTGAGATTCTATTAGTTACCCTGGAGTTGGTCCTACCCACCAGAGGTTCCCTAGAACCCAGCACTCCTCCAATTCACAGACTTGGACTATGCCAAGTAGCCCAGAAGAGCCAATCCCAAGCATATTTGTGGAAGGAGCCACCAACAAAAAGTAATAAGCTTTGTTGGAACAATTGGGTTTTTTTTTTCATTCTCAAAATATATTCTTAAGACAATGATGTGATTTATAATGCAGGGCTAAGTATTAATAAGGCAGGTCTTAGTAGCTCTAGTGGAGACTCGCTATGCTTGATGGCCCAGAGCTCCTCACATCTCACCTCACCTTCCCTATCCTCCCCTTCCTCGTTTCCCTTATTCTCACACACATAAGGCAGTGGTTGGCAATTCCCACGGCCAGCGTGTATGCCCAGTGATCAGCAAAGCAGTGCTCACTCGTTTCTTTAAATGTGAGCAGGAACATGGCGGTAGTTGGAAGGACCTTGGAAACTATTCATTGAACCAATATTTATTAAGTGCGTACTACGTGTCTAACACTGTTCTAAGCCTGAGAGACAGAGCAGAAGACAAACAAAGATTCTTGTCCTCAAGGAGGGAGGCAGACAATAAATACAGTTGACCCTTGAACAACAAGCGTTTGAACTGCACATGTCCACTTCTAGGCAGATGTTTTTCAGTGAATATACGGTTCGCTCTCCCCATTTGGGGGTTACCGCATCAGCAGATTGAAAATTCCACCCAGAATCTTCGAATAGGAGACTCGGCAGGCATGGAAGGCCAACTATGGGACTTGAGCACCTGCAGATTCTGGTATATGCGGGGACTCCGGGTACCATTCCCCACCACCAGCTACTGAGGGACGACCGTACATGAAACATAAGAATTATGAAAGGGGAAAAGCAAAGAAGGGGTATGAAGAGCGCTACAGTGGAGGTGGAGGGTTAACATTTTAAGTGGGGGATGGCGGGGAGGGGGCAGTTAGAGGAGGCCTCACTTAGGAGGTAACATTAGAGCAAAGAGCTGAAGGAGATGAGGGAGTGAGGAATGTGGCTAACTAAGGAAAGAGCATTCCATGTAGAGGGAACAGCAAATGCAAAGGGTCTGAGACAGGAGCATGCCTGGCCTGTTCAAAGAGTAGCAGGGAGGCTAGTGTGACTGGAGAGGAGAGTGGCAGGAGGAGGCGAAAGAGGTCATGGGAGACCCGGTGGACTAAGGACACTGCAGACCAGCATAAGGGCTTAGCCTAAATGAAATGGAAAGTTATTGAATGGTTTTGAGCAGTGGAATGATGTGATCTGGCTTCAGCTAAAAAAAAAAAGTGATTTGTCTGGTAGCTTCCTTGAGAATATCCTGTGGGGATAGAGGTAGTAGCGGAGACCAGTTAGGAGATACATCTAGAAGGGTGATAGAGTTTAGGTATTAAGAGCAGAGTCTCTGGAACCAGACTGCCTGGGTTCAAATCCCAGCTATGCCACCCACTAGCTGCATGACCTCAGGCAAACTACATAATCTCTCTGTATCTCAGTTTCCTCATCCATACGGTGGGGATAAACATTGTACCTACCTCAGAGGGTTTTTGTAAGGATTAAGTGAGTTAATAAATGTGAAACTCTTAGAACATAGGGCTGTTGTGAGGATTAAATGAGTTAAAATATTTGTAACAGCCCATAGCAAGTGCTGCTTCTATATTTGATGTTATTGTTGTTATTAATATTTTCTGAGTGAGAGATGAGAGTGGATCAGGCCAGAGTGGTCATAGTGGAAGAAAAATCGTCCTATCTGGGGAATGCTTTGAAGGTGGAGGCAACAGAATTTGCTGACAGATTGAGTGTGTGGGACTCAAAGAGAGTCCCACAAAGAGAGGGGAGTCTACTCCACCACCCTTACCTACAGATGAGGGAACTGCACAGCTGAGGCCGCCATTGTTACAAGCAATTTTTAGAGTACTTGTTGCTAAACAGTTTAACGTTAACAGAAATCAAAATTAAAGAACAAGTTCACTCATAGTCTAACGTATAAAAATCCCTGTGTAATAAACTATTTTTATTTTTATCTAGTCGCTTCAATCCTTCCTTATCTTTATGCATGCATGATTTTTAAATAATTATGATAATTGCATTAGCATAACTTTATATTGTTTTAAAGGGAAGTATGGGGCACTTCATGACTCTAGCAAGGGTTCATTGGTCAAACATTCAGGAAATTAATGTGCTCAACACCACTTACACCCCTGCATTTACACAGAGCACAGAATTCCCATTTTAAGATGAAAGAACCTATAATCCTAAATTGGCTGTGAGAGGCAGAGATTCATTCGCTTACTCACTCAGCAAACTTTTATTAAATGAGCCTATATACAGGCACCCAGATAAGTATGCTGTAAGTAGGCCACACTCTTATTTCAAGGAGATTAGTCTTGTAGAGACAGACCAAATTGCTGAAATCGGCTTTTATATCTAAGAGCTATGCTGGAGGTACACGCATGCACATTACCTTGGAAGAACCATTCTGCTTATAGAGGTAGGGAGGCTCCCAAGGAGAGGTGACACCTGGACACCATATACTTTTCATAGGACACAGAAGAGACTTAGTTCAATTGGCTCTTACCAAACTGACCATGACTTGTATTATTGATTGTTCTGACTGCCTCTTCCACCAGGCTATGTATATATCTCCGATCTCCGGCACCATCCAGGGAACCTGACACATGATAGCTGCCCTTTTAATGTTTGTCAGGAAAAAAATGCAGCATATCTTTAAAAAGTGACCTGAACAGCAGCAAATGAAAAATCACACAAGCCCACTAGCTTTATAAGTCTTTTAGGGGAGGACAGGGGGTCCAAAAAAAAGATTTTTCCTGATTTTCAGAAAGACCATGTTTCTCATCTAAAGTCTTGCTAATGGATGGTCAGGAGACAGAAACTACTTTGCTATTCCAAGTAGGAAGGGTTTAATACAGGGAATTAGAGACTTAGACAAACACTGGATTAGCTGGAGGAGTGAAGGCTGGGGAAGACACTGCTAAAGGTTAAGAAATCAAAACGTACTGGAATCTCAAGCCACTTCCAATCTCAGCTGCTGGCACTACCCAAGCAGGTGATTTGCAGAAGCTTGCCCAGAAGTCAGCGCAAACCTTGGTTCTGCCATCTGCCCATATATTTGCCCCCAGTTGCCACCAGAGAAAAAGTACTTCTCTTAATCTCATAAGTGCTTCTCATTGGCAGCATATAACCCAGAACCATGAAGGAAGAAAGATCCTTAGACATGTAGTTCCAGACTTCCCTCCTGCAATGCTGAGGAGATTTTAGGAGAAGGCAGTGACTGTGCTGCATTGACAACAGACAGCACGGCACAGATGACTGCCCCAAGTCTCATCTTTGAGACCTGAGGTTTGCGTAGCTCTGGTAACATCTAGTTTTACTTTCTGTACCTCTAGGAAGCTGTCATGTTCGGTTCAAACGTATTCCTGCTGGAGCAGGACAATACTTACCACATTTCCATACAACCAAATTTTAAAAATCTGCTCTTTAGTAAGAAGACGCAGGCAGTGTCAGGTGGCAGAAAGAACTCCAGTTTTGGAGGCAGACATAATGAATGCTAATCTCAGATGTACTGTTTATTACCCATGTGAATTCAAGGAGTTATTTAACTCTTCTGGGGAAAAAAAATGAGGATTATAAAATAATCAGAGCTATAAATAAAATACATATAAAAGAATGTTTATAACAGTATTTGTAGAGAATTTGTTAAATAATGATATGCCATATTAAACAGTATCATGCATCCACTTAAAATTATCTTCTAGAAGAATAATGTTGACAAGGGAAAATATTCATGTTACGGTGAGAAGTGAGAAAAGCAAGTTACAAAACAGTACGAACACGGGGATTCCATTTTCATAAAAACAACTGTGCAACTGAAAGACTTTACACCAAAATTTTAACAGTAGTCCTCTCAGAAGGTAGTTGGGATTACAGCTAGGGATTTTTTGTTTGTTTGTATGTTTGTTTCTCATATGTGTTAAAGTTTCTCAAATTTTCTTCATTGAGTATGTATTACTTTTATAAATCAAAAATACATATAAAAATAAAAAGTAGTATTCAATAGGAGTGAGAGAAGCAACTTAGACAATATATGCAAAGCTCCTGATATACTTTCAATAAATGCTAGTTCCCTTCCCCATTCACCTAAAAATGGTTTTGCTTTATTTTATATTTTGAATAAGTAATAGTCACATCCAAATATGAAAATGAAAATTCTCCTTCCTTCCTCAGACGTCCAGCCACTCACTTCCTTTTCCTACAGGAAACCAATGTTATTTGGTGTCTTATTCTTTTCACTTTTTCACTCCTTTTTTATACAAACAGTAGTATATTATACTACCTTTATGACCCTTAGTATTTTTATTCCTTTTATTGGTGATCTTTCCATATCAATATACAGACAGTACAATAATTGGTAGCTATACTATCATTTATTTAACCAGTTCCCTGTTGGTGAACATTAAACCCTGGTGATATCTTCTGAAGGTGACCTTGGATGGAAGAACAGCCTGCACCTTAAGAATGACCTTCCTGCCCCTGGTCTCATCTGGGCTTGCAGTCATCCCCTTCTCCCTAGATTACTGTCATATCTCGGTCCCAACTTCTGAGGGTGAGGGGCTCTGAGAGACCCTATTCTGGTCACAGCTCACACCTGTACTGGTTACAGCCTTTTTGCCTATTTCTGTTTTTGGCAGTGACTGGGTCCGTCATGTTCTGAAGTTATTCTTGTCCAGGAGCTAAGAAATGATGAGCCGTGTGCCATGCATTAGGCTGGCCAAAAAGTGCGTTGGGGTTTTTCCATAACATCGTGTGGAAAAACCCAAACAAACATTTTGGCCAACCCAGTATTTAATAACCCATTCTCTCTCTGAGACTCTCTGTACCGCCGTTTACTTCCGCACTGTCTCCCACACGCAATCTTATCTCTGGAGAAGTCAGTGGTCCACTCTCCCACCTTAACACTTTCCTCATCCTCTTTATTATGTTAGAGAGCCTGGAAATAAGACTGTGGTGTTGTCACCTAACCTCACACCCTGGGTGACAAATGGAGGGTAGTGGCAATGAGAAGCCAGGCCAGGAGCGCCATGGTGACACAAGGGGGTGGTAGCTGCCGGATAATTAGAAATGTGGGATGGGGTTAAGTGAGGAGGGCTTGGCCTGTGGTAAGGCTTCTGGATGAGAATTTCTTTGCTGGTAGTTCAGGGGAAGTAGTGAGGATCTAAGCCCATTAAGAATGGCCTAAGCCCCATCCTTACATGAAGTCTATAAAGAAAGATCTTTTAGGTCATTGGTTAATTTCTTAATTAAACCAATATTGACTGAATATCTATTACATGCGATGCACTCTAGTAGATGGTTCTGTGGTCTCTTTATCATTTTACACGTGGTTTTGCCTCTCTCGCTGGAGCCACTAGGTCATGCGCTCCCTTTCAGTGCTGTTGCCATGAACTTTTGTGGTCTTTCAAGGCCTGTAAGTTTATTTTTCCCCTGGGGCTCAGTTTTTAAAGCAGAGTGTAAGTCCTTGAAAGTCACAGTTTAAATCAGGGCAGTCACAGAAGTAGACCTCTGATTAAGATGGCACGAAGAATGTGCTTAATCAGTGTTGTCTAAACTGAACTGATCAGGGTCAATGAAAGCCTTTCTGTGGAACCACACAAGGTACAATGTGCCCCCACTCACTGGAGATAATGGCCTTGGGAACAATTATCAGCCTAATTTCTTTTTACATCAGTGTAGATTTGATGTCCAATAATATATGTGTTGTACTTTTAATGGCCTTTTAATGATGAAGAGGATCAAAAGCACTTTAGATCTGACCTTGCATCATTAGTTTCCATTCCAGAAATCCACTGTAATTACTGCAGCTGCTTCTCCAGGCCCTGCCAGAGTGCCAAGTTCCTGTGAACGTATCTGCACAGTTCATCGCAATCAGCACTGAGCCAGGTCTGATGCAGGTTTGGGGGGCCAGAGCGGGGGATGGTTACTGAAGGTGGAAAAGGACAGGGACAGGGTGGAGGAGGGGAGAGTGACCATGGGAAGCAGTGAAGGACTGAGTCATTCAGGGCCTAGAAGGTCAAGTCTCTCAGAATCGGGGATCTCGGGACTTCCCTGGTGGTGCCAGTGGTTAAGAATCTGCCTGCCAATGCAGGGGACACGGGTTCGATCCCTGGTCCCGGAAGATCCCACACGCCACGGAGCAACTAAGCCCGTGCGCCACAACTATGAAACCCGCACGCCGCAACTACTGAGCCCATGTGTCACAACTACTGAAGCCCGCGCACTCTAGAGCCCGCGTGTCACAACTACTGAGCCCGTGTGCTCTAGGGCCCACGTGCCGCAACTACTGAGCCCGCAGGTTGCAACTACTGAAGCCTGCGTGCCTGGAGCCCACGCTCCACAACAAGAGAAGCCACCACAATGAGAAGCCCGCACACCATAGCAAAGAGTGGCCCCCGCAGCAACAAAGACCCAATACAGCCAAAAAAAAAAAAAAAAAGAATTGGGGTTCTCTCCACCCTGACCCTCTCCTTTCTCCTCACAGAGGGTGGCTGACTTATAGAGTGAAATATAACTTGCTATAAAGCCCTGTATTGGGTTCTACATGTCAAATTGGAAAAAACTAAGGATTCTTGGCAATCCGGCATTCTCCCCCATCCCATTTGTGAGGGTGTGGCGGGGACAGGGGAGGGTGTGGGGCATGGGATACAGGGTGCCCAGCTGGGGTAGATGAATCTGGACAGGCAGAACTATGGGGAGAGAGCACACAGGGCAGGGTCTGAGGGACAGTGATACTCCCTAGGGAAGGGAGATACTCAGGTGGAATGGTTAGGATGCTGGTTATTCTTGTGAATCCCTATCCTCAAGATCTATTGTCTGCTATTCTCTGCACCCTGGAAGCATGACCACTGTGGCTGCATCACCTAGCCTCTCTTGCCCTCTGGCTCCCAATTGGCTTTGACAGGAGATCTGAGGGTAGAAGGAGAGAGGGGGTTGGGGTATTTCCTGCAGTTCTAGCAGTGGTTGCATCCCTCTACAACCATAGCTTCTATCAGGAAGCCCTCCTTCCATGGTTCCAGCTCTTTTGAGCTCTAATAACATGTTTTCCTCTCCTTGCCCTTGAGCTATAAACTTCATAAACAGGGGAGATATAAAATTCCTGTTTCTGCTAGTCCCTGGATGCTTCAAAATCCCTTCCCTTAACCCCATTCACACCTCTGTAAATAGTACCTTTGTTAAATTCAAAGTCCCAGCTAGGTGTGCCATCTGTTTTCTACAAAAACCCTGATTGATACAGCGGGTGTGTCAGAGCCTAATGCCTACCAATTCCATTTCCTTTTCCTGGACACATATGAAGACTACATTTTCCATTCTCGCTTAGATTTAGGTTGAGGCTATGCACCTGGCTTCTGTTCAGTGGGATCAGGTATGACACTTCCAAGCCTGACCATAAAACCCCCTGTGCAATTGTCCCCATCCTCTTCCTCTTCCAAGGTAATATTGGAAGCTACATGTTAAGGTTACAGTGTCTCAAGCTGCAAGAAATTTGGATCCCTGAGTGATGGCTTGGAGGAGAATTGCCCAACTCAACTCAACTTAATATGAGTGAGAAATTAGCCTTTATTATGTTGTACCACTGAGACTTCAAGAGTGCTTTGTTCCCACCATTAAAGTCAATTGCCTTGACCAGTCCAGTGGAGGTGTGAAATGAAGAGGCTACCTAGAGCAATGGAGTATTCAAGGCATCAATACAAGGAAGCATATACTTTTCTAACTTGGGCGAGACCACAGTGAGGGCTAACAAAGGATGTGACATTATTGCTTTGTGAAAAGATCCAGGATGGATGGCTGTCAGAGTTGAGTTTGCATCCGGGCTTCACCACTTTCAGCTGCGTGATCTTGGGCAAGTTACTTTACCTTTTTAAGTTTTCTTATCTGTAAAATGGGGAAAATAGTGCTTATCTCACAAGGTTATTTTGTGGATAGATGACTTCTTTTTATAAGACATAGTTGGTACTCAATACGTGTCCCTCTTTTTCCTCCCCCAGCTATAAATTCTACACTCAGTACCTCCGGTGACTGATAAATAATTTCAACGCTGGGGACATCTATCTCCTAAGCTCTAATGGCACAGGACAGTTATCCTGAGTATCCTGGTAAATGGTTTGAATATTGACCAGTAAAGAGGGATTTCCTTTAGGTCTTGGATTTAGGCATTAACTCTTCCACTTCTATGCCCTTCAGGGCCCCATCTTGAAATTTGAGGGCCACCTAACACACGTGTCAGATCAAGCAAAATCGAGACTTTAGAGTCCCAGTGAAGGACGCTTAAGTGAGTGTGGATCCTGGGGCTAAAGTGTCTTCTGAAAAAGTAAAGAGAAAGGAATCCCCACGGAAACTTTTTCAGCATCAAGAGAGCTTATCTGCTCACCCATCCATCCATCCATCCATCCATCCATCTATCCAAAAAATAATTGTTCGGTGCTTAGCATGTGTGAGAGACACTTCTAGGCCCTATAGTAGATACAAAGATGCATTAGACACGTCCTGCCCTGAAGAGCTTAAATTCTTGCAGAAGAGAAGGTAATTTATCTTCATCCATAACTAGAAGGCAGACCAGGATATGATAAGCATGGAAGGCAAGTTCAAAGTGCTATGGAATTCAGAGAAAGTGAAAGCCCCTTCTGGCTGGAGGGATCAGGGAGCATTTGAGTAATTCTTGAAAGCAGGGCAGGATTTGAACATATGGAGATGAGGGGAGGGTCAGACATAGGAAAGTGGAAGAGACCCGTGGGGAAATGGTGGCTAACAGTCTGGCAGGAACACAGCTGCCAAAAGCGAAGTTGGAGGAAACAGTTTTAGAAACGTCCCCGGAGAACAGACTGTGCAGAGCCCGAAGTCTGGGCCAAGAGGCTCGTGATGAGAACAGAGAGAGGTCGTCAGAGGTTTCTGAGCACTGGGGTGGCGTGTGCCCTGGGAAGGGTAGTCGAGCAGCTGTGTTCAGCACCTGTCAGAGACAGCAGGAGATGGAGGTAAGGAAGCCGATTAAAAGACCGGCAGTCATCTAGGTAAGCCTTAATGTGGGACTAAACTAGGAGAGGGGCTACAGGAGTGTAAGGAATGTCGGAGAGAATCATTCAACGTGTATTTATTATGTATCTGTTCTCCATCTGTCAGTCACTGTGGTGAATGAAAACTCATGAGAAACACAAATCTTGCTTCCTAGGTGTCTGGAATATGACTTGAGGGATGAATCAATCAAAGAAAGCTTGGCCTTCCTAAACTCTTCCCCTTTATGGCCACACAGCGTAAGCCCCACTTTGCACCTCGACGACGGCATCTCACCTCCATCCCAACAACAACAAAGATAAGGTATAAAGTTTTAAGTTAAGCGGTCTGCTGTTCGTCCTTACTTAACAAACATTATGTGGCACTTGTTATATGCCGTATACAATTTTACGAGCTTTACAAATACTGCATAATTTTATCCTCATAACAATGTCATGAGGTAGATACTATTATCATTTCCATTTTGTGAATGAGGACACTAGAGCACAGAGAGATTAAATAATTTTCTCGAAATCATGTAGCTACTGAGTAGCAGGTCTATGATTTAGAACCCAAAGAGTCTGGCTCCAGAATCCTCACGCTCAACCATTACATTGTACTGCTTCCCTGTATCCCTGCTTTCCCTTTGCCCACCTGTAACGAATCATGGCCAGAAAAGAATTACTCTTGGACCTCACCCATCCCCAATGAATCAGTTCTCTCTTCGTGGCTTGTGGTCCTGCCCAAGGTCACAGTCATAGCTAGAATCAGCTCGCTGATCCCTGCTGCAATCAGACCTACAGTCAATGCTGAACTTCACTGCCCACCCTGCTGGGTAAGCAGCCAAGGTGGATGGTGAGGGACAGGAAGTCCTGAACCTACAGGGTGTAAAACTTCTCAGGGCTGTCAAGTTACACTGCTGCTCAGCTCGCCACTCTGGATGAGGTGGACACAACGGCAGGGCTTAGAGCAGGGGCGCTGCCGTTTACTCCCCATGCACTCTCGGCCAAGTTATTTAACTTCTCCAAGAATCACTTTCCCCATCCGTAAAATGAGGGGATTACATACAATAAAGTTGTGTGATAAAGAGGAAATAAGACACTTTCTGTAGAGTGCTAAGCATAGTGTCTGACATACAGCAAGTGCTCAGAAAATGTTAGCTGTTGTCATCTCACCCAGGTAAGAACAAACTCTTCACCTGATCCTGGATGCCAGATTCAGAAGTACTCAGAGGCCCCAGGGGGCTCTTTAGGACCTTATTCCAAAAAAGTATTAAACTATCCCAATAGACTTTTGGAATGGAGGAATAAGTGATTTGGGTCCCTGCCATACAGATACGTATTGAATATATTGGTACTCAATACGTGTCCCTCTTTTTCCTCCCCCACTGGACTCTGGAGCCAGACAGCCTGGATGTAAATCTCAGCTCTGCCATTTACCAGCTGTGTGACCTCGGGCAAGTTCACATTCTTGAGCTTCAGTTTCATTGACTGCAAAGTGAGATGATGATGATGTTATCCCCCTCACAGGGTTGCTGGAGGATAAAGTGAGTTAATACATGTCAAGTCTTACAATAGTACTTGGCGCACTGTAGGTACTCAATAAGGGTTAGCTGTTATTATTGCACCCTTTGGATTAAACTAGTAAATTCCTTTTCTTCTAGAAAAGAAGGCTGGAGCAGATTTTTCTTCTTTAGTGGGGAGAGATGACCCACAAAATCCAGAAAGGGAGATAAGCCAGATGTTGAGGGTGAGAGTTTCTCCCCATCCCACACCTGGGAGATGAGGGGTTGGGGGAACCCATGCTTTCCAAGACTCTGGATCCAAATACAATCCAGGCACAAGGACCAGGAGGGACCCCAGGCAGCCATGTGGAGACGGGAGCCCATGGGAAGACCTGGGTGAAGAGGGAAGTGTGGCCCTTTTATCTGAGGCTTCTTGGAGCAGCAGTGAGTAAGGCTGCCATACCGTCTTCCTTGGAGGCAATCAGGAGGCTTTGAGTCACTGGCATTCCCTTCAGCTCCATGCTGAGATTGCGGAACTCATTACATAAGCCTTTCCACACAGGACAATAAGGCCTTCCTTTGCCCCTTCAAAGACCCTCATACAAGACATAAAGCAGGAGATGAAACACACATGAAAAGATCACTGATAATCTGTGGGAATATATGCTATGTGACAAAGAGGGACTTGCTTGATCAGGAAAGCTCAGTTCTACTTCCACTTCTGCCACTAACTAGCTGGCAAGCCTCCGGTAAGTCACTTCACCTTGCTAAGCTTCAGTTTCCTCATCTGTGAAATGCTCTCATCCCAACCCTCAACGCACTGGATGATCCCTAAGAAACATCCTCCCGGCTCTGTGATCCCCTAAGTGTTCAGACAATGATTCTATTAGGAGTTCAGACAAGCGGCAGGTCAATGGGGGTTGAAGTGGTCAGAGAAGGTTTCACAGAAGAGGTGAGCCTGGGTGAGTTTGTGTAGGCAGAAGGAAGGATGTTCTCTTCCTGTTCCCATGGCCTTAAACTCCCGTCCTGACAGCTGGCAACCTTTCTCCATTCATCAGGCCAGAAGAATTTCTCTCCAAGGAGCCTCAGCCCACCTTCTCACTCCAAGATGCCATACAGCTACACCAGGGGAACCAGCAAAGCCTCAAGCCTAGGTGTAAGCTGACTGAAATGGCACCTACCTCGAGGCCACCTGGGGCAGGCTCCTCTCTAGTCAGAGGGATTGCTTTCCATGTGTCTCTTGCCAGCTAAGCACTGCCCGGGTCGATGGGAACAAAGTGCCCTAGACAGGACAGATTGTCTTGAAATAAGACTGAGGCCCCTGACCAGGGTTGGATCCCACTGCTTTCTGCAAAGGAAGATGCTCGTTCATGAGTAGGGTTGTAGGGGGAGTGTATCTGGATCTCACATCCCCCTTCTCATCATCCTTCCCACGAAGGACCACCAAGGAAGCTGTCCTGGACACCTGCTTAGAAAGAAACCTATCCCTTTACATCCCATGCCCTAAAATGGCACTGCTGACCTCCCTGCGAAATCAGTCTCGTGACACAAAAGACCCTGGCTCTCTTTCTAAGCTAATCAGATGTCCAGGAAAGGTTAGAAGGGAAGGAGAGAAATCAGACTCCGAGAAAATGGTACTTGTGAGCGCACTGTGGAAAGCTGATGAGAGTTAAACTTTGTGCCATGTGCCCTTGCTCTGATCTCAATGTTTCATTCCCAGCTCTTTTTTAGGGCCTTTCTCTACCTGCTTGAAAAGCTGTACAGTGAGATTATTCTTCATAACAGGGGCCATCTGCCTATCTGCCTGTGTTAGGAAGGTGACGTATTTCCTTTTCTCCTAAAGGTCAAGTTAATTTGCTCCCATGTGATAGAGTCCAGTGCGTTTGTCACGGATGGCAGCGGGGTTCTGACAGATGTCAGGTGGTTGCAATACCTCTTCTAGGTGAAGCAGCCAGGGGGCCTGGCTGCTTCAGGATGAGGGATTGAGTCCAAGTGAAAGTTCTGAGACCCATGGTAGTAACTGCCCCTCCATAAACCCTCCTGATTATCAGTTTAATGCAACCCTGTCCTTCCAGTCCTAGTGTTTGGATCCAGAGTCTTGGAAAGCATGGGTTCCCCCAACCCCTCATCTCCCAGTTGTGGGATGGGGAGAAACTCTCACCCTCAACATCTGGTTTATCTCCCTTCCTGGACTTTGTGGGTTATCTCTCCCCACTAAAGAAGAAAAATCTGCCCCAGCCTTCTTTTCTAGAAGAAAAGGAATTTACTAGTTTAATCCACTTTAACCTCCAAAGTCACTTGGGAGCAACCCAGCCCCTCAGTTCTCTCAGGCTCCAGACCCTGGAGCTGCCCTCAGCTTTTTCTGCCTAGTGACATGGAAGGTTATCATTTCAGATGTCACATACAGAGGATTTTCCAGCATCTTTTCTTCCATTACCATCAGAACAGACTGCAGTAGGGAACAGAGGTCTCCTTCGGGGTCATTTGTTTTTGTTTTGTTTAATTACACCTCAGAGTTAAGATCTTAATTCTTCCCAGGTCACATTATTCTCTAAAATGAGAGGTGATAATGCTTACAAAACACTGTACTGCAACAAAGGAGTAATGATGCCCTCCTTCTATGATGGGAAGATTTTTTCCTCACTTCTTTATTCTTCTGACCCGTCTCTTTAAGAAAAAAAGCCCACAGTCATAGAATGACATGGCTGGAAGGAACCTTAGAAATCGTTCAGTGCAACCTCTAATTTTTAAGATGAGGGAATGAGGTTCGGAGGGTGAAGTGACTTGAATTCTCAGAAAATATGACCTTAGTAATGTGGTTCCCAGTGACCCTGCTCCCTTTTCTCTGTGGCCTGGGAAGAGTTACACGCTTTTCATGTTCCTACTTCTGGGATCTGACTCTGTCATCTTGGAAGGACATCCACAAAATAGAGACGATGGGAGAAAGAGAGGACTACCTCCACCTCAGAGTCTCCTCACCGGCTCCACAAACTCTCCACCCCTAGTTCCTGTGCCTTAAGCCTCCTGGGTGTCCATGTCAACATGCACCAGGTCCTGACTGACTATGCTAGGCACATCTGGCCTTGCCCCTCTCTCCCACCTTTATTGAGACCCCAGGTACAGCTGACTGGAACCAAGAGAGAGACACCTGACCCTGGGCAGCCCCATTCATAGGCTGACCATCTGCTAACGACATGGCCTGGTTCCAAATATTGAAATTGTGGTTAGTTGGCAGTAGGCGATGGACTTGGAAGGCCACACAGATCCAGGTGGCCATACTGGGCCTTGTGCAGAAATAGTAAGCAGAAAAGGCTAGTTTGTTTTTGTTTTTGCTTTTTAAAGAAGCAGGAGAATGGAATCAATACAGAGACACATGGGTATAAGCACCCATGATGCACTGAGAGAAGGAAAGAAGGACCTCAGCTCTCGGGGATTTGTGATGTCACGGGGCTCTGTTTACTTCACTTCCTACCCTTGGCTGGCATGAATTTTCAGTCTCCTATCCTCTGTCCTTAGTTTGTATTGGCTTTAGTCCCTTCCAACCACAGCATCCTTAATCAGAGCATCATCTTGTACCATACACATGTGTAAGTTTTGTTCCCCAAGCCAGGAACGAGCTCTCAAAGGCCAGAGCTTTATGTCTTAGTCTTTTGAAAACCCTTTCCAGGTGACTTGTACATAGGACGGCTGGTGGAAGGTGAGGCTGAAAGGCTTTTTGGGAATCCAGTTCTATAAACCCTCTTAAATATTTACATCAGTTGGCACCTAGGCAGCCTTTTTGAGCCTTCCAACAGAAAGCTGCTCAATATTAACTGTCATTATAGTTTTAAGGGAAATGAATTCCGGTGCGTGCTATGCAGTCCTAATTTCCCCAGGCCTCTTCATCTGGTAGGTTGAGATGGGATTACAGGGATTGGAATAACACAGAAGTCACTAGCTCATGGAGCACCTCAGCCCCTGAAAGTGCCCGCTTCTATTTTTGTGGGTTTCAGGAGATATCTCACTTGGGTACATGGAGAACTGTGCTCCTCCAGAGGCCACTAACGGTCCACCATCCCATCTCCCACTGATCTGTCTTCAACCTGCACTTCTATTACTTTCTATCTCCCCATCTAGTCCTTCTGCCATGCTGCCACCAGAGCCAGCTTCCAAGTGCTCGTCTTATCACATGGTTCTCCTGCTCAACACCCATTTGTGGGGTGTGTTCATAGCTGCCGTTCGCCAGCCATTCCCAACACCTTTCTCTCTTGCTGGCAGAGCTGACCTCCTGGGAAGGATGCAGAAATGCCAAATATCCATCCTCCCAGATTCCCTTGCAATGAGGGCACAGGGATATGCCCCACTTCTGATCAACTGGCCCTTCCGAGGGTTTCTGAGAAGTACGTTCCTCCTTAATAGAAAAGGCACAAGTGAGAGAAGCTCCCTTTTGTCTTGCTTTGGGATTTTGTGTGTTGAAGCCGTGATGCTTGGACCTGGTTGTGATCACGGATGGAAGCTGACCCAGAACCATACCTTGATGAGTTCCTGAAACTTTCTACTGCTGGACTTTTTATTATATGAGAAAATTAAATTTTCTTATCATTTAAGCCACATTTAGATGGGCCTTCTTTTGTTACTTGCTGGCAAAAGCAACCCGAGACGTTGTCTGCGGATCCTTACAAGAGAAAGCCCAAATTCCCTAGCATGGGTACATAAGGCCTTCACAAGTGTGCCCTGTATCCTGCTCCAGCATCATTTTTTGCCAAACCCACCTGCCATTTCCATTCCCCAGCCACACCAAACTATTTCCAAGTGGGCCAAGCTTTTATAAACCTGAGCCTAGAATGTCTTTCCCTACTCTGGTTAAAACTCACCCAGGGCTTCCCTGGTGGCTCAGTGGTTGAGAATCCGCCTGCCAATGCAGGGGACAAGGGTTTGAGCCCTGGTCCGGGAGGATCCCACATGCCGCGGAGCAACTAAGCCCTTGCGCCACAACTACTGAGCCTGCGCTCTAGAGCCCGTGAGCCACAACTACTGAGCCCACGTGTCACAACTACTGAAGCCCGTGTCCCTAGAGCCTGTGCTCCGCAACAAGAGAAGGCACCTCAATGAGAAGCCTGCGCACTGCATCGAAGAGTAGCCCCCGCTCGCCACAACTAGAGAAAGCCTGCGCGCAGCAGCGAAGACCCAACACAGCCAAAAAAAAAAAAAAAACTTACCCATATTGCAAGACCCAGCTCAAGCTTTTCTTGACCCTTCTTGCATTTTGTGGAGGGAATGTCCCCTCCTTTGTGCCCCCTCTGTACCTGTAAATACATCCGTAGTAGTACTTGTAACACCTCTTTTTTTCGGCCGTTTACACCTCTTTCTCTTTGGTTGTTTACATGTCTGACACTCCTTCCAGCTGTAGATTCTTTTGGGGCAAGGCCATATATTTTTTCAGCTTTGTATGTCCAGTGCAGATGCTCAATAAATGTTTTCTTTTAAATAAATAATTGAATAAGTGATTACATTAATTAGTTAAGCCCCATTCTCAACTTTCCCTTATTAACTGAATAACCTTAGGGTTTTATTTTTGTTTGTGTTTCAGTGTGTGAGTCTGTCAGCCTGTTTTAGGCCAGTGCTGCTGAAACTTTAATGTGAATCTGTGAGCACGTGGATCCTGATGCAGCAGGTCTGCCTGGAGCCTGAGATTCTGCATTTCTAACAAGCTCCCAGGTGATGTTAATGCTTCTGGTCCAAGGAGCATATTTTGCATAGCAAAGTCATCAGTACAGCGGGGTCCTAGAGGGCGAACGTTGCACTTGTCCTTAACCGGATGATGCCCTAGGAAACCAGTGGAGACTTACTTGAAGGTGACAATTCGATGACAAGGAACGTACTTTGTATTCATCATCGCTATATGGAGCTTTGGTCCCCTTCTCTGAATCTTCTTTGGTGATGAGCTGAGCTTTTCTAGAGCTCTTATTTCTCATTTTCTCCAGCTGGAGTCCAGCCTCAGCCACAAACACTGCCCCTTCCATACCTTTGTGATAGCTGTCAGGAGCTCAAGTGAGCTGGGAGAGAGAGCGCTGAGCCGCCAGGTGTCCGAGTAGCTGATGAAAGCAACAGGTCAAAAATGAACCAGTGAAGCTGTTCATCACTTACTGCAATGGTATAAGCAAGAGTCTAAAGCTGGAAAAGATGCCAACTCTTCCTGCCCCCTTTTCCCCCATGGAAAGGCACACTAGCCCAGCTTCAGGTGGATCAGCGTAGCCGTTGGGGGGTGGGGGGCGGGCTCCAAGCACAAAAGATTTCAGTTTTGCGGATCCTGAGGTTGGGGAAATGGGGGAAGGGCTAAGAGTGGGAAAGTACTGGGTCCCGAGTCAGACGGGGTTTCCCTTTCCTTCCGCACCCCCCCCCGCCACCCCACATAAGGAGGTCTCAGCAGAGTCAGGCACCTGAAGAGGACCTCCACCCAAGACCTCAGATTGAGAGACCTAGGAATGAAGGTGCCTCTGAGCTAGGAACATAAATATGCGAACAGCATGACCTACGGTGGGGGTGGGGGAGGTGAGGATGGGGGCCCTGAGTCCTTGACTGCACTTCCCTCCAGAGACTGTGATGACATGGGCTGTGCACCAGGGCTGCAGTGGGGAGGGCAGCTCCCCACAGGCCTGCCAGGCAAAGCCTTTGAAATTGACTCTGGTTGGGCCTAAAAAATCATGCAATTACACATAGCTTTTTAACCAGGAACTGGACTCCTCAATAGTTTTTCTCACTAAAGGGTTCACTTGAAATTCACTTATATTCATTCCCCACCCCCGTGTCTGCCTGTCTCTCCCCCTCTCCCCCTCTACCTCCTTTTCCCCCTACAGGCACCGACCCCTGCAAGCCTACTCATCTTTCTCAGCTGTATGAGCTATCTATTGCTGCATAACAAATTGCCCCAAGACTTAGTGGCTTAAAACGACAAACATTTAGTAGCTCAGTTCCTGTAGGTCAGAAGTCAGGGTGTGGCTTAGGTACATGCCTCTGGCTCAAGGTCTCTCATAAGGTTGAAAACCATCAGCCAGGGCTGCAGTCTCATCTTGGCTCGTCGGGACCATGTCCACGCTCACTCACATGGTCACTGGCAGTGTTCAGGTCCTTGCTGGCCACTGGCAGGAGGCCTACCTCAGTTCCTTGTCATGTGAGCCTCTCCTTAGGGCATCTTATAACATGGCAGCTGGTTTCCCTGTTGGCAAGTGAGCAAGTGAGAGAGCAGTCAGGAGTGAACACCCAAGATGAAAGGTGCAGTCTTTTTATAACCTAATGTCGGAAATGACATCCCAGTACTTCTGCTTATTAGAGCCAAGTCATTAAGCCCAGGACACATGGGAGGGGATGACCAACAGTTTGAATACCAGGAGAGGGGGATATTGGGGCCATCTTAGAGGCTGCCTGCCCAGCACATCTCACCCCTTTCCCAACTCTTCCTTAAGCATATTCTAGAGTCAGTTTTCCCTATAACCAAGCTTTTGATTTTATTCTATTCTGTACAGCTGTCTTATTACCCCAAGTGTCTGAGTCTTCTCTTCTTAATAGAACTCCAATTCCCAGGGGCAAAGACCACTAGCTCTCGTCCCCTACTTCTCTTTTAGTCCCCACTGTACCTATCTCAGGACTAGGGCTATAATAACTATTTGCTGACGATGATCAATTCTCACTTTCAACTTATTTAAACTTTTTCTCTTTCAGCCCAGCTTTCTGGGGCTCTGGGATTTCCGTGGGAGACTTTCTATTCAGAGTCTTTTCCTGCTGAGCAAACAGACCTTGTCTGGGTCAATAATCCTTGCTGGGAGGGTGAGGCAAGGTTATTGTTTATACTACAAAGCTGACTTCGAACGCCTTTAATGTTGGAATTTAGCTATTGAGAGAACCAGGGAAGGTTTGGAGCCCTTTAGAAAAGAAAAAATGAAAAGCAAGAGAACTAGCACTTATGTTGAGTATCTCATTTAATCCTCCCCAAAAACATGAGGTGGAGCTTATCACCCCCACTTTGCAAACATAGAGTTTGGGACCCCACAATTAGCAAGGAGCAGAGCCAGAATCTGAACCCAGACCCCGGACTCTCTCCCTCATCCCTGACTTGTGCTTCTGGGTGAGATTTCCAGAGTGATTTACGCTCAAATCAGGGTCCTGCCTGCTGGAGCTATTTGCAGTATCCAACCCCCCACTCTCTGTCATTTCTGTGGCCCCTTTATGTGTCCTGAGATGCCCAGCAAATACCTGATGAATGAATTCTACCTCCTCTGGAGTGGGGAGTGGTCAGGGGGCTTCCACACTCACCCCCAAAGGCCAGGCAGACCATGAAACCCAGCCAGTCAGTGTGGCTGACTTCAGGAGTGGAGGAGTGGGGTGAGCAGGGAGAAGCTGGGGCTGGTGAAGTGTGGCAAAGAGATCTTGTCAGAAGCTCTGACACCCCAGGAAGAGAAGGTCACTTGAAATGTATGTATGTAAACAGATTTGTCTGGCCCTTTCTGAGGGGCCCTGCAGTGGCCTCAGCCCCCTGAGTGGGCCTCTTCGTGGGGATAGTGCCACAGGGGACACAGAGCAGACCCCGGAGGGTGTGTGGACAGAGCTGACACAGCAGGCCCACGACTACTGTCTTTGAAAGGCCTGCTCACAAGCTTGGCTCTGGGAACTTGGCTCTCAGGAGGGTTCCCACCACCCTGACTGGTGAGAGTGGCTCCCTGCACCTAAACTGTTTGTGCGAACAATGGGATTCATGCTCAACAGCTGCTTTCCTTCTGGGAGTCCGGAATTTGTGGCCATGGTAGGCAGAGGGTGCCTATGAGGGGGCTATGTTCTACTTTGGTGGGAATAGGACTGAGTTGACGCCCTGCATTCAATTTGTGCTTTTCCTGGAGTTTCTTTTCTGTTCTTTCCGGAGGAGAAGGGCCGAAAAAGGACCATTCCAGGGCGCGGCGCTGGGCTTGCCACATTTGGGAGCGCCGCCTGAAGTTGGGCGCACAGCCTCCCGCCGCCCTGCCGTTGGGCTGGTGGAGGCCGCAGCACTGCTAGGGTTGCATCAGTCCTTCTGTTTGCACTATTTCTTTTTGCGACCATGGCCCCGCCTTAAGTATTTCCAATTGAGAAACAAAACCTCAGGAAACCGAAACTTAACCAGCCACTCTCGCTTCTGTAATTACGCTTGCTGACCCCCCCCCCCCCGCAACCGTCCAACCAATCAGACGGCGACTAGTGTCTCTGTTTAAAAGTCAACCAATCGGCGACTAGTGTCTTTGTTTAAAAGTCAACCAATCGGCGACTAGTGTCTCTGTTTAAAAGTCAACCAATCGGCGACTAGTGTCTTTGTTTAAAAGTCAACCAATCGGCGACTATGTTTGTACCGGTCTATAAAAGAGCTGTACTAAACTCCGCCAGAACCTCTTAGCGTCACCGGCAACGAGTGCGCGGAGGTCCAGGTTCGAACCTGCAATAAATGTCCCTTGCCGTTTGGCTTTGACTCTCGACTCTGGTGGTCTTGTGGAGGGGCCTCGCGACCTTGGGCATTTCACCTACATGACCAGCCCCTGATAAAACTGGGTCCCTGAGTCTCTGTCAAGCTTCCCTGGGTAGCATGGTACCAACCGTGTTGTCCCGATTTGCTTCTGGGGAATTAAGTGTGTCCTGTATGACTACTGAGATAGGACTTTTGGAAGCTTGTGCCTGTTCCCCTCTGCTGGTTTTGCTTTGTATCCTTTCACTGTAATAAATCTTAGCCATGAGTGTGACTGAATACTGAATCTCGTGAGTCTTCCTGGCAAAACACTGAACGTGGGGTGGTCTTGGAGACCCCGACATACTAGGGAAGGAGGGGTGGAGGGTAGGAGTGGGGATGAGAGCTTTCCCTGCCTAGATGTCTGCAAACTCTCTTGACTTCACAGCTGCCCAAACTTCTGCCTTCAGCACTTCCTCTTGTCCTCTTGCAGTCTCTATTTTTCTCCTTTCCCTCACTGAACAGTCTCATTATTCAAAATAAATGCTTGAGGCTGTCCCCCTATGACTCAGCCTAGTCTGAGCTCTGAAATGGGTGAATGAGACCAGGGCTTAGTAATATGAAAAAATCTTGACTCCAGTAATTAATAAGTAGAATGATAATAAAATACCTGTAGGCACCCCATTTAAAATTCTTCTCTTCTGTACAATAACTGAAATGGCATCCTTTTTCTCTGAGAATGTAGGTGGGTGTCACCTGAAGGGTGTCACAGAGTAGAAAGGGCATCATTTGTCATAGACACAGAAGTCAGAGTCCCAGCACCCTCCTGCATATCCCCCAGGCAGAGTGATTAGGAATGTGATGGATGTGAGGCGTCCTCCCCCAAATGGGAGGGGACAAAGGTGGGAGCAGGGCCAGATCCAGGGGGTGGTAGAAACCTTTTTCAGTTTGGATTTCAATTCAGATGCAGGGGGACTGGGCTTTTAACAGAGGGAGGGCTGAGATCTCAAATATCTTTTCTAGTTCAAAGACTGTATATATGAATACGCCAGTGTCTCAGACTGTCCCTGAAGAAGTACAGGACCATTTTGAAGAAATTGGTGCTGTAATTTTCTGTCCTTTTATTGTAATTTCTGGGAGCTGAGAGCCATCAAATCATCATCAGGGATCCTGCCTGCCTTTCACTCTTCTTTCCTCCCCTTCCTCCTTGCGTTTTCTTTAAGAAATAGAGGTCTAGTCTGGGATGAAAGAGCAGAGTCCGCGTTTCTTTGCTACCGTATTGTCATTCAAATTAACTCATTTAGTGAATGGGCCTATGATTTGCATTTAGAAGAAAATTGCTCTTTGAGTTTTTAACTAGAACAGTTGGCTGGTAAATCAACAGGGCCTCATCATACCAATTCCCCATTTCCCAGTGGGATAGGACCCCCCGGACCCTGGCAGGCAGCTGGGGAGCACCCCACTGACGGCGAGCACTTTCCCTGCTCAGATACTGATCTTCTCCTGTGATGAAGCCACATTTGCCCTCTAAGCAAAGGTCTAGAATTGGTCAATTAATCGTACCATTGTGAAATACTAATGCCATTCAAGCAATTAGAAAGTGATGAAATAAAAATCTTTCGAGAATTTAAAGCTCAACTCAACATTTGTAATAGAATCTTCTTCTGTTACAAAATGACTTTCCCAGATGAATTTCATAAATATTTTATTGTGTGTCTACTATGTGCCAGGCACCATTCTAAGCTCTTTGGGCAGGTGGTCTATGTCTTCCCTGATTTCTCTCAGAAACTTGGATCAGATATGGGGTAGCAAATCTGAAAAAAAAAAAAAAAAAAAAAGTTTCCTGATGAACCTATGAAACTTCAAAGAGAAAAAGTCCCTTGAAAAAACCTGAAGTAGAGCTTTGGAGTAGCATGAAAGTGATGAGAAACCTGGGGGACTGGAGTTTGATTCACTTTGTTCTTGTATAGTCTGGGGATGTGGTGGAGAAGCAATGTTAGGGAAGTAGGAAGTGCTTGGATGGCCTGTTTTCTTTGCCACTTTGGAGGAAATGACCTCTACCTTCGAATGAACTACAGGTCCAGGGTCTAGGAGGTGGAACGAAGAGTTCCAAACATTTGCCAACATCACTGGGGAATATAATGCAATAAAAGTGGTTTGGAAAAATGTCTTGTAATCTTCCATTGTCATGTTTGAGGGTTGGATTTATCCTTGTTCCCTCTTCCATTTTCTTCTCTGTGGACAATTTCTCAAAGGGACCCAAGATTGAGTTTTGGGGATTGAGGCTTCTTATACAAAAAATAAAAAGGAAATTAAGGCTCCATTTCTCTCTTCATTATTGTGCCATTTAGGAATTTTTTCTTACTGAAGGGACCTTTCATCTATGCCCGCAGAAAATTATAGTGCTAGGTAACTTCACCATTCTGCTGTGCTGTCTTTCCCATCTCTCTTCCCGTCCTCCATTTCAAAATGGTTTGATCAGAAGAAATTGGGATACTGTTCCATTCGTCATAGCATACAGCAGAATTTCTGAAGCTATCAGAAAATCCTAACTTAATCAACTTCTATAAACAACAGACATGATGCACAGAACACCACTAGGCATCGTCAAATGATTTGAATGAGATAAATAACTCTGAGTTTAAAATTTCCAAGAAGTAGCCCTTCATTGGCCTTGGCGTCTGCTTCTCCCTACACATTCTGAGAAAGAGAACGTAGAAATGAGAGGGCCTATACCAATGAGGAAAGCATTCAGCTTCCAGTAAAAGAAAAATCTGACTGCAATGGTTTTAAAAAAATGGGGATTATTTTTCTCTAGAACAAGAAATCTGGAGCTAAGCTGGCGCTGGTGTTGGTTCAGAGGTTTGATGGTGCCAAGGCTAAGGCCACAGGGATCCTTTGGTACTTCTCTCATGGTTGTAACATGGCTACTCAAGCCATCGTGTCTTCATGCAAGAAAGGAAGAAGGCAGGAGGAACAGAAAGGTGGTACTTTTTTATTGGGAAAAACAGTAACCTTCTAGAAGTTCCTAGCAGACATCACTGGCCAGGATGATGTCACATGGCCAATCCTACCTTCAAGGGAGGCTGGGAAAAAGGGACTTCAGCCTTCCCAACTTTGTGGGAGAGCCAGTCAGAAGAACAAGGCTGGGAATGTTTGTTGGTTCCACCCATCTTGTTTTCCATGGGGGCCCACAGCCTTGGGTGTGAGACAGTCTCTGTCTGCTTTTTGTGCTTCACTGCTATCCTTGCCAATTCGCTTTAGTTAGCACAAACCAGTCGGCTCAGTTTTTAGACGCTGTGAATTTTATCTAATGGATTTAACAAACATTTCTCAAAGTGAGAAAAGCACACAATTGGATAGGGAACAGAGGCGTGCAAAGAAGGCTGGGCAAGCACACGGAGAAAAAGCTTTGGAGGAGGATGTCCTCTGAATGGTTAGACTTTGAACCATGTCTGCCTAAAACACCCTATTGTCACTCTGCAAACAGGTGAAAGCCAGTCCTGGTATGAAATAGAGTCAAAAGATTATAGCTTTGGGGGTGCAGTAGGAAAGGCAGTCCCGTAGGGACCTATCAGAGGGGAAATTGGTCTCCTCTTGGGATTAGCTGAACTCAGAGGCAAATTGTTCACTCCTTAAATTGTTCTTTGGACGGCCCATTAGAGCATGATGGAGAAAGGACTCACCAGAGCCCCAGAGCATGCTGAGAGTTGTGAGAAGGGACAGATAATGTTTCAGATGAATGTGAAGAGGCTGACTTTCCATCAGGAGGCTTTGCAGGAGTGTGGAGAGTAGGCTGAACAAGCCAGTCATTTTCTCAAACCAGGAGGCACTCTGGTGCTCTCTCTGCACCTGTGTGTCCATAACTCTGCAGCTCAGTGCTTTCCTCAGCACCAGCGGCTCCTGCACCCTGATGGTCAGAATTGTCCATCACCATAGCAACCTCAAGAATGGCTCCAAATGAGATCTCTTTGATCTTCAAGGGATGCAGGTGTGCTTCTCTTCTCTTTTCTTTTCCTTTTCTTTTCTTCCTTTCTCCCTCCATGAGGCAGGGCAGGGCAGTGGTGAAAGGATAATAAGAGATAGAGCTGAAATTAGCTGTTAAAGTTGCCCACTCCAACAAGAAATTGCACGTGCCTCAAGGCAGAGGGTGAACAGATGGTGTGTAACTTGTACCATCAGCCTCTTGAAGCATCTGCCCTCACACAGATTCTCAGACCCTCTCACAAGGAAGAGGGGATTTGCATTATGGCTACAGAAAATAAGAGAAATGGGATTGCTCTCATAGGTAGAATTTTGATATATAAACAAGAAAATCAGAAGTATGTTTTTCTGTTACTGCTCTCTCTTGTACCTACTTGTTTTTTCAGAAACAGTCTGGTTTATGTGGAAAGATTCAACAATTCAATAAATTCAGCAAACTTTTATGGAGTGTCTTCTCTTTATTTTATCTTTGATATCTCACCTCTTGTAACTGGAATTCCAGACAGCTTACTATCAAGGACATAAAAGACTAGACTAATAAAATAGAAAATCAGGACCGAAGAGAGAACAAAAAGCAAATATTCTAACCACGAGGGTGAACATGATGGTAACTGAGGATTAAAATTTAACTTTGAGAATCCTAAACGCAGGAACAAAAAGTTTATATTCTTATAGGTTCCTCTTGGGGAAAACAATTTTTCTCCTACTAAATTCTAAGATAATTCTCTGGAGGAATTTGGATTTAGTTGACATTGGGTGACATCACCTTCCTCCTCCTCCCCTTCTTCTTCATCACCATTATCACTGACATTTATTGAGAGCTATTTATTGAGTGACATTTTTATTTATTGGCACATTGAATATGCTAGACACTGTTCTAAGCACTTCAGGTATACTAGCTCATCCTTGAAATAATTCTAGGAAGTATATGCTAGGATTATCCTCACTGTATATAGGTGGGAAAATTAAAACATAGGTGGAGTGTTCCACATAACAGACTTGGTTCCTGGGCTATTGTTCCTGCCAAGGAGACATGTTCATCTGCTGAGCCTAACACCAAGGGTGTCCTTAAGGACCAGGACTAGCTTGTGTCATGGATCTGTTAGGCCATCCACATGCCCCAGGAGAGCCCCCATGCTTTCTTAGGGAGAAGCACAGAGGGCTTTGCCTCAGTCAGGATGACCTTGGCTGATGAACTAATATTCTGGTCCCACTGCCAAAGTTGTTCCTGTTATGGAAGGGAATGCAAAAGGTTGATTCTGGCCAAGGTTAGTTATGTCCTTTTTGGAGTAAGAACTGAACAATCAAGGCACCTTTGAGACATATGGACCCACCTCATGGAAATTTAGCATTCCATGACCTGCTCAAACCAGTGAGGTCTGAACCTCCTACAAGCACCTCAGTTTCTCCATAGTGCATTGTCCTGCCTCACTTATAGACGAGGGAGCAATAGATGCTGTCCCATCCCAGAAAATCCTCTGACATGAGGATCTGCAGACATCCAGCTCCAGCCATACAAGACGGGGTGATTTGGTGCAGGTAGCAGGCTTCCAGGATGAGCTCCAGAGGACAGAGGGGCCTATAGCTCTAAGTGGAAAAGTCTGTCCCCAAATATTTTTGCTTTAGCCAAGATGCCACACAAATACTGTGACACCAGTGAAAGGCTAGCATGGTCTGAGCAACTGTTCACGTTTTCTTCCTCTCTCTCACTTTTACACAATAGAGTCTTCTCCATAGGTCTTGTGGTTATGTCCTTCAAAGAATCCGGCAGCCTGTCTCTCTAACGCTACTGAAGGGTACTTTCTTCTGAGTCAATACCCATCTTTCTCTTGCATTGTCCACATTTTGTAAGTGAAATATCCCTTCCTCCAGCTGTAGTAGCCTAGTATAGTGAGTGATTCTTCACCCTCCAGATTCTTCCTCCTCCACCCTCCCCCTCCATCATGCTTTGCATTGACATATTTGAAATTTGTCACATTCCTCTTCATAACAACCACTTCTGTTTCTCAAGTGCTTATTATGTAGCAGGCATGGAACTAAGAGATTCACACAATTTATTCATTTAAGCCTCCACTCTACAGATTAGAGGATGGTTATTGTCATTTTACATAAGACAAAACCGAGGTTCAGAGAGGCCACATTACTGCCCAGGGTCCCATAACTGGTAAGTAGCAGAATTGGGACTTGACCCCAGGAGAATGATTCCAAAGCCTGGATTCGCACCACTACACTGACTGCCTTCACCTTACACCATTCATTACAGTACTGTGATGAAAAGTTTTAACAAAATGGAGCACAGAAGCTATTTCACATCCACCACCACCCACTGGTTACACATACCAAAAAGGAAGTTTTTAAAATCAACATTTTACTCAATTTTAATTATGAATATTAGGTTATATTTACATAAACTCTCTTTTAACTGTTTATGAATGGATAGCTACTCCAGAAAGTAAATCTCTCAGGACTCAACATGAAAAAAAAATCCTTCTTAAATATTTTATTTAAAATCATTTTGTGTTGCTGCCAAAGCAACAGAAAATAATTAAATTCCTTTGCATTTTATGATATAATTTACATGAGCAGTCATGCCATTGCTATCTGTAAATGTCAAGCATCCTAGTTTGGGACCCCTGTGGTCACCTCTGTTGGTGTAATTATGAGTTCAGTGTTGTGAGCCAAGGCTTGGTGATGACTTGGCAGTTCATTCAACACACAGGAGCCTCTGACTAATTCTTGGAAACTGACAGTGTGGACCTGGATCAGGGAAAGATCCTGTCGGCCCTAAGAGTCCTGAGAAAATGCCAAGCAAAGAAGGGTCTGAGGCCAGCTCTCAGTGACTGCTCTCACGCAACCACTGCCTGCTCAGCAGTTGGTGTTCAGAGGCCATCATCATGGTAGCTTGTCCCCACACTGTGCAGTTCTGGGCAAGTCCAACAACCTTTCCTTATTCTACCCCCAGCTCCCAAAGGTGACCTTGGACCATCTTGTCTCTATCTGTGCCTGGGTTCTTCCATCTTTATAAATGTTCTCTTCTTCTGTGTTAGGAAATGGCAGTTTTGTAAAAGGCTTTGCATTCATTGAGGAAGGGCACTTTTCAAATGAAAGACACTGCATCCATATCTACTTTTCTCTTCAGCGTTAGGCAAGTTATGCTTTCCATTTTCTATATTCTAGGGGTGGGTGGGGGTAGGTGGGGGTAATGGGAAGGAGAGGAGCAAAGGGAGCAGCCTCCAAATGGCACAAGGACACAGAGAATAAAGCTTTTCTTGTTTCCTCCTGCAGGGTTTGCAATACAGCAAAAATGGTCTGTCTTTGGGCTAAATGAAGGGGCCTGGGTAAGCCACACAGACCTTCATGGATTTTATGGCCTTAATCAACTACATTGAAGTTAGACATATTAATCAACACCTCATTGGTGTGTAGGGAGAGCTGGATTTTTTTAAGTGCTTTGAAAATTTCGCCAAGCCAGCTGGTGATGGCTTGGCTGCTGGGGTCACACGTCATCATAAACCCAGAATCTAACACTAGCAGTGTGCTTGCTGGGGTTTAACCACTGTTGTCCACTGGGAGACCCGTGCGACGTCCCAGAGGTTCTTAAATCACATGGAAGAAAATTTTATGACATGGAAAGAAGACAGTGCCACCACTTTAAACCTGCTGCTTCCTATTGGGAAGGAAATGAGTGGGGAATTCAGGGGCCACAGGGAAGTTTCAGTACCAATGACCATACACCATGAGGGCTCAGCCCGAGAAGAAACCATTTTCCCAGTTCCAGACCCAGGAGGGATGGAGAGAACAATGAAGGGAAGGAAATCTAAAGAAAACTATAAAACCAGAAGGGAAATTGGAAAAGGAATTCCCTGGGCAATTCATTAAAAACGGGAATTAATTTCAGGTCAGACTAAGCTGCCTCAGGTCTTCTCTACTGAAATGAGGTGGCTGCTCAGGGCACTCATCCATTTCTGCATCCTAAGGTCTCAGAGATCCCAGGCTCTCTGGATTAAGACCCACATAGCCATATCCGTCAGCTATAGAGAGCTACAGGGACTGAAGAGGAATTCATAGAACAAGACAGCTTCTGGAGACCCATAAAAGGAGCCCAACAGAGGGTCCCGGAGACCTTCACGACTCTGGTGGGAGACCATCTCTTTCTAATAGTAATCCAACCTTTCTTTAGGGGAAACAGAGGCACAGAGATAGTTATGGGGTGAATTGTGTCCCCCTCAAAAAGATATGTTGAAGTCCTAACCTCCCAGTTCCTCAGAATGTGACCTCATTTGGAAATAGGTTTGATGCAGATATGATTAGTTAAAATGAGGTCATACTAGAGGAGGGTTGGCCCTTAATCCAACATGACTGCTGTCCTTACAGGAAGAGAAGAGAGACACACGGGAGAAGGCCACCTGAAGATGGAGGCAGAGATTGGAGTGATGCATGTACAAGTCAAGGAACACCAAGGATATCAGACAACCAACAGAAGTTTGAGGAGAGGCTGGAATAGATTCTTCCTCAGGGCCCTCAGAAGGAACCAGCCCTGCAGACACCTTGCTTTTGGACTTCTAGTCCCCAGGACTGTTTTAAGCCACCCTGTTTGCAGCACTTTGTTCTGGCAGCCCTAGGAAATGAGTACACAGAGGTTAAGCCGTTTGCCCAGGGGCACACAACTAGTGTGGAGGAAACGTAAGCCCCCGGGCGTGTTTCAGAGCTCATGCTCTGAGCCTCCTTCTCTGCGGTAACACATTCCGCAGCTGCGGTGGGTTTTGCATTGGAAGGGACCCTAATCAGATTCAGGGATGTGCAGCGAGAGAGTCTGAGCCACCTTCTCTTCCGTTCCTGTCCGCTCTGCCCCACGATGGTCGGGGCTCGGGCAGACGGCAAACAGTTAACGCGTGGGCAGGGAAATCTTGATCAGACAACTCGGAGGCAGTGAAGGCAAGCCCGCCACACTATTCGACAGATGGTCACCCAGCGGTTCCCCAAACACCTGCCAGGAGTCAGCATGGCTGGCGGGTCTGCGGGAGGCGGGTGCGCGCTGGGCTCGGAATCCTGCTCGGCCTCCTCTTGGCCGGGTGACCTTGGCCGAGGTGTCCCATTTCCCCGGTTTCTTCGGTTTCCTCGTGTAAAAGAGGAGAAGTCCGACGACCTTCAGTGTTATTGTGGCAAATGTGACAGTGAAAGTGACCACGCCAGGGACCGAAGCGGGACCTTAAAGAGAAAGAACAAGCAGACGCCCTCCTTTCTGCCCCTCCCTGTCCACCAAGGGCCACAAGTAAACGCCGCGGGTTTTCTCCTTTGCCCCCTCTCCCTGACTGTGTCTAAGCCAGCGACGTGGCATCTCAAGTTTGGCTCTTAGCATGCGCAGCCCTTCCCTAAGCTTCCAAGTGAGATGATCTACATGAAAAATTAATCGTGTATTTTCTTCTTTTTTTTCAAGTGGAGAAATTATTTAGGGCTTTGGGGAAGATGGGGCAGCTATTTGCTATGCAGTGACTCATCCCCTTGCCCATCACCCCTGCCATGTTCAGCAAATGATTCTTCTAGTCTCTACCCGGCAGGTGGTCTCGCAGCTACATGTGTTCTGCGCATCCAGCAGTGTGCTCCGGGGAATGCGACATAGCGATGACTGCTGTTTCTAATTACTGCAGAATCAGGAGGCAAAGGAAAGAAGCGCTGCCAGCCTGGTGGGCTGCTGTGCAAACACACGGTCCCGGTTATTGGGTTCCTGGGGCTGGCGGGGCCCGCTTGCCTGACTGGTCACTTGGAAGTGAGGCTTTACTTTTCTCCAGACTCGACTTCTGAATGATTGGCGGGGACACCCCAGTCAATAAGCCTTTATTTAGGGAGTACCTAGTGTGCTCTTGATTTTGTGCTAAGCGTTGGGGCTGGGGTCGGGGGCGGGGGGAGAGGGGGAATACAGGCAGTGATAAACACAGCTCCGTCCTTTGGGAAGCTTCCATGATAGCTAGGGATGAGGACAAGGTACGAGAGAAAAAGTAGCTCAATTCATCCATCTAACAGCATTTATTGAGAGTTGCCCTTGTGGAGTGTAAAGTCAGTGGGGTAGAGAGACAGTAATCCAGTGCTATCACACACATGCAGTTGCAAACCATGGTCAATGCAAAGCAAAATACAAGGGCTATTAGAGCATAAATGGGGACCTGATTTGTTCTGGCGTCAGAGGAGGATTTCCAGATGAAAGGCTGTAAGATCCATTGTGAGAATGGAAAAGAAAGGTTACTCTAGGAAGTGTTTGGGAAGAATGAACAAGCTGGTGGACAGATGCAGGGGTGAAGGACAGGGGTGTTAAAAGATGACTTCTAAGTTTCGAATAGGAATAACTGAAAATCAAAGGTGCTCTTGTCAGGGTGGTTGGGATGGGGAGTCCGTTTCACAGGGGAAGCAGCATAGATCATGACAGCCCAGAGGACAGAGCAGGGGACTGGACACACTGTGCAAGGTGGGGAGGCAGGTGGGTGAAGCCTGGTGAGGGGTGTGTGCAGAGGCTGTGAGAGGGGTAATTCTACGGGAAAAAAACTCTAGGGAACGGAAGATGGGGGCAAGTTCTCAACCTCGGGAACTGCTCATAGCTAGGGCTTCAGGTGAGAGGAAGGGAACTCACGTGAATGAACACTTGTGTGCCTGGTTCTGTGTTGGGTATTTACACACTGCCATTGTGTGGGGTCATTAGGCAGCAAGACTCAGAAACTCATTCAGGGTCATTTCAGTAAAGTAGGTGTGTGTGTGTGTATGTATGTGTGTGGGTGTATGTGTGTGTGTGTGATGTGTGGGGTGTGTGTGATGTACGTGTGTGTGTTATTATATCCCAAGGCAGGAAACAGCTGGACCTCCCAGGACATGGCCTTGGAAGTCACGTACGGCTGCCTCTCCTTCCATCTCTCTTGGGACACATGGTCTCCCATCTGTTTTTCTCTGTGTGTCTGTTCCATTTTCCTGCTTCTCTCTGCTGACTGTTGCTTCCCATGGCCTCACTGTGGCTTTTTAGTTTGAGTCCAATATTATCCACCCAATCATTCATTCAGTGAAATTTATCGAATACCTACTATGTGTCAGTCAGTATTTTTTGTCACTGGGCATACAGCAGATATCACAGGAAAGTCTCTTCCATTCCAGTAGAGGAGACATATTAAACAAACAGAGATATAATATTTCAGATATATTATTATATGGCAATAATGCTGTGAAGAAAAATAAAGCTGAGTGAGGGTCTGGAAAGTGCCTCTGGGGTGGTGGGGTGTTTTTTTTTTTTTTTTAATAACTGCTGTCTGAAAAGGCCTCCCTCTGATCCAGTCGCATTAGAGCAGAGCCTTGAAGAAAGTGAGTGAGCGATGCACGCAGATATCTGAGGCAAGAGCATTTCCAGCCGAGGGGAAAATAGGGCTAAAGACCCTGAGACGGGGCATTGAGAGACAAGTGTGGCTCGTGTGGAGTGGGGGAGGGGAGATCACAGCCAGTGACCAGTTCATGCCAAGCCTACAGGCCATTGCAAGACATGAGACAGGTCTTTGGGAGGCTGGGGGTAGAGGAGGGACGTGGTGTGCCTTCCACATGACAGGCTACTGCAGGAGCTGTGTGGAGACAATCGAATGAAGGGGGCCGGGGGGGGGCAGTTAGGAGGCCGATTCAGTGATCCCATGAAGGATGACGGTGATCTGGGTTAGGGTGGAAGCTGGGGAGGTAATGAGAAGAGGGTAGATTCTGGATAAGTTTGAAGGTTGGATAATTGCTCATGGATCTAACGGACTTGTTTCTGGATATTTTAGTTCAATTTGTTGAGAGACTCCTATGGGCCCAGGGGAGGCTTTGGATGGGCTGACCAGAGAGGGAGGAGGGTAGGGGCAAGTGGTACCAAGCAGCTCTTCAAGCAAGCAAGTGAGGAAAGATCCTCAAATAAGGGGCAGGTGGCCGCGTAGTTGGCCTGTTTCCTTTACTCAGGCCGGCTCATTTAATGATGAGGTGTTGTTATTCCAGTCTTCCATTTAAAAAACTAGGGCTCAGAGAGGATGAGTCACTTCCCTACGACCACACAGCTGGTGAGGAAGAGCCTAGATTTCACCTTTGGGATCCTGTCTGACTGTAAAGCCTGGGCTGTAACTGCCAAGTCAGGGTGCCTGGGGGATAAAGAGAAATGCAAGGTCCTGGAAGTCCCCAAAGCAGCGTCTGAAGAATGGGAAGGTGGCAAACAGGACCCGTGCCATGGAGAAGCCGGCAAAGGGGAGAAGTGGGAGGCTGCCTTTGCAGTTGCCTCAGGGACCTTGCTGCCCGGGGTCAGGCTGCGATGGAGAGCCAAGGCCATTGGGATGGGGGAGAAAAGTGAGGGCTCTGCAGTTAGAGGGGATGCTGCCACCTGCTGACGGTGTCATCTTGGGCAATTACCCTCTGAGCCTCCACCTCTGAAACTAAGTTATGCTGTATTAAACCATCACCACGAAAGTTTCTTCTTTTTCATGTTCCACGTTCACCGTGGATTGGTTTCAGTGCTGCCGCCCCAGGTAGTGTTCACTGTGGGCCAGAGTGACAAGAGGGGCCCCTGCCAGAGGGAGAGAGAGAGAGAGGCTATCACTGGTCCACTGTCCCAGTGAATGGCAGAGGAGAGTATAATCCCTCCCACACCCGGGGAAGGGCGGTTACTATTTGAACAACAATATCATCTACCCCAGTACCTACCACCAAGGGCTTCCAAAGCACTTAGTGCTGCATCTTGGCATATAGTGAGAGCCTCTAAATGACAGCTATTACTACTGTTAACAGACTGCAGTGCCCTGGAAGGCAGTTTGCTGGTCGTACCGAGGAAAAGCTCCGTCTGTCTCATTGAGTAGTTTGTCAGTGGGAAAGAGAAAAAGCAGTGGAGCGGGGGGGCTTGCTCTGAACACAAGCTCCTCAGTGAGTGCCGCTTCTGCCCCTCTGCCGTGCCCATGCCTCCTGCCTCTCTGGGCCTCCTGCGCTCCTCTGCTTTTCACATCTTTCACGTTTCCACCACAGCTCCTCTCTCCTCCAGGCACTCCCTTGCTCTTCTTACTATAGTTTAAAATTTTTTAACAGAAATTTGAGTAGAAATCACTTATAGTTACAGATTTTGGTCAGGAGCCCTAGCTAATCAAGTTCCACTGGAGTAATGATTCCTTACTTTCAAGAGTGCAGAGTGAAGGAAATTTGCCTCCAGCTTGACTTCTAATAGGAAAAAAGAAAAAGCGAAGAGCTGAGGCAATTTCAGTTCTCGCTAACCCAGGGAATCCATTATGAGTGGGCCCATCGCCTTCCTTCCTGGTTGCATTTGAGTACGTGCCCATGTGCTGCAGTCCTAGGTTGGATACTGTACACAAATTCACAAAGAAAACAGTTGCGATGGGCACAGACTAACTAGGAATTCACAGTTTAAAAGAATGACACCACTGATACTTGTATATCCATAGGGTGCATTTCATCCAGCCCTGTAATGGTAGCTGAGAAAGGACAATCTTCCTTACCTGGATGGTAGCAGCGGGGAGGGAGGAGAAAGAAGTGGGAAGATTCACTAAATAAGGGATGTTAAGAGGAGGAAGAACCAGTTAGGAGAAGATAGTGCCCACGAGTGGCTTTAATTTTTGCCTGGGCCACAAATTTAGTGATTCTCAAGGCATCGTTTGTTTGTTTGTTTTTTGATTTTTGATTTTGGCCTCACAACAACCTTGAGAAGTAGAAAGAGCTGGTATATTTATATGTATTTTCATACACAAGGTAAATGAGGTTCAGGGAGATTAGATGATTGAGTTGAAGACACACAGTCAGTAAATGAGAGACGCTAAATATTTTGACTTTTTGCTACATGTTGTCTTTATTACTACAAGTAGCCTCTAGAAGGTGAACATAGGTTTTATTTTATTTATTTAATTTTTTAATGGGTCATTTAAATTTTATTCTTCATATATTTAGAAATATTCTAAAAGTAATATGAAGCCATATTACTTTTATAATTGGAAAAGTCAGTGCAGAGAGATAACAGGTGGTTATCCTTTTAATAATGCTTCTAATGTAAATCAGATGTCTTACAGGTTTTTTTTGAACATAGGCTTTACAAAATGTTTGAGTAACCATTATTCCTTTCTTCATCAAGAATTTTAGGTAGGTCCAAATGATTTTGTTGGGGAATGAGCAAAGGTAGTAGAAAGCAAATTTAATGGAGGCTAATTTTGACCATGAGTTGCAATCAATTACTTCAGTTAAGTTTAGGTTCATTTGTCCAGGGCTGCAGCCATAATCTCACAGAGATGGTGACATATTTATTAATATGTGAGTTTTAGGTACCAGCTAGTGTTCTTTGGTTGCAAACAACAGAAATCATCTTGGATAAGTTAAGCAGACACATTTGTTGGAAAGATTTCAGACAGCTCACAGGGTCTACGGAAGACTGAAGAATTGGGCTTGGACAATGGCAGTGGTCTGGATAGCTAGAGGGGTCATAAAGGCAGGAACCAATCAGACGCATCACTGGGGCACTGCTACCAGGATGAAGGGGGAGGGTCTGGTGACCTAACCTGAGTCATGTACTGGTCAGGGCCTAGTTGACAGTCCCACTAAAGTGACCTGCAATCAGAAAAGGAAAACAGAATTTTCAGTTACTAAAAGAGGGGGAGCTGGGAAGACAATGCTCATCCTCTAACCTGGCTACCCAGCCCCACGCAGTCCTCCAGGAAAGGAGAGTTTTTGCCAGCCCCAGTCCAAGATCTTCTGTGATGTGGAAAGGGGGGATGGGTGGGAAGGGCTGGAGGGTGGCTGTGTAAAGGGATTAGGTCTATCAGTAGAGGGAGTGAGTAGGGAGGCGGGAGGAGAAAGGTCTGCGTGCCTTGCCAGGTGCTGGAGCTTGAGGAAGAATTTGGGGTTTGAAATGTCTCCAGAATAGGACCTCTTAGGGCAGAGAGGAGGTGCTTCTGAGACATGTTGTGGTGAGTTCTGAATTGAATCACTTTTACTGTACAGTTGTCCCTCCGTGTTCATGGGGGAATTGATTCCAGGAGCCCCCAAATCCATGGATGCCCAAGTCCCTTACATAAAATGATGGAGCGCAACGAATACAGCCGGCCCTCGTAGCTGCGGGTTTTCACAACCGCAGATCCGACCAACCGCGAATTGAAATTTCAGATGTGAAACTGCGGATACAGAAAGCCTCCTGTACGTTTCGAGATACACGTGAAGATTAGCAGTTCCCTTTTAATTACACGCGACCCTGCAGTGTGTGATTTTGAATGGATTTTGTACGTAGACTGCTGCGTAGAGCTCTGGAGTTTCCTAGGGTCACGATGATGTTTTGTGTTTGTCCTCAAAGTTCTGGGAAGGCAAGTGTCCTGCAGCTAGAAGGACAGGCAGAGGAATGTGGTTGAATTGACCCATTCCCTTCTTTTCTTTGTTCTGGTTCTAGAATGACTTATTTTAGTTTTGCCAGGAGGAAGAATTTAAATCTGTTTAAACTTTCTTAAGGAAGTAAAACCTTTGATGACTTTATTTTCTATAAAGTGAGTATATTTCTGGTCAGGGGTTAGGATGTACATGGATGGGTCCTAAATTTCCATTATTATTTTCCTCTTGTAAACAGATCATCATTTTTATTATAAAATAAGAACTCCAGTGCACTATTTCATAGATAAGAAAATTGAAGCACAGGATATAACCCATAAAAATTTAATTAGGCTAGTCTCGGGTTATTTGGAAGCCAACATTATTATCATCACAATAACTAACTTTCTGAGTAAGGATTTCACATGCCTGGTAACCCTAAGAGGTCGATCTACTCTTATCTCCATTTTACAGATGAGAAGAGTAAAGTCACTCCCTTGTTTATAGGTCACACAGGTAATAAGAGAGAGTGTCCCAAACTAGCCCACCTGACTGCAGAGCCCACACTCTGAACGCCTACCTTGTACTCCAGTCGATAACACAATTAACTACTCATTGATCTAGACGCATGTGGTCACTGAATAGTTCTAGCTACTAGTAGGACTCATTTACTATAACTGTTCTGGTATTCAGAACCCAATCTATTAGTATAATTAAGAGAACTAAAAACAAAAAAAGGTCCATTGGTAGGATCATGAATCAATTTTGGATTAATTAGGGTTTGCTAATTAATTAATTGAAAATAAAATCCCTGCCTTCAAGGAACTTAGAGCCTGGTGAAAATGTCAGATGATAAATAATTGCAAAAAGTAAACATATAATTACAAATTCTGATACTGATAAGTTCTTCGAGGGCAAATCGCAGTAGTAGGGAAAGGTGGGGAGAAAACAGAGGGGTGAGGGAGAGGCAGTTAGCCGTATCAGAGTCTGTCATCCATCCATCCTGCCTCACTGCATGTCCTGTAGGTATATGGCATTTTGCCAAGTGCCACGGAGCACAGGAAGGTGAACAGGATATGGTCTTGCCCTCAACAGGAACTCGAGGGAGAAAACTCAGGTACACAAATAACCATAAGAACACGAATGAAGATGACAGATGGCAGTGATGATTATGAGAGCTAACATTTCTGGGCACGATTTGAAGTACTCTACATGGAAACTCAATCCGTCAAACGATCCTACGACATAAATACTATTGTCCGCAAATGGATGGAGAGGGCACGGAGAGCAGCCAGGTATGGATGTGTCTCGAGTTTGTCTCGGGGCCAGGAGATGAGGTAGTGGAGGCTGACTTTAAGGAATGACTAGAAAATGGCAGAAGGGAGGGACAAGATGTTATGGGCGTTCAGAGGAGGGGGAGCATACTTCTGGCTGGAAGAATCTGGAGAGACTTCCTGGAGGAGTGGGTATTGGACGTGGGCCTTGAAGGGTGGGGAGAATTTAGCAGGCAGAGCCTGGGCAGTCAGCAGAGAGAGTGAGGGTGTGTGGTGAACGTGGGCCTGGGCTCAGATCTCCCTGGCAGCTGTGTAGGGCAGTGCTTCCTACACCTGGCAGTGCTTCGGTTGCCTAGAACACCTTTTACAAATACAGATTCCTGGGCTCCACCCCCAGTAAGTCTAAGTAATTTGGGGTCAGGCCTGGGAACACACATTTTTCAAAGCACCTGGGTGAGTCTGCCCCTTGGACGGGGCTTTGTGGGACATAATGTGGAACCATAGGACAGTTAGGACAGTAACACGAGGCAGGGTGTGGCCAGATTCCGCCTGGCCTGGGCTCCAGGCTTCGAAGTTTGCTTTATAAAATGGGAGTCAGCTGACAAGACTCACCAACGAAGCCAGGCCCCAGGAAGGTCAGTCTGGTCTAGAATGCCAGGTTCCTTAAGAGCTTGAAGGCAAGAGGACTAGTTAGAGGCTAGTTAATTATCCATGCAGGAGGTGCATGGCCTGGGGTAGTGGCAATGGGTGTGACATGAGAGCCCAAATGAGTCATGGGGGCAGAGTCAGCAGGACATGGTACCCAGATGGATGGGGAGGGGATTGGCGAGAAGCTGAGCAGTGCCATTTCAGGACCACATCCAGACCAGGGCGCCAGCCTGACACAGTGGTCTCTAGTGAAGTTTCTGCTCCACAAGGGGATACGAGAGAAGGGTTGGTTGGCCAGAGGCCTGGCATCCTCATGGGACAGGTATCTGGCCTAAATCCTTCTCTCTTGACTCTGTCTCTAAGAATTCTCCCTGGAAGAGGCTTTCCAAATATCTTAGAAACTCAGGTAACAATTACAAATCCTTCAGGCTGAAAGGACAGGTTGTTTAACTTATAGAATAAGAAAGGAAGGTGGATGCAGGAATGATGATGACGTCAAGACCAAGACTGAGGAAAGACCTACTATTTGAGTGATTTGTTTTGGCTCAGAAATAGAACAGTTTCAGCCGAGTAACAATAGCATCAACAATCATTAACAGTAACAGCCATTGAGCAGTAACTCAGGGATAACCACTGTGTCAGAAGCTTCATCTGCAGCATCTTGCTTAACTCGTGCCATAGCCCTGAGAAATGCTATCTGGGGCCTTCTTAGCTCCAGTTATCAGATAAAGAAACTGAGGCTCAGATAAAACCTGCTCAAGGTCCCACAGCACCTGAACGGCAGGGCCAAGATGCTGTGTAAGCGCTGGTGGGGGTATGCTGCCTGCAGTGAGGGATGTGAGGATAAGGTAGAGAGGAAAGAGTACTGGGCTTGGAGCCAGAACACCCAGGGCCGAATCCCAGCTCTGGTCACTCCCAGAGCTCCTCAAAACAAGCTTAGTTCTCACCCAGCCCCACGGAGTTGTTGTAAGGCTCAAACAAAACAGAGAAGGCATCGAGAATGCAGGATGTCCTGCTATACCGCTTCCTCTGCAGAAAGAAGCCACCAAGCTATCAGTTATGAATTTAAAGGGCAAAGTCTCAATGGAGGGTGGAAGAGACAGGCACACTCAGCTCCATTCTGCTCAGCAGTCTCTGAGGGCCAGCCCTGGGCTTGGAATTGTGCCTGGTAGGCGTCAAAAGATTCTTGGTGATTGGTCCTCATTTGAAGGGGCAGGGGAAGTACATGAACTATGAAAGTCAACACTTCTCCCCTGCAATGCAAGGAACAGTGGGAATGAACCGTACAGTGGAGACGTCCTTTTCCATGAACTTGGTAGCCTGGGAGATGGCTGGATCAATAGACCGTCATTTTGAAAAGAACTAAATGGCAGGGAGATGATGATAATCAGAAGGGTGCCTGGGTTTGCCAGATACAAATCATATTAACACCGAAACAATTTCCTTCTATCTGAAGATAACTGACTTTGGCTCGGGGCCAACAGAAAGTGGATTTAGAGGAATACTGAGGCTCAATGAAGAAATAACTCTTACTTTAGCTTCCTCTGAATCCTAACTTGGGGAACCAGTCCACACACTAGTTCCTCTAAACCAGAGGGGGAACACAAAAGGAGAAGAAAAACTGCATCTCAGTTGGAATTTGCTCGAGAACATGGCTGAGTTTACTTCCTTTCCACCGAAGGTGAAATTCTTCCATTGAGGCAAGGTTGTCCTGGGGCTGCTAAGCTGTGGAGAAGAATGTTTATTGATTGAGTTCATGCATTTTACAAGGGCAGGAATGCCCTGGATTGCTCCGAATCTCTTTTAATGTGTAACTGTTTCTTACAGGTAAGTATTTTGTTTTTAAGCATCGGCTCCACATAGCTTCGTGGTCTTCGATTGCCTCAGGCATGTATTTTGTTTTTCTAAATGAGAAAATGAGAAAATTAAGGGGAGATGTGTAACGCTCTTCCTCTGCAGGCTCCCTTCCCCCAGCACCGTCCTGATCCAGGGGTGAAAGCTCTCTCGCCCAGCCTCTTACTTTCAGATACAGCATGGCCTTGGGGTCGCTGGAGTGTGTGACAGGCTGCTTATTTAATTGTGCACCATCTGGCTGGTATATGAGTAGGGGGACCTGTCAGATGGGGTTTATCTCGCCTCATCAATAAATGCAATAATGCCTCTGCATGCTGTGGTTTGCAGTGCTTGAGGTTGATAAGATGTCCACAAGCCTGTAGGACCTGATCTGCCCACCTTGTACTTACACGATTATTTACAGTTTTGGTGTGAGTCTTGTCCCTCACTCCTCATCCAACATTTATTGAGCACCTACTATGTGCCAGGCACTGTGCTAGAAGCTGCTGATTTAAAAATAATTAAAGACACCCCAGCTCTTAAAAGCCCAGGGTCTGGAGGGGAAGACCGACACATAAACACGCAGTTGTGGTACAAAGTATGCGGAGGTGGCGGTGAGGATGTCGCAGGAGAAAGTGGACACCTACTTCTGAGGGTCAAGAAAGGCTTTGTAGAAGAGGAAGGAGATCGTTTCTCTGAGTTTTAAAGGACCCAGAAGGCGCTTCTCGGGTGGTCTAGGTTGGAGAGCCCTCCCCGATGGCAGGGGAACCACATGGACTGAGTGAGGGGGGCCCTTGAGGGAAATCAGGGCGCTGTGATAGAAGACAGGGACCTGCAAGCCAGGCAGGCCAAACCGGGAGCAGAGTTTTATGTCTTGAGTTCTCAACAAGACGTGAGTTCCTTGAGCTGGAAACCTGAAGCATGGATTTGTCTTGATTCCATGGCAAGTGGGGCTCACCATAAACACTTGCTGCGGAACCAGCCCAGCTCTTCAGCTGCAGTGTGGAGACACCTGGGAAACACTATCAATACGGGCTTGCCTGAGAAGAAGCTGGGGGATTGTGCCTGACGTCCAACTTGCTTTGTCTCTCACTGCCTCTCCCTTTGTGCCCCTGCAAGGGACAGGAAGCACCTTGTACCTTTCCACCAGGGGGCGCCCACACCCTCCTGCTGACGGGGCAGCTGTTGCTGGGGGCTTAGCCTGGTTCACAATCTGATCAGTCCCTGATCCTCACCACCTCCTCCAGCCAGACAGGGCCATGCCCGGCTGCATAGCATTTCCCCTTAGAGCTAAAACGTCTTCCGACATATGGGAATTGCTGCTATAGGGAGCTTCAGACACATACTTGTCATTAATTAAAGTGACAGGAAGCTACTCAGCCCTCAGCTCAAAGTTGTCTCTAACAGATGATTAGGGTATTCAGGGTTTTCACACTTCATGACTCAAGGCAGACAGGGAAGGCAAGGGAGCAGAGACAACCACTCAGATCAGGGAGGCCTTTGGAAGCAACGTTTCAGGCTGGGATGGGCCGAGGTCAGATCCAATATCACGGATGACCCAGGTTCTTTGGTATCTCTTCCAATGGTTCCTTGGCTAAGGGAGAGAGCCTGCAGCTCAGGGGAAAGAGCACCAGACCAGGGACCAGGAAACTGGAAGTCTGGGCCCAGCTCTGCCTTGAGTCGGCTGAGTCACTTGGGACAAGTCGCTGTCTGTGTCTCAGTTTCCTCATCTGTGAAATGGGGGCTGCAGACCCACGAGGAGTGTTGTGAGGGTCACCCAGGATTTTAGGTGCTCTGAGCTTCATCTGCTTCCTCATCTGTAAATGAGAGAACTGGGTTCAGTCTCTAGGACTTTTCCAGCCCCCAAATCCAATAGCTATTTCAAAAAATGAAAAATTATGATACAAATACTTGGTATCATTATTGTTGTTGTTATTCCAGTCGGTCAGCTAAAGATATTACTAAGGTTCTAAATACCCTGCTATTCCCCATTGGCCGGTGCTTAGCCAGAGGGAGTAAGGCAGCTCAGAACTAACCACCGGCCAGGTGTTTCTCCGTGGAACAATGCCAAGAAGCCTGCGTGGAAAGGAGACTTCCACAGCAAAGCGAATCGTAAAGGAAATTGCCAGCATCTCCCCCTGACAAATTATTGCAACTCGTTTTAACAGAAAAAAGAATACTTTTGGTAAAGAATGGGTATTACAGTAAAAAAAAAATTAATTTGGCTTTTGGCTAGATCAATTAAAAAATACATCCTCTAAGTGTGGACTCATGCAGGGTTACAGAGCGGAGCAACACAAGAACCCTTGCACTCCTGCTGGGGAAGCAGGACATCTGAGCACGAAGCATGTAATACAAGTAAGTTAAATGAGAAGTTAATGAAAAGCCCATGGGACTTGCAGGGCATTCCATGGCTAGTTGGTGAATGGCTGGCAGAGAGTGGTCTGTGAGGGTGGGAACAGAGGTGTTGCTGGGAACCAAGTTCATGAAGCTTGATGTGTAAGAACAGACAGCAAGCAGCCGAGACGGCAACCTCGCTGGGTCCCCCAGATCCAGAGGTGCAGGTGGCTGAAGGGAGGTCGCATGGGCTTTGTTAAACCTAGAGGACTCATTGCCCCTGTAATACCAATGCCCCCTTGTAACTTCTACTTCACAGAATTCACTCGGGGACTTGGCAGATTTTGAGAGCTTCTACTAAGTCTTTCAAGAAAGAGGGCCTCTGGTTTAGGAAATTTTTTGTCAATTATGGGAAAATGGCCTATTTGGATCTTCCAGACGTTCTCCTGGAATGGGTAAGAAGTGTTGTTTAAAGAACGCTGAATTCAGAGGTCTGACGGCTCAACCTTCAAGTCTCGGACAAATCACTAAACTCTCAGGGTCTCAGTTTTCTTATTTGCAAAATGGGTTAATTCTGGCCGTCAGTGTGAGCATCTGAAGTCAAAAGGAAATATTCTATATGGAAGAGCTTTGTCAACTCTAAAGTTGTTCTTGAAAACCGGAAAATGCTGTCTGACGTAGCTCTCCCCTGACTAGTTCTCTGAGCCCTGTTTCCTCCTCTGTAAAACCGAGATCATAACAGTGCCTGCTGTGCAGGGTCACTCTGGAGATGGAGCTGCGCGTGGAGTGTCTGATACGGGGCCGGCTCTTGGCGCGAGTGGAATCCACGTTTGCTCTTCCTCTTCTAGCGGTGCAAAGCTCGGTCATCAGGAAAGTTTGAAGCCTTGTTAGCAAAAGTTTCCATTATAAACACTCTGGTGACTGTCACCTCTGGAGAGGATCTAAGAATTAAAATCGCCTGAGGTCACCTGTCCAGTCCAGCCATTCACAAGCAGATAGATATCCTTAAAGAGGCAGCTCAAGCCCTCTAGCAAACTGTCATGCAGACAGCAGCCTACTCTGACCTTCTCCTCCTCCTCTCTGGGCTTTCGGCCAGGGCAAGTGAGGAGCACATGACAAATGGTGTGAGGTCAGCAGAAAGGACCCTCAGGTACCTGCCTCCCATAAGGGGCTCTGCCCACCTGTGCAAGCTTAGGTGGCCCCTCTGTGGCAGAGCAGTTGCATCACTGGGACTGGAGGTGATGCCAAGTAGCCCTGCCAGCCGAGAGCCCCATGGTGACCGGAGTAAGTGCTGCCAGTTCTGTGCAGAGCAGGCCATCAATCCTGGTTTGTTAGGAGAGCCTCCGCATCGGGTAGTGCTTTGCACCGGCTCAGGAGCCCTCAGAATAGCCAACGTCGAAGCTTGATTTGCTTCTCTTGGGCAATTGCTTGGAGTCTTTGCCTTTTGGCAGATATTCTTGATTCTACCCTCCTGGTCCCATTTCCTTCTCCATCATTCAGCTGTGTGGGCTGCAGGCCTTTCTCTTCTCTCCTCATGCGCCATGAGCAATCCCACCCACCGTCCTGGCTCCACCATCCCATCATGCTGATGATGCCTAATTTTCTATCTCCAGTCCTCACCTCTCTCCTGAGCTACCTGCCCATATCTCCAATTGTCTACTATACAGGTTCACTTGCATGTCACACTCAAACCTCATACCCCAAACATCCCAGACCTAACTCATTGTTTCGTCTACATTTGCGAGCCAGATTGTGTGCTTCATGGGATGGCATTTCATCCAAGTCTATAAGATGACTCAGGTGACTAGAGCTTAGTGTGTGGGCATGGTACATATTCCTGGAGATTCTATTTTTTACTGGAAGGCAAGTAAAATACCATCGAATAGAATACAAAATCTATATTAAAAATTAAGGTGGAATTTAAGACTAAAGAAAATGTGTCTGCAGAAGCTGTCTTAGACTATGCCCCCAGTTATCAATGGGGTACAAATGTGTTCTTTCCATAAAGGACTTGAGTTACCTTGGATTAGAGCATAGACATGCAAAGTCATCTGTAGGAGAGAGAATGAAGAGTTCCCAACTAGCAGGCCTTGGTTGTAATTGACTGAATGTGTTAGCTGGGGTTCGCTAGCAGTGGGGCCCCAGGAAAAGGAGTGTACTCCCATGCACTAACCACTGAAGGGGAAGTCTTGGCCAGTAGATGTCTAGACCTGTTGACAAAAGCATGCGTAATGTGAAGACTGGGTGTAGGAGGCATACCCAGCCCACTGTGAGCATCCCCACACCATTGACAAGCATATAATATTAAGTTGTAGGCTGCAGGGGAAATTTAAAATTTTTCCTCCTAGTATCTGCTCATCTCATTTTCATTGATAGTGTTTGTTTCTCAATTAGTGTTTGAGATTCACCTCATTCTAAGGCCACATATTTTAGGTAGGGTCCTACCCCCAAGTCAGGCCATAGAGTATGGGATGAGCCTACACTGGTCAGCATGCTTCATTTCCCTGATTACAGTGTTTGGGTCTCAGGACTTTGGCAGAACTCCTAGAAAAGCTAGAAAAGAGGCTGTGTCCTCACCTAGTTTTGGAGTTGTGCATGTGAGACTGGAGCCAAAGGCAGCCACTTTGCCACCACGTGGAAAGGATTTGTCTGAGAAAAGAGTCACCCAAGAGGAAGGAGGGACAAGAGATGTAGAGAGAGAAACTGAATCCCTTTGAGCTCTTCCACTAAGTCCTGCCTGAGGTCAGCTCTCCTTCTGGATTTTGCAGTTGTATGAACCATTAGATCTCCTTTTCTCTTAAGCCAGTTGGGTTGGGTTTTCTGTCACTCGCAGCCATAAGGATTCTAATGGCCACTTGTACATCAAATCATCTAAGCTTGATGGCAAGTACACATTTGTTTCTTCTCAGTTTCCTTGATTTCATTTCATTATTACCAAGCTGCTTTCTGATTATCGTTGATTTTTTAAGATGGTCTTCCCAGGGGGAGCGTATGTTCTGACTACATATGTTCATAGACTTTTATCATCTAAATAACAGTTTTCTTAAAATTGTAAGGAAGTAAATGTGTTTTTCTGCTTTTATAATTTGGTCACCCTGAGCCTGATTCCTTAGAGAAGGCGCAAGTTGAGTTTCTGACTTAAAAGATTGAGGGTCAGTTTCTAGATTGTGGAAAATTGACCAGAGTAGTAAATACAGCCTCTGGGCCTTTTCCCTTGGAGAACAACCTGATTTAATGTGTAGCTGTGTGAATATCAAAACCCTTTTATCTCTTCATTCTTCAAGAACCATATGCAATGTCTTCTCCTCCTCTTTTCTCATTCATTCAATGATAATTTACCAAGCACTTGGGTACACATAGTGAAAAAACTGATAAAAACCCTTGCTCTTCTTGGGCTTACATTCTAATAGGAGAGACAGACAATAAACAAGACAGATACTTAATATAGATAGTAGTAACTGTCTGGGGAGACTGGGATGTTTTAGATAGCATGATCAGAGCAGCACTGCTGAACAAAGACCTAAAGAGAGTGAGGGAAGTAGCTGAGCAGTCATCTGATAAGAGAGCCCAGAAAAGGAAGCGGCCCATGCCAAGGGTCAAGGCTGTAGCTGACCTGGCATGTGGGTGAGGGCTGAGCAACCGGAGATGAAGTTAAAGAGAAGGAAGCCCAGGGCACGTGGGCATGTGGCAGTCAGAGTGAGGGTGTGTGAGGTGGGAGCACTCAAAGGCTCTGAGCAGAGCAGTGACAGGATCCGACTCATATATGGGTGGGATCCCTCTGGCTGCCACGCTGAGGATGGGTTACAGAGGCTGCGGCAGAAGCAGGGGACCAGCTGGGAGCTGATGGTGGCCTGGATAAGAATACAGGCTGACAAGACAGGATTTGATTATATACTGGATCCCAAGTGAAAATTGAAGGATGGCACTGAGGTTTTGTTTATTTATTTCTTTGCTTATTAATTTATTCTAAGTACGCATGTGTCAACTTTGTTTATGCTACAACGGACACTTATTTTGTACCATTGTCAGTTGTGTAAGTGTCTGTTCCTTTCACTGGACTGTGGGCTTCGCTAGTGTCCAGTGCTTTTATTTTTTCATCTTTGATCTCCATAAAATCTCTGTAGGAGGCACTCCTGCAAGAAGAATGTGTGACAAAACTGAAAGAACCATATGACTGGGAGTCCAAGAAACTCTTTTTTGGGAACCCCTGTGCGAGTGCAGAGGAAGAAAACAGGGGCATTTTTTTCCTTACTGGCTGGGGACACAGGCAAGCGGTGCAGTTATGAGGGTAAAACTCAGGACCAGTGCCTGGTGGGGTGGACCCTGAAGGTGTTTGAAGGTCAGAGGAGATCTGGACTTCGGGGTGAGTAGACTGGGCATAGTGTGAGGAGCATCAGTGGTCTTGAAATGTGGCAGATCATCTGCGATAACACAGAGCAGAGCAGAGGCAACTGGCAGTGGCCATGGACTTGAAGAATATCTGGGTCGGCAGCCTGGTAGATTGAGGTGCACTAGGCATAAGTCACTAATTAGGGCCAACAGAGTGACAGTGGCCAGTGGAGTGGAGGAGTGGACATGGGCTAGAACAGGGAAGAGAGGCAGATTATAAATGCAAATATCCCTTCTAAAGGTCCTCCATCCCTTTGGAGATTCTTAAGGAGATACAAAGAGGCAGAGGACTGAGACCATGCAATTTGGTAGGGGGCTGATATTGATCTAGAGGACAAACTACAAGCTATTAAAGTGACCTTGCCGAGGGTAGGACCTAGAGGATACTTTTGGCTTGTAAGTGTTGTCCCTTTACGGCAGTTCTGTTGATAACTGCTAATCTCCCCTGTTCTCTAGGTTTACTAACAATGTTCAGGTGGTTTTGTTCTGGGTCCAAACATCTTCTTCATTTGTCTTCTCTTTAGCTCTGTGGTTTGTGAATGTCCCATACTCACCCATGTCCCTTGCTGGCCCCTGCCGGTCAACACTATGCTGGTTGCTCCCCTACATCAGAGCTTGTAGAAGGATTGCTGTGTACTCTGTCTCTCTGTCCACAACTGTTTCTAAAAATCAGCCTTTAATATACACAGACTTCTGCCTCAATTGTATAGCCCTAATCATTTTGGCTTTCTTTATTTCTTTTTTATGAGATCGACTGTCTTCTGATTACAAAAGAAATACATGCCCATTGTAGAACTCAATTGATTTTCTAGAGCTTTTATTGTAAATTTGCATTCCCTGTGCCCATCTGGCCAATTTGGGAGATGCTGGAGGGGCAGTTCTCTCTGAATGCAAATTCATTCTGTGCAGCCTTTGCTGGTGAAAGGACTTCTGGGGAAACAAGTATTCACAGCTGAGTGCTGCCTGGACAACCTTTCTCATTGCGCAAACATCCTTCCCCTATAGTTGTTTATTTGTCCCTCCCTTTCAAATGTGCTTTTAGGAACAACAGCTGGAATTAAAAGGCGTTCACTTACCAGAAAATGTCTTGAAGGGGCTCTGAGGCTTCCTTGTTTTGTGCTCTCCACTTGGACAGTTCACATGTGATTTGAAGGGCTACCTCATCTGTGTACGATTTTGTAGTTCCTTTGTGTGCTGATTTTATCGGGCACGCTCTGGTTTCTGAGTATATGCACTTACATTCATTTGGTAGCAGGAAAAATTAGGTACTTAACAAAACCCAGTTACTAGTGCAGGCTATACATTTTCTCCTACCTCTTTCCTCCCCCCGAACTCATTAAATGCTACGGGTCATATATGTGAAAATCACCTGTTCTCATAAATGCCAGGGAGAAAAGAACAACATTTATGGAACATCCAGTCTGTGTCACTCACGCATCTTCCGTGATTCATAATCCTCACCACGACTCTTTGAGAAAAGTATTGTCCTCATTTTATAGATGTCCCTGGTAGATGGATGAAGAAACTGGGACTCAGAGAGGTTAAGGATCAGCCCAGGAATTTCAAATTCGATCACCAAAGTTGCTGCAAATTTGGGTAAGTTCTTAAATACTATTTCAGGGCTAGGGTCAATTAAACAATGGTTTAATTGTTAAATTGCAAAGACCAAAAATGTTGCTTTTCTGTCCAGATTATTTTTTTCAACTCTTTCTCAAGTCTACTTTCTCCTCTTCAACAACCCAGCCAGCCAGTTGCCCAGGCATTGACATACAGCTGGGAGCAGATTTATGTGCCCGTGGACAGGAGGGCCCAGGGAAAGCCTACTGGCCTGGCTGGTGCGGGTGACAGCCTGGTAATGGACCTCTGAGAGTGTGTGTGTGAATTAAGCACCTTTCATTTCCTTTGCTGCAAAAACATCACTGAAGCTTGAATAATCCTTGGGTTTTCCCCATTTTCAGACAGAAGAAAATCGGCGCAAATTGGCTGGTGTGTTTTTCCCTCTAGGCTTTGATCATTAATCATCTTCAGCTCTTTCCTGCCCTCCTGCCACCCTTGAAAAAAAAACACCCCCATGCACAGCCATTTCTGGCGCCACTGAGAATCATTCACTAGGCAATTTGTTCAGTCTTGAGTGTAATGAAGGTGTGCATGCAGCACTTTGGAGGCTGGTTCTGTGGAAAAGGTGCCAGGCTCTTCTGCTCAACGTTGGAAGAAGGCTTATTCAGGGCCTTTTGTGCAGGTTGGCCAAGCTGATTGGCTTTGATATCACAGTCTGGTCCCTGTACTTGAGCCAAACAGATGTGTCTCTGCAGGCCTCTCCAACTGACACCAGCCAGAGAAAGCTTCATTTGTCTTTGCAAGGCCTCCCTCAATCCACACTCTTTTTGGAAAAGATGCTGGAAATTCTGTGCTCCACGAGTTGATACTGGCAAGTATTCTGCTGGTTTGGGTAACTCCGGGCCCACAAGATAGAATCCTGGCTCCCTGGGATTAGGACACCTCAAGGGGTCATCTAGCGACTCCTTTGCTTCTAGGGAGGGACACACCCAAACCTTCCAGCAAAATGTCTCTCCTTTCCATAAGTGCAGCGCTTCACTGAGTGCGGAACCAGCGGCCCTTTACGCACACGCGCTCCCTCAGGCTGCACCAGGGCTCTACTGGATAAAGCTGGATGGAACCTGTGACACCGCTGATGTGCAACTACTTTTGTCCTGAAAAAGAGACAATTTCATAAGGTTCAACCTAATAAGTATTATTAACCTCATTTTCCAGATGAAGAAAATGAGACTCAGAGAGGTTTACAATTTTTTTCTAGTAAGTGGAAGAGTCAGGGTTTTTACTCAGAGTTGAGTGATTCCAAATCTCACTGTTTTTTAGCTTTTTCAAGTTGTGAAACATTTTAATCATACACAGAAGCATATGTATGTAGACATCATATTTAATATGTAATTGGAAAAGAGGCAGAACAGTGTTATTTTAAACAGAAGGCTGTAATATTATGCTATTTTGTTTTTACTGTTGTTTGATTAAATTTGGCATTTCAATAGTGGTGGAAATATCTTGTATAATTTTCATTTTTCGCTAGAGCAAGGAAAAAAAACAATTTCCTTCTCTTTCTCCCACAGAAAGGTACATCATCCCGACTGGTATACAATACACGCCATGCGTGACTTAAACACTCCCCATCAGTGTTTCCATGAACATGTGATTGCACTGTTTTGCATTTTTAAGTTTTATTTCATTGATATCAGATTGTGATTTGCTTTTCTTTTTTCCTTTTGTGCCTTGTCTTTTACTCAATTTCCATGTCTTATCTATTTATGTTGCAGTAAGTAGTTATAGCTCACTTATTGTAACTGTTGAATAGTATTTTATTAGTTGATAAGCGACAATTTACTTATCCATTTTCTGGTTGATGTGTCTTCTGGTTATTTCCAGTTTTCCAGTATGACAAACAGTGCTACAGTGAACATCCTTACCTGTGTCTCTGTGTATACATTTGAGAATTTCTCTAGGATTGAACTTCTAGGTCATAGCGCACGAACCTCTTCAATTTCATTGGTTGTTTCTGAATTCCATGCTAAAATGGCTGCATCAATCCACACTCCTATTAGCCACATGTGAGAATTTTCTTTTCTCCACATGTTCATCAATGCACGGTATCATCAGACTTTTACATTTTGCTGATATGATGATGTAAAAGGGTATCTCGTTGTTTTCCTCCTTCCCTTTCCCCCTTTCTTTCATAACCTCAGAGGAAGAGATGCTACACCTGCAGAGACGATCTCTCTGTGTGCTGGTTTGTTCTCTTAGGAGTGAGAAGGAGTAGTATTGGGCATGGGTTATATTAAACCGGCCATGTGGTTATTTGCTCTGTACATGGACACTTGAGACACACAGCACCCCGCACTGCTGATCACCCTTCTATGCTTGAAGAGTTTCCCATTTTATGGGTCCCACCTCCCTAGGTTGAAACCATAAGCACTCGTCACTACCCTCCCAAGGATGATCTGTCGATCAGACACATACACGTGAGACAAATTTGGAATGTAAGGAAGGAAGTGCTGTGTGGAGTCTAGTCTGGTGAAAGGGTAGAGAGACATCCTGCTTTTGGAGGCCCCAGCGTTGAGCTCCCAATGGTAGGTAGTATCCTACTGCCAAGGGCAACCTGGAGAGCTGCTGAGATAGGGTTTCCACTGCAGCAGTCTAGGTGCAGTTGTGCCCTGTTCCAGAATGCGAGCTTAATTCTCTGGCCCTCTTACATATGTGCTGAGTGATCTTTTATTAAACCCCTTGGCTGCTTAAACTCACTGGAGTGAATTATGTTGTTTGTGACCAAGAACCCCATCATCACTCTCATTTTCTGCTATGTGGCTGGCGCTTCACATACTGAACCCTATCCCTCCCACAAGCACTCTGCAAAGCAGGCATTAGCCCTGGTTGAGCAAGGAGGAGTAACTTGCCAAAGGCCATGATGCTAGTAAGTGGTGGAACTGGGGTATGACCCCACCATTGAGTGACTGCAGAGCCCACCGGAAGGAGCTCGCCTTCTCCACCTCCGGGGGCTCTGCTGCACATCACTCTGCTTTCATAGCACTTACCGCAAGCTGGAATGATCTCATTTATATGTGTACTTATATTCTGTTTCTTCCAACTGACATATCAGTTACAAAAGGGCAGAGGCCAGTCCTTGTTTGCCATTGCGTGTCCAGCCCCGAAAGCACACTTAGCAAGTAGGCACCCGTACATAGTTGTGGGATGAATAAACGAACTGAACCAACCTCCCATGGATCTCTTTGGGGAAAATAATGGTACCTTGCATTTATACCAAGCTCAGAATACTTTTCAACACTTTCTTGGTTTCGTTCTTTCACTCGGTAGTAACAGATCACGATGCCTCATGCCTCTTAGGACCTGAAGCTGTATCTAATGCCTACTTTTCCTTTCTTCCTAGATATTTCAAGTTCTACCAATGTCTACTCAAATGTGTCAGAATGCCTGTCCCTGGGCCTGTCTCCCCACGGTCAGGATGGTTCCAGGGTCTGTGGGACCAGATGGCCACCCTGGAGCAGAGAGAATAGACTGGGGAGTAGCTGCAGTTGGTAGGTGCTCTGCCCTCACTCACTGCAACTCTTTCAAGGCCCCACTATGAACCAGTCCTCAGAGCTTGCATTTGAAGTGAGTTAATGGGGCCAGGATATCATCGGCTTTTCACCTGTGAGAGACTCTGGGCCTAATGGCCTCAGCGAGTCCCTCTTTGTCTTGACAGCCATTCTGTCTCCAATCCATTCATCACAGCTTGAGCCTCTTCCCCTCCTCATTCTTTTCCATAAATTCGCCGTTCCATGCTGTTTGGGGCTAGTGTTTCATGACACTGGTTTACAAATAAATATGACCAAGCGTAATTGCCCTGTGCCCAATCTCTCCTCCAACCAATTCCTTGAATGTGGTCATTCCGAGCCGTCTCTTCTATTTCTCTTTTGTCATCTCGCACTCACTCTTGAGGTCCAGAGTAGAGAATTAAGACTGTTTACTGGCTCCAGAGTAACCAGGATTGTAAGACTCAGCTCTGTTTTCCGCCTCTTAAAGCCACTCACACGATAAATCCTGATACTGGAACAACTTTAATGGGTAGAAAGAACTTTGGGGCAAAGGAACCACAAAATGCAAGGAAATACTGATGAAATCCATTGGTGATTTAATTTCCCCTGAACTGTTGTATGATATACTATCTGAGATCATGACAAGAGTGTGCGCTTTTGGACTTAGCCAGGACTATTTGGATCCCAGTTACTCCACTTACTGGCTGTGTGACCTTGGGCAAGCTGCCTACCCTTAACCTCTCCGACACTCAACTGTCCTCATTTGTAAACAACTCTTGTGCGGTTTAGAGATAATGTAGGTAAATACATTATCGGGCACTACTCTGACCAAGGCCAGGTCAGGGCCTGACTTAGAGCACTTTCCTTTCCTGGCTGTCTGCCTTACCCAACACACAGAAACACAGACACACAGACACACCCTCTCCACACACATATGCTCCCCCCACACTATACCTACATCTACCCACATCGTACAGGCCACATACACGCAACACACACACACACACACACACACACACACACCATATACACCACACACACACAACACAACACACATACATACCCACACCACAAACAAAACACACCAAAAACATACATACATCCCTCATACTCCACGTACACACATACATATGCCCCTGCCCATGTCATTCACCCCTCCAACACACACACACACACACATACACAAACCACACTTTGTAGGTGGTTTCCTATTCACTCAGCTGACCTGCTAAGATGGAGAAAATCTCTGCTGAATCTGAACGTGTTGATGGCCATCTTGATTTCACTGAGAGAAAGGGATGCCATTGCACCACTCTACCTGAGAGGTTCAAGGAAGTAAATGGAGGGAAAGAGCAAAGTCACAATTCAGAGAACAGGTTAAAAAAAACTAATAAAAAACCCATCACATTTTCTATTTGGTAGTAGTTCTGGCAATAACGTCTTGGGGAAGAGCACGTCGAAAAATTGCCTAAAATAGTAAGGGTTTGGGGTGATGATTGCCTCCTTTCACAGGTAAGTGAAATTGGCTTCTTGTTTTACTCGGATGATTCCTCAGAAGAAATAAGAACCACGACAGTGACATCACCTTAAAATTGTGGAGAGCGTTCTATTCTCCAGAATGCCTTGAATGTTGTTATGTGATTATGGAATAGTTCTGGGGACGTGTCCCGACGGACAGCCATCTGCTCTTGTCAAGCCCCGTGAGCTTTGGCAAAATAGCAACGTGTCTAGATTCACATTGAATTACGGTTTGGGGCAGCAGTCACTAACCCGGAAATGGGAAAGATATACACACTCAGTGTCCAGGCGTACTTTGTGTTACTTTTTTTTTTATTTACATCTTTATTGGAGTATAATTGCTTTACAATGGTGTGTTAGTTTCTGCTGTATAACAAAGTGAATCAGTTATACTGTGTTACATATTATGATCTTTGGGGGACGGGCTGAGCAGGAGTGCCCCGGCGCCCTTTCCAAGGAGGGAATGTAGTTTCTCGACTACTCCCCGGCTCAGCCCTGACATGTATTCTCTTTCCACATCTACACGAGGTGCGTGCTATTATTCTCCCCATTTTACAGATGACAAAACTGAGTCACGTAACCTGCTCACTCAGGTAACACTAGTAATCAGTGGTAGGGTCAGGATTCCTACCAGGCAGCTCAGCTCCAGAACCTGTGCTATACAAGATGTGGTCCAGAGATGCTGGGGGTTACTGCCAGTGGGGACAAGGTGAAAGGCATGCATGCTGTCAGGAGGAATAAGCCTTCCTCATATGAGACTAGACTGCGTTTTCTTAAGAAAAGTGAATATTCAACTGCAGTTCATGTTGGACAAACACACTTGCTTGTCGGGCAAACCAGTGAGAAAGTCAGCTTTGACTCCCACCGGTGGGAACAGCCTGGGGTCTGGCCCTCATCTCAAGTGCCTGAGTAATTCTTATTGGGATTATTGGCATTTGAGATGTTCCATCTCAACTGACCATGATCAAATGACCGCTGCTAGATGGTTAGCATCCCTGGCCTGGAGGCGCTAAATGCAGCGAGTTTGCCCAGTCTTTGTGACTGACCCAAACGCCCCTCCCACCCCCAGTTCCCCCACCTCTAATGAGAGGGCATCTTGCTGGAGGCTGAGGTGTACAGTCTGAAGGGCATGGGAAGGATCTGGGGGAACAGCTCCTCCCCTTGTGGGGAGGCTGGAGTCTCCACTGTGAAGAGGAAGAGGAGACTGGACTGGGGACCCCAAAGGAGAGGGCTGCACGGATGGGATGGGGATGGAGAAGGGAAGAGAGACCCAGGTCTGGGGAAAGGGGCCTTCGTGAAGTATCAAGTTTGTGGAGGTTCTCCTCTGTAAGTTCAAGTACCCACCTCTGCTTTCCCACAGCCTGCTGCTCTCGTGAGACTGCTGTCTGCTCTGGCCTTGACCCGGAGAAGGTTGAGTATGTGGGGCGCGTCTGGGAAGGGACCACGGGTGCTTCTGCACCATCTCGCAGTGGCTCCAGCCAAGGAGGAATGGAGCCGACCCCCTGCACCTCATGGCGGGATCACCTCGGCACAGAGGACCCCTCTGAGAGCGGGATGTTGTAGGTGCAGCTGTAACATTAGCATGAGGGATTTTAGGAGGTCGCCCCATTTGGGAGGGCATTCAGATGGAAAGTCACATTTAACATTGAATTATATGTGTCTTTCAGGCTAATCTCAATGCAGAGCAATCCTATTAAAATATTATATATATATATCAGATTACATCACTCCTCTGCTCAAAACCCTGCAATGGTTCCTTATTTCATGCAAAGTAAAAAGCAAAGTCCTCACAATGGCATCAGATGCCCTTTTGGAGATGATTACTTCTCTGACCTCACCTCCTTATACCTACCCCTCGTTCACTTTGGTCCAGCCACATCTCTATCCCTGGAACATACTGCTGCTGCCTCAGGACCTTTGCACTGGCGGTCTGCCTGGAATGTCTTGTCTTCCTCTACATACCTGCAAGGCTCTCTCCCTCACCTTTTTAGAATATTTGTTGAAATGTCACCTTTTTAGTGAGGCTCCCCTGACTACTCTTTCAAATTGCAAACAGTTCTTCCCTGATCCCCAATACTTCTTATCCTCCTTACCTTACTTTATTTTTTTCCATAACAGCTGCCACCAGCATCTAACCTACTAGATCATGTATTTATTTCATATATTTAGATTCTTTCCCCTCATAAGGACATAAGCTCATAAGAGCAGAGATTTTTGTCAGACTTGTTCACTGATCCCTAGTGCCTAGAACTGTGCCAGTAGGGGCTTAATAAATACTGTTGAATGAAGTATTTCCCTTACGTTGGAACTCATCTGGAGAAAGGGGCTCTAGGGATCGGGTTGAAATGCTTTCCAGTGCTTCTCATGCTTGTACCTGCTAGTCCTCCTTTCAGGAAAGGAGGATGTGCCGACGCTTGCAATTGATTCCTTATATAGGCTCAGCGCCTGAGAATCTAGAGGCCCTCTGCGCAACCTTGCTGGCTTTCTCTGCTTCCCAGATTGGGTTGCACTGACCCGGAGAGCTGCCTTTGGAGCTCACCTTGGCAGCTCACACCGTTGTTCTGGGGAACCATGGAATGGTCTCTCCCAGCCTGTGCTCTCTGACCTTCCTGGTCTCCCGCCCAAGTCTCGACCTGATAGTCCATGAAACAGAACCCCTCTCATCCCTGAGCCAGGCTCCTGGATGCCCATTCCGAACTTTCCTATAGTCTCCGTTTTTTTTTCCCCCTTGAGCCAGAAGTTTGGGAACTGAGAGACACAGATGAGAAGCAGGGCGTGCATTCATCCACTCTCAGACAAGAGAGTTAAAGGATTTCTTCCAGGCTGGGGATGACGATTGCTTTGCGCGAACTGAATGAAAACGACACAGAGGAGCCAGAGTTGAGCCAAAAAAATAATTCAGAAATTCTAAAAGTTAGAATTGATTAGCAAGTTAAGAATTCTTTACAATTCTCATGAGCTTTCAGCATTTGTGCTGTTTGCTGGGCTTAGAGAAACACAAGAACACAAAGAACAAAAATTGCCCTTTAGGTTGGATGATGATGTCTAATGCATCTATTTCCCTTGCTACTTTCAGTTTCCATTTCATTCCAAGATCTTACTAAACTCAGGAGGTTGCCTTTGGGTTTTCAGCACTGCAGGGGATGATCTAAATCTAAATAATAATAAAAAGCCACTGCTTTTATTGGGATTCTATTTTATAAGTTAATGGAAACATTTCATATACACATTAGGTTTTGTAACCCAATCTTGGTACTCCCTGAGTCCCGGAGGGGCTGTTTCACAACTTGGGAGTTCCCTGACATTTGCATTATTCTTCCAAGGCAAAAGGAGAAAATGCTTTCAGTGAAGGCAGAATAGTGTTTTTATTTGAAAAAATTCACATTTGAAGTGGGACACACACATTCTTAGGTACACACACACACACACACACACATACACATACGCTCTCTCTTTCTTAAACAGGCTATGTCATAAAATTATAGAGTTTTAGAATTGAAAGGATCTTAGAGGTCATCTGTGCTAACACTTGGCATGTTACATAGGAGGAAGCTTCTGCCTAGACAGGTTAAGTACCTTATCCAAGGTTACCGGCATCTCCAATTTAGGTTCCCTGACTCAAGTCTAATTTTCTTTCTGCTACACCACATTGCCTCCCAAATAAAATAATGTATATGAAATCATTTTGGAAACTGGAATGCATTATGCAAGTATTGGGTGGGGAGTGGAATGAGGAGAGGGAGCGTGATAATGAGATTTCTTTCTTCTGAGACAAGCCTGACTTGCTCGGGCCTCTTTCCAAATAAAGTAAATTCGTGTTACATGAATCACACATCACATTTCTAATTAGGTTTCTAGATAAGGCCTCCAGGAAATGAGCACCAAAGGGGTCAAACTCTTCATTCGAATACAACATCTTTATATCCCATCTTTTTCCTTCCTTCCTACCCTCTCTGTCTACCTCCCTCTAGTGTCCACCTTTAGTTATTGCATGTATGCCAACATTGCTATACTTTACAAATATTTATGTGTTGTTTATTAACATTATCTGGCCTATTTTTTTGATATCATCAGCTGTTATCAAGAGCAAACTGAAATGTTTTTCATATCAACAGGAATCACCGGTTAATATAAAGACTTGGATATTGTTAAGAAAAGTATTGACAATAGTTTTGGGATTAGAATAAGAACATATTTAAAGTCTGATTATTAAATTGTTTTTAATAGACTTGCATCACAAAAAAAATTCTTGTAACTAATTGGAATGTTTAAATTACAAGGAGATATAATTTTTTTAAGGCCAATTAAAGTTAACAAACACATGATTCAGCAAAAGAATTAATAACTACTTTACTTGGAATACTGACAATTACTAAATATTATTATAAATGACTTGAGGAATTGAAATTTTATTTTGGTACTATTAATATATTAATTCACTAAATCATATAGTAATTATAAATAATTTTTGTGTTGCCCTCTCTGACATATATATATTTCAGCCCTCATCCATCATGATTTCTGTGTCCCCTTGAAAGAAGCATGTCCAGTGTTCCAGTATTCTAGCCAGCAAGATCACCCACAACTCACTGGAAGGAGATTATCTGGTAGGTTTTGGGCCCCCGCTTCCTGACATTATAAAACGCATCTAAAATGAGTGATATTTAGAAATAAGAGCCTTCTACCGTGTTCCCAGCTCTTCTCAGTGTGACAAATAGGTCAACGTACACAGAGAGGAGAAGCGGTTTTGTGTTCCTTTCTCCTGCTGCCTGCCTTGATCTGCCAGCACTTCACTGTCTTTCCACACCCCTCCTCGTCTGAGAACACACACGGCACCAGGCACCCACGTGCACTCATGGGTGCACCAGCCTTCTGAAAGCTGAAAGGCAGGAAGTCATCCAGGTGGGTGGGCGGAGCCAGGTCTTATAGGAGAGGTGTGCCCGGGCTGTAGATCACCATGCTTGCTGGGTTCCCGTGTGGCTCAGCAACAGACAGACATCTGGAGACACGCTCGCATTTCCTCGTCTCCTCTGTAAGAGAAACTGTCAAATAACAGAGAGAAGAAAATTCACCTGCAAATAAACATTTTTATGGCTTTAAAGCACAGAGTTAAACCCTACTTTACCATTCAAGTGTGGTCCAGAAAGTTCCATCACATAAATGGTAGGGGTGCTTTATTGCCAGGTTAATGAAATGACCCGTTTGAGCCCACAGTGCAGGGCCGGGCGAACTGCCAGGTGTGGGGTATCTGAGTGGGATTTATCAGGGGTCCTCCTGCAGGAGGACGTCAAGGTGGCTTTGTTTTCACTGCCTCTTCCTTTCCTGTACCTTCTTCTAGTGACAGACCTCCTCTCTGCCTGTGGCGGGGGTGAGCCTGTGACCCACGACAGACCCATCACAGCCCCTCAACCCCAGCTGCCAGGACGGGTCCAGGGACACACAGGGCAGGACAATCAGAGTCCTTCCCTGAGACTGTTGTCTCTTCACGGGGCTGTGAGGGCCGAAGTTTGAGAGTGGGGCGGCCACAGAATTTGCCTTGTGGGGATTTGCAGAGAGAAGCAGAGATGGCATCTAAGAAAGAATGTCCCAGTGCTGTCGTCCCCCAGGCCAGTTGTACCCAAATCCTTTCTTTCTTTTTTTTTGGTCTCGTTTATGATTAATAGTATTATTTTTTAACCATTTAAAATTGAAGTAGAATTAATTTACAATATTGTACTAGTTTCAGATGTAAAGTGATTCAGTTATATATATAAAATATACCTATATATTCTTTTTCAGATTCTTTTCCATTATAGGTTATTCTAAGATATTGAATACAGTTCCCTGTGTTATACAGTAGGTCCTTGTTGGTTGTCTATTCCCAAATCCTCTCCAGGCATTTACTATTTTCCTCCCTTTTTGGCATTTAACTTGAACTGAATTTCTGTTACTCGTAACTGAAGGACCTTTGAATAATACAGAAACGACTCCAGGGTCTGAAGACACATTAGCGAGGCAGCGGTTGTAAGTGATGAAGTTCCATCTTCAGTTAGCTTCAGTGTAAAAGCAGTGTATTGGCTCGTGGAACCAGCGTGACCAGGAAAGGCTCCTGTTTTAAATGCTCAAATGGCATCTTCAGGATCCGACTTTTCCTCCAACCCTCTGCTCTTCCCTGCTCAGTCCGAGTTTTATTCTCACTGAGGCTCTGTGCGGGGTGGCAAATCCCCCCCACCTCACGCCCTGCCCCACTTAGGAGCCTTAGACTTGCAAGGAAGGTCTTTAGTTCTTACGATGCAGAAGGAGAAGGACCCTCCTTCTCCCAACACCCAGATTATCCCTGAAGTGAACCAATCACTGCGTCCAGAGGAACAGGCCCTCTAACTGGTCAGAGCTGATCTCTGCCTGACCCAGAGGCAGGGAGTAGGTGGCCTGGACCACCTGCTAACGGCACAGACAGAGTCATTACCATAGAACTGGGAGAGGGATGGTCCCCGTCTCCCTTCGGTAGATCAAATGCTATGACTTACACAGATGTGGTGGGAATATGGCTGTAACAAATGGAGACCAGAATACAAGCAACAGCAAATGCAGATGAGCAACTATGAAGTGGTAGCAGATGTGACCAGGAGGTAACATTCAGGCACCCGACCAGGTGGAGGAGGAGTCCTCTGGCTCTACCTGGTAAGGCTGGCGGCCGAGGACCCGCTGTGAACTCGCAAAGACACCCAAGCAATGCACGTCTCAGGAGATGAGCAGTCTCCTGAAGGGAGCCAGGCCAAGTGGGTGGCCTGGCCAAGCAGCGCTCACCAAGCAGGGCCGTCTGCGAGGAGGCAAAGGGGAGGACGGTGCAAGAGCGTCAGCCAGCGACCCTGCACACACAGGGCTCAGCCTGGGGCATCCAGTGGACGGATGGGAAACCTGCCCGTGGGTACTTTCCTCCCTCACCTTGTTTTTCTCTCTTTTTTGTTTAATTGACAGCTTCTGTCTCCCTTTGGCTTGAGCAGCGTGAGAAGGGAGGAGGGTTGAATTAGCTATAGAAAGCAGACACCTTTGCTGGGAGCCTGGGGTCCTTTTAAAAAGACACGGCTGTGTGGTGGCTTCAAGGTGTCACCCGGAATTTATTGCCATGAATGGATCAGGTGTAAAAAATGGCTGTGAATGAATGCTGATGCTCTGAGAATATACTGGGTGAGCCCTGAGCTATTCAGCATGGGAGGTGCTAGTCAGTTCCTGGACAGCAAATTACTGAAATCCCTGGTCAGCCGGTGTCTTCCCTGTTTGCACCTGAAGTGCCCTAAAAACATCTTTGGGAGCCTGGGTGTCCTTTTAGCCTCGCCTTCCCCTCCCCTCAGCACTTGGAGTTCAGAGAAAGGGGTTGGCAAGAAATTCCCAGCTGAGAACTGAGCCAAAGGGAAAGGGGATGCCTGGCTTCAGAAGGGAGTGCTGAGCTGGGGGCAAAGTAGATAACCTCATCTCCTCCACATGAAGGCATAGGCCCCTGGGGGGAACCAAAAGCAGAAGGAGATTCAGGGGTTGTCGAGCTTCCCATGCAAGTTCTTGGCAGGGCCATAAATCCATCCCAGCTGAGAAAAATGTTTACTTCTAGCACCAAACCAAGCAAGTCAGGCGTTAATAGTCTAAAGCTGGTGGGCTGCTTCCATTCTTGAATTTGGTTCTGTTCACAAAATATTGATTTAAGGCACTTTTGATTTCCCAAACCCCTCTCAAAGCTGGATGAGGAGGTGGTGTAACGTTGGCTTAAGTAGGAAAGGCAAAGGGAATGAGGGGGGCAGGCAGCGAGGATTTAGCTGCAGGCCCCAGACACCATCTTCTTGGGGTGGGGGAGGGCACAGTGTACGTGGGTGTCTGGGGGCTTTAGAGATGGAGACATGCGCTTAAACTTGTATCAGCTGGAGGCGTCAGTGAGGTAGAGGGCGTGGTCTTGCCCGGCAGCAGCATATGGTCAACCAACAAATCACAAGCAAGGCCCATCAAAAATATCTAGCAACGTTCCTATTAATTGGCATAAAAGAAACTATAAATAATGCAATCCAGACAGTCCAGAGGAGGGCTCAGGGTGGGCAGAGGTGCTGCAGGGAAGAGAAGCGGGGCTCATCGTGGTGGAGCCTCTGGAGGGGGAGGGAGGAGCTTGTCTTGGGTTTTAAAGATGGAGAGAGAAAAATTGGCTGATTCATCACTCACAATACCCACTGAGAACCCACTCTGGGTGGGACTCAGCAGGAAGGATGAGAGAAAGGAGTTAAAGCCAAAATGCTTCCCTGGGCTTCCCTGGTGGCGCAGTGGTTGAGAGTCCGCCTGCCGATGCAGGGGACGCGGGTTCGTGCCCCGGTCCGGGAAGATCCCACATGCCGCGGAGCGGCTGGGCCCGTGAGCCATGGCCGCTGAGCCTGCGCGCCCGGAGCCTGTGCTCCGCAACGGGAGAGGCCACAGCAGGGAGAGAGGCCCGCGTACCGCAAAAAAAAAACAAAACAAAACAAAAACGAAGCAAAACAAAAAAAATGCTTCCCTGTCCCCGTGATTCCAGTACTGCTCCAGCTGCCTCCCTCCAGGCCCAGTGGAGGCCCACCTGAGTGGGCAACAAGGAAGGGGGAGGGAAGGCAGAGGGTTCAAGAAGGTAGAGTCTGATTTTCACTTGCTGCCTAGGACTGGGAAATAAAGTAAGACATGGAGCTCGTCCTGTGTCACTGTGGGACAGGACACGTTGGCTGTTCTCAGGTCTCCATGGGGGGCAGTGATGTTAAATATCACATCTCTCCTAGTTTCTCCACCACATTTGGGGATAAGGGCCTCACACCACATGATCTGTTCTGAAGAAAATGGAATCTGCCTGAGCTCCCACTTATACGTGGTAAGAAGTCAAGATGGGTTAAGGGTTAGCCCTGCCCCTCCCTTGGGGTCTTGTGGGAACCTTAGGAGATTGAGGCAGAGCATGATCTTCTGGGGCAGGGTCTCTGGTCACCACGGTCTTAGGGTCACTGCTGAGGAAAGGACGGAGTGGCCCACCGCTTCTGGGCTAAGTAGGCTCTTGACTGAGGCCCCCAAGCTGCCAGGCCTAATGGCCATCTCCTGGGCATCCACATAACGGCATCTCTTCAGAGAGAGATCCCACAGTCTCCGGGTGCTGTGTGTGTGTGGAGGGGCTCCAGCCCCCGCCTCTTGTGGTATTGTCGTCCTTTCCTACACTTCAGCTTTGAAGAAACCAGCCATTTCTCTTTCTGGAAAAGGCTGTTCCCAGTATTTCATCTCCTTCACCAGCCACGCTTAACCGTCCCAGTCTTCCCAACCAAGTGCTGCTTCTGCATGGGGGTGTTTTGTAGACGGGGGAAGGTAGGAAATGTGCATGTGCGCATGCGTGGCTGTCTCCTGGGCAGTTACAACTGCGGGCCATAGTGCTCAGTGGCAAATGCCAGGGAAACTCCCTCGAGACTAGGGAGCCCAGCTGTTCAACACAAAGGCCTCGGACGGGAGAGGGGAAAATGTCCCTCATTTTTGACTCCCACTGAAGCAAACTAACGCAAATTAATCTCTCAGTAGGTTATTCAGCACATACCCATTTGCATTTGATGCTTGGTAGAATTGCCTCTGTCTGCATCTACCTGGTTATATAGGGGCGGAGATGCTTGGGAAAAAAGAGATCCGGGTCCTGAGAGACACCTTATTGTTCTTGCCCCCTTACCGTCATCACACTCACCACTGACACACACAGACACCCCCCCCCCCCCACACACACACGGAAGTGCAATGATAGAAAGCCAGGTCTGACAGTTTTCTTCAACCAGGAAATGACCACGGGGCCCTTAGAGGAAATCCACTGAGGGAGCGGGTGGTGCCTCTCCTGGCTGGGTCTTTGAACGGTGGAATGTTCTACGGTAGGTTTAGCAGGTGGCCCAAAATATATGTTAACTAGCCTGCGGTGAAGGGAAACCCTGTCCACATCTGACAGATTGGAGTGGGTTGTTTCAGTGACCAGGGTGTGTACCAGGTAACTTGGCTGCTGAGACGTGAGTAGAAAGAGCAGTGCCCTGACGGGAACTCACCCTGAGCCTTGAGTAGCGGCTTGCGCAGCCCACGGTGCAGTGGGTGAATCGTGTCTGAGCGAGTGCCGATCCTCAACACGGTTTCTGTCTCCGCTACCCATGCTGGACAGGGGGGCACCTGAGGCACTGAATCCCTCGGGGGGGGGGGAAGGGGGCGCTGGCGGGGCAGTGCTAGGGGGTGCAGCCTCCAGGGGCCCCTTGGCTCCCCAGCAGGCTGTAGTAAGCTGAGGGACCCTCAGAAACCAGGCAAAGACTGGCTCCTTCTAGGAGATTGGGTGGAGGTCAGGGCTACTGAGCTTCGAGGCGCTCAGACTGCTTCTTGTTTGCAACCAAATACCACATAGATCAGGTTCATCTCATTCTCAGTGGCAGTGTGTTACCCACAGGTCCTCACAACCCTGGAGAAGGCACCAGGGAACTGTGGCATGTCCTAAAGATCTTGATGATTGTGCCTCCAGAGGATTTCCTCCTAAATTATAGGCTGCCATCTGAAATATGTGCCACATTTGGCAACGGGCTTAGTGGGTGATCCAAATAATGTGTTAATTGAGCCCTTGGAGAAAAAGAAAATAGATCAAATAAAAATCATGGAGGAAAGTTTGTGAACCTGAAATTCCCGAGCATTAACTGCTCATAGATAGTTTCCTTCTGTCAAATCGTTAAGCTGGTTGCAATAATTTATTTAAAAAATAAACTTCTCTCCTAATTTGTATTGTCTGTTTTTGTTATTGCTGTTGTCACCACCGTTATCACAGCTGTCAGTCACTTCAGAAAGCCCAGATGTAAGTAACTGTTGAGGGCATTTCTCATCTCCCTCTAGAGGACAATTGCTCCTTCCAACATGTTCTGTCAGGCTTTGCTAGGACTAGTTTTAAAAGCATCCTGAAATGAAGTCCTGCCACTTCCCCTGGGAGAGACGATTCCATGTTTAGATCTTATCGCAAAGACAACTTTCCCTTTGTTATTCTTTCCCAGATTTCTGTTCTAAATGTCATCCTGGCAATCATTAATCACAATGAATAGGAAGTTATAATTAATAGAGGCCCAAATCATTCACGCGGAAGATTACTCTTTTGAATTCTTGTATTTTTCTTGGAAGATGTCCTTGAGTTAATTATTTAGGTTTTTTTTTTACAGTCTTGTTTCCAAAAGGAACAAATTGATCACAGTGATGTGGGGCATGAAGGGATTATGTATAATGTATGCAAGAACCAGATGTCAAAAATAAAACTAAAACAAGGCCCCAGGGCTTTGCTGCTCCCCCTGCTGGCTTTTAAGAAAGTAAAGAGGGAAGCTGCCTCTGCTCAGAACTTTGCAAATCCTAAGGATGCTGTTAGGGTACCAGTGAAATACAAAACCAAGAGAAGTTGGCCGTTTGTCGGGTTCCCTTAGGCGCCAGGCTGGGCACAGTGGGTAAGGAGGAGGCATCTCCCAAACATGAGGGGCTGTGGTTGGCTGCAGGCTCCCTGGGCCTGCCGTTTAGTGTGGCAACCCCAAGCTTTTGGGCACCAGTGACTGGTTTGCTGGAAGACAATTTTTCTATGGGCCCGTGGCGGAGGACGGTGGGGAGTGACGGTGCAGGCGGTGATGCGAGCGACGGGGAGCTGCAGATGAAGCTTTGCTGGCTCGCTGCTCACCTCCTGCTGTGCGGCCTGGTTCCTAACAGGCTGCAGACTGGTACTGGTCCGGACTGGTTCTGGTCCATGGCCTGGGGGGTGGAAACCCCTGGTTTAGCACACTGAGGGGTCCTATCTTTTAGATGGGGCCTCCCTGAACTCCCAAGATCAACAACCTACATCCACGTGGGGAAAAAGGGCCAATTTACATCCCAGTCTGGAATATGGAGACAACCATTCAACTGTGAGACACGGAAGAGGGCTGAGTAGTATTCCATTGTATACATGTACCACATCTTCTTTATTCACTCCTCTGTCGATAGACGTTTAAGTTGCTTCTATGTCCTGCCTATTGTAAATAGTGCTGCAATGCACATTGGGGTGCATGTGTCTTTTTGAATGATGGTTTTCTCCGGGTATACAAAATAGTGCCATTTGCAGAGACATGGATAGACCTAGAGATCTTCATACAGAGTGAAGTAAGTCAGAAAGAGAAAAACAACTATCGTATAATATCGCTTATATGTGGAATCTAAGATAATGGTACAGATGAATTTATTTGCAAAGCAGAAATAGAGATACAGATGTAAAGAACAAACTTATGGACACCAAGGGGGGAAAGCAGGTGGGGGGATGAATTGGGAGATTGGGATTGACATATATACACTAATATGTATAAAATAGATAACTAATGAGAACCTGCTACATAGCACAGGGAATTCTATGCAATGCTCTACGGTGACCTAAACAGGAAGGAAATCTAAAAAAGGGGGATATATGTATACATATAACTGATTCCTTTGCTGTACAGCAGAAACTAACACAACACTGTCAAGCAATTATACTCCAATAAAAATTAATTAAAAAAAAAAAGAAACCGCACAGCTGTGGAGTCTGTGATTCTGTGGCTTAGGGGGAGGGGCAGAGAGTGCAGAAAGCTCTAGGGTGCCCCCACCAGGCCTCCCTGTTCCCTACCTGCTGGCAACTCGGACAGCTTCTCCCCTGGGGCAGGCATTAGCATAGTGTTCCCAGGGACAAATCATATTTATGTTCTACGTTCCCTTTTTGGCCTCACTGGTGCCACTTGTTTTTTAAAAAGGACACTGTTGTGTGCTCATTCTCCAGGCTCAGCAACTTCTGGGGCTGCTGAGCCCCAGGGAGGAGTCCTGAAGCTGTCGAGCTCTGAGTGGTTTGAGGCATCTCCCTGGCATTGGGTTACGATGCCTGGACCGCATTCCTGCTGACCTGACTTCACCCTGCTGGCCTTGGGAAAACCCTGAGTCATGAATCACGGAACCTTCCAGTGATGGGATTCCTGGAGGGAGGAGCGGAGCTCTGGCCAAGTGGGACTGGAATCCTGCATTATGCAAGGGCGGGGATGCAGGGGAGGGGGTGCTTAATTCACGTCTGAGGGACTAAATTTCATTCATTCATTCTCTCCTTCACTCACTCACTCATCAGGCAATAACCTAATTAGAAATTTGTTCTAATAATGGTAAGGTATTGCAAAGTGAGTATATATGGCTTTTAAGGAAAATTGTTTCACAGCATTGACTCTTCCCACGTTGTGGTAAATTGTCGACAAAAATGACCCCAATTCTCCCCCTCCTTACATCCATATATAGTTTTAAATGTAGCTTTGCATCTTTCTCCTTGAATAGAAGGAATCTATTTTTTCCTACCCTTGAATCTGGACCGGTCCTGCAACTTCCTTTGACTGGTAGAATGTGGCAGAAACGATGCCAGTTCAGAGCCTGGCCTCAAGAGTCCCTGATGATTCTGCTCTCTCTTTCAGAACCCTGCCACCTTGGAGACCAGCCCAGGATGGTGCTATTCTCTGACAGAAGAATAGAGGCCACATGGAGGAATCAAGCACCGTTTGTCCCGGCTTGAGGACATCATAGATTATCTTTCAACCTGCTGACCCCCAGACACATGTGAAAATCCAGCCAAGATAAGGAGTGCTGCCTACCCCTCCTTGAGGAGACTGTCGGTGCATGAGTGAGCCCAGCCGAGGCCAGGAGACTTCCCTGCCGCCCCGTGGGCTTGTGACCAATAATCAATGCGTCCTGTTTTGAGCCATGAGGTTTCAGGATGGTTCGTTACGCAGCAGTCGTGCCAAATGCATTCTTAGCAATGAGTAGACAAGGCAGAATCTGTCCACCAACCCTGGAAGAATTTATTGTTACTAGGAATTTCAAGTATGTCCATCAGCCAGGGACATGGGATAGAAAGGAAGTTGTGGTATGACTCCTCCTGAGAAACCAGTCCACTTTGGATAGCTAAAACAGGGCTGGTTCCAACTCTGGCCAGACTATTAGAAGGGGTAGGGAGTTGCTATGACAACTGACACACCTGTATTATGCTGCCTAATACTCTTTGCTGGCCAGGTGTCCATCAGACACGCTCTCAGTCCTGTTGGCAGCCTCCCCACCCCATCCCGTCGCTGTCCATCTCTGTGGTCTGCAGACCTGGGCCTGGCAGCCACCTAGGAGGAGGGTTCATAGATGCTGGTGGAGAGGAGCTTGGGTCTCCAGTGCTTCAGGACCAGGAGGACTGCCAAAAGGACCCGGAGCTACAGGTGTGGTAGCTCCTGCTTTTGCACAGGAGCTTATCATGGCTCCTGATTGGTGAAGGGGCTCAGGAAAGCACCACAGGGAGCACCACGTGGCCCTCACTGAGGGGGGTGGTGCTTATTCCTGCTGCTGAGACGGATGCTCCAACACAGGCCTAGGCAGAAAGGGGTCAGAGCCCTTGACAACTTGGGATGTAAGGTGAGCCATAGGGTTTCTGCTTTCTCAAAAGCTTGCCAAAGCCCTGCTCTTCTCTCCCCCAAGCCTGGAATTCTCACCGTTAGAGTCATAAGTCGGCCTTTCAGAGTGGTCATCATGCATGCATTATCTCATTTGTATTTTCCCCACACTTGTGACACAGGTGCTAACGTTCCCACTTTTGCAGCAAGTTATGCCGTTCCTAAGTGCCAGAGCTGGGATTTGAACCCAGTTTGCCTGGTTTGAAGGCAAACCAGGAGGGAGTGGAAGCCCAGAGTTGTACAAAGGGCTTTAAGTCAGTGTCACTTGGAAGGGGAGGAGATGGGGCCCAGGACCCCTCAGTTGTCCAGGGCTAGGGGTGGGCGCACAGGGTGATTTTGACCCATGTGATCCCTCAGCTTGCACGACGCAGTGCACACCTCCTTCTACCAGATGGCCCACTGCAACCCCATTGGTGACTTTCTTGCCTCCTGTGACTCCCCTGGGAGCCTCTTGAGATGGGGGCTTATGGAATATTTGCTGCTCACAGTGGGGAAGACCCCGTGACTGCAGGTCCACAGCAGGCCTGGGTCAGGGTGAGGCATGGCGGAGGGGCTGGAATATCAGGCCTGGTTTTGCCTAAAGTGGAGCTCCACGTGGCTGAATCCTCACCATTATTAAGGGTAATGCAAAGTCTCTAAAAAGAAGTCTCTAATCATTCTCAAGAAGTACAGAGTAAGGAGAGACCTTACAGAGGGAAGACCATAGAGGTGGAGCATTGATCTGGGCTTTGAGACAGAGGAGGAAGAGCCATTTATCCTTTGCAATCTTATCCTAACCACCTTGGTGGTCTTGACGCCTGTGGGCTGGTAGTTGTGGACGGGAGTGAGAGAGACTTGCTGCTGGTCCAAGTTTTTCTCCCTTTAGGCAAGGAAATTCTTGTCCATTTCAGAACAGAAGACTCTTCGTGTAGCTCTGGGTGTCAAAAACCAAGACATCGTAGCTGTTTCTGCAGATCGTGGTGGGTCAGCTAGGAAGGCTACTCTCTGTGCTGAAGCAGGGGGAGGGGGCACTTGGGGACAACGCTAAAGGTTCACAATGCTGGTAGGGGGCAACCCCAAAGCTAGGCTTGGACCCAAGTCTGTAAAGGCAGGGAAGCCCCCTCCCCCATGTGCATCAGTTTTCCGTGGAGGGCTTGTTAGATTAAATTCCTGGATCCCCAAAGCTGACTACCTCAGAATGAGGGGGCCTGGGCCTGGAAATCTACTTGTTTAGCAATGTCTCCTGGTGAGAACCCGCCTGGAAGAGACCCTCCCCAGCCCTGCTGGACCAGGATGGACCTCAGGCACAGGCTCCAAGGCCAGGTGGGCAAGCGCAGTGCTCCCTCAGTCTTTACAAGGACTCTGTCTTCTACACATTCCCCCCCTCCATACCACTGACGTCCAAACATAGCTGCACATCAGAATTGCCTGGGAAAATTTTTCCAAAATCTGTATTTCAAACTCTCATCCTGGACCAAGCTAAATCAGAAACTCATAAGCCTCATAGGATGGGACCCAGGAATCTCCATGTATTTTTAGAAAAAAAGATCTCCCCAGTGGATCTTGATGCTCAGTCAGGTTAGGGGACCACTGAGCTTTACCCACTCTGGGACCCACACAGGTGACACCAAACAGGTGACCCATTCTTAAATCAGGGCTCAAGGATCACTACCCACCACTGTCTTTTTAGTGTACTGAGGGTATGTATTTTTTTACTTTTAATTTGGGGGCGCTCTGAGTCAACTAATTTTTGAGCCTTTGAAAACCAGAGGGAGAACAATGAACGTGAACTTGCAGGGGGTAAACTGAACAGCGGGCTATCTGCATACATTCCCCAAATGGCATCACGCTGCCAAGACACTCTCCAAGCCTTCGCTGTCTGCCTCAGTAGAACACGGGCCCCGGAGAGGTTCAATTATCTTCCACATATGTGCTCTTAGGGAGCCTGGCAAGAGAAAGGACTGGAATGTTCAATAATAAAGTTCCCAGGGCTTCGAATAAAGGGAAGGGCAGGTGAGTCGGAACTCAGCTTGCATCTCTTATAGCTTTGATTGCTAATAATTAGCCAATGAGTCAATTGTGATACTTGCATTATTAACCTAATTGAAAAATAACTGGTGGACGGCGTCCTTATAAGAGACACATATTGCATGTGAATATCCATTCATTCAACTGACAAATATTTGTCTATCAATGTGCAAAATACTGGACAAGCCATATGACTCCTACTGTCAAGCTGCTTATAGAAAGGAAGGTGTGACATCAGAGAGGAGCTACAGATTGAAGAGTTTAAGGGAGATATTATTCAGGGGAAAATGAGGATGATTTTAGGGAGGAGATGGGATTTGAGTAGGGCCTTGAGAAATAGGTTGGATTTACAGAAGTGTAGTTTAATGGCGACAGGGAGGAGGAATGACAGTGTGAATAAAGCACAGGCGTAGGTGGCTAGACAGTAGGTTTGGGAAACAGCGCTGTGTCCTGTTTTTTTTTTTTTTTTTTTTTTTTTAGTAAGAGATTGGAGAGCTCTAACGTTAAAAACATGATGGTGGGCCAAAGGATGGGAGGCATAGAAGTGGGGTGGCCCTTAGAAGGCATGGGTGTCCCATTGCCGGATTCCAGTGCTCATGAAAGACATGACCTGGCCATCTTTTCCATTAACTCTGGATACAGCCTTCGGGCCCTTTTCCACTCTGTGCTCCACTCAGCCAGCCCTGATCAACTGGAGTTGGCTCATGAGGAAAAACTCATTCCACACCCTTCTTTGTCTTTTTGAAGGTCACGGAATTAGCATTTCATTCTGGAGAAAATGACTGGAGGAAACAATCTTTCCTCCCCTCCTCTCTCCCCTCTCCCAGTTGAAGGGGTGATATAAAGAAACACGATGTTTTGGATGATTAATCCGACAACAGAGTCTGGAAAGGACTGGGGTGGAGGCAAGGAGTAGCTGAGGCTGGGAGACCAGTGAGAAGGCTGTTGCAGTAGTTTAGTAAGAAGACGTGAAAACCACAGTTAGGGAAGTGGCAGTGATGAGGGGAGCAGAAAGGAGAGGACGGAAACAGGAGAGTAGAACTGGCAGAATTTGGAAGCTCATCGAATATTGGGGGCTGGGGAGGGAGAGACCAGAGGACTCCAGTTTCACAGCTCAGAGTACGATAGAGACAGCGTGTGAGGAAGGCATCTCAGAAGGAGCATCAGGCTTCAGAGGTGCAGAAGGTGAATTTGGTTCTGGGTTATTGAGGTTGAGAAGCTGGCAGCCCTTCAGGAGAAGTTCAGGAGCATAGAACCAAGGTCAAGGGAAAAGAGCAGCTAGAGTGTGCATTTGGCATCATGTGTCTACAGGTGATGGTTGCAGGTACAGGAGTTGATGGGATCATCAAGGGAACGAACGGAGAGGAAACCGAAGGAGCAGGGAAGCCAAGGGGAGAAGGCAGAAGACAATAGCAGCCTGCGTGTTGAAGCTGCTACAGAACAAACTGTGCTTGTATTTGTCCCCCTAAGTCTAATTGTTTCCAGCCTATTTGAAAAGATCCACTTTCACGTACTAAAAGCCCCTTAGTAAATGAATACAGCCTCCCCACATCGTTCCCAATCAGTCAGGTTCAGGAAAAGACCTAAAACCCAGACACCGGTTGATAGATGCCAATGGCTCGTCCCTGTGGACAAGGGGTTTTGTGGCTATGCAGACACCAGACACGTAAACCTATATATGGAGAGGTGTTAAGGGAACCCCTCCTATTTTCAGGAGCCTGGTGCTTTTTGCCTTAAAATGCCACCTAGCCGGCCCTGCGGTCTGGATGAAGAGCAGGGAGGGTGTCCCTGGGCCAGCCCAGCCCCACTTCAAGGCCACAGCCTCTGCATTCAGTAGGGAAGCGGTTGATTGTGGTCCCTGCCAGATGACCAGGTGGCTTTGAGGGATCAGAGGAGAGGGTCTAGGACAGAACTTTGTCACAAGGGGCTTGCTGACCTACCTTATGAGAGCATCCTCTTTGGCTTGAAGACTGAAAATGAGGCACCCGGCCAGGCCCAACCCTGAAACCCGAGGGCTCCCCAAGCCTCAGATGCAGAATGCTGCATGTGCTCAGGGACCCCTTAACCCCCACCCAGTATTTAACCAGTTTAAACACCTCAGTGGATCCCAAACCAGGCTGCTGAAGCAGATACCAAGAAAAAGTTCTGCAGAGATGTCTGCTGGGAAACAAAACAAAACAAAACAAAAACCCATGCTTTCATAAATGAGGTAACTCGCTAGAAATTCACGGACATAGGTAAACTCTCATATCGATTGCCTGAATTGTCTTTGGAGCTCATTTGCTTGGCCATCTTTGTTGGACCCCTCACCATCCAGACCCCTCCAGTCCTCTGTCCTATGGGAAGCTTTCCCGGCGGGAGATCTCGTCTCTGTTGCTCCTGCTGCAGCTGCAGCTCCCTGCTCACTGCCCACCCTCCCCCGAGTGGCTGTCATACTTTTCCTCTTCCTCGTTCTCCTCTTCACAGGCTCTGTGTTCATCATCTCCTTGGCTGCCTTCCCTTCTGCTGGGTGGGACTTCTGCTCTGCCTGAATTGGCTATGGGGTGGCCATGGCTTGGCTGGAGCCCCTGTTTTCTTGGCAGGTGACATTCCTGCCCTCGTGTGGAGGGTCACAGTTGCTTTCTTGCCAGAGGTGTTAACCACACTTATTTTGGCTGATGAAGACATTGCCTTTGAATGTCTTCATTCAAAGACATTTGAATGAAGCCAGGGGATTTGCCCTTCTTGTGAGAGGCAACATCTTCACTTCTCCCTGATATCAACCTAAAAAGTTAACAGTGACAATCATTTTTGTGATGACAGTAGTAGTCAGAACTTACACAGACGGTGCTTACTCTGTGCTTGGTACTGTTCTGAGATCCTTACAAGGAGAACTCATTTAATCCTTAAAATAACCCTATAAAGTTGAGGTAGGCACTATAACTATCCCCATTTCACAGATGGGGAAACTGAGGCTCAGAGAGGCTGAATCACAAGCTCAAAGTCCCCTAAAGCCTGAAACATGGGAAGCTCTAGAATAAGCACTATCGGCCATATTATTTCTGTTATTGTTTCACGTCTGTCCTCTGACTGTTGTGATCTGGGGAAATGTGCCTCGTCTTTCTAAGTCTTAGTTTCCTCATCTATAAAATACACATCAGCTATAATCTCCCTTCCAATTGTAATCTTTATGCTTTTGGCTCATCTCATCCCTGCTTTTCTGTAAATGAGTCCTGTTTTCCCAGGGAGTGTATCTCTCTAGCTTTTCCTGGATTTTACAAAGAAAGAATTGCTTGACTGCTCTGGAAACTTCAAGAAAACAACTTGGAATAATGCACAGGGGGGATTTTTTCAACTCCCTTTCCTATCGGAAGTCGCAACTACCTCGGTTGTCTTCAAGAGCCTTCATTAAGCCAGCTTTGTGACACTAAACCAATGCTTTCCAACCTGAATTTCCTTTGGGAGAGGTGAGGGAAGAGACTTGAGAGGCTGGGGCAGTCCTCCATCACACTTCTCCTCTGGTTAGATCTTGTGTCCCCACTGAATTAAGCAGACGGTGCTCTGCCACCCTGGGATTTGGCTAGAACAGAGGTTAGAATCAAGGGCTCCCCATTGGTCACCAAAGGTTTCATTTTTTTGGAAGAATCGCAGAGACAGAGGGTGCACTTGTTCTGAGACACAGGCAAATCCACAGGCTGGTGATGTGGGCTGAAGACCACGGTGCAGGCCGGGTGTCCTCTGATCCCATCTGGTAAAGTCTAGTAAAACAGCGTCATGGGGGACCCTGGAGTCTCTGGCCAGGGTGCTGAAGGACAGATTGTTAAGAGGGGAAAACTGTCTTTGAATCATGTGAAGCACAGGGCAGTGTCCTCGCCAAGGCAACATGGTGGAAGCATGCTGGGTGTTAATAGCAACAGGTAACATTTATGGAGCACTTACAGTGTGCCAGCTGCTGTGCTAAGCACCATTTAATCCTCACGGTGACCCTCTGAAGAAGGTCTTATTATTAGTACCACTGCCAACACTTAGATGAGGAAAATGACACTAAGAGAGGTTGGGGCTTCCCTGGTGGCGCAGTGGTTGAGAATCTGCCTGCTAATGCAGGGGACATGGGTTCAAGCCCTGGTCTGAGAGGATCCCACATGCCGTGGAGCAACTAGGCCCGTGAGCCACAACTACTGAGCCTGCGCACCTGGAGCCTGTGCTCCGCAACAAGAGAGGCCGCGATAGTGAGAGGCCCGCGCACCGCGATGAAGAGTGGCCCCCGCTTGCCACAACTAGAGAAAGCCCTCGCACAGAAACGAAGACCCAACACAGCAAAAATAAATAAATAAATTACTAAAACTCCTACTCCCCAACATCTTCTTTAAAAAAAAAAAAATAGAGAGGATGAACTCCTTGCCCTAGTTACACAGCTGTACCAGGTTCTGATGTCAAAGCTCACACTCCTATCCTCTTCTCTCTCCAGAGTCCTAGGTGCTAAGGACCCTCCAGGGCAGATAAGGGGACCCAAGGGCAGCAGCTGGGAGGCTGCTCTGGGCCCACCCTCGGGCTGGGTTTGTATCTCAGGGGGACCTTCAGTCCCAGGTCTGGGTCTTGGCGCTGCGGATTCAGAAGGTCTGTTATCAGTTATTTTCAGGGGTTGGGGGGTGGGCCTGGGGCAAAGAATTCCTACTGATCTCAAAGAAGAATCAGGACACTGGAAACCAGATGTTAGTATCCAGGGTGACCCATACCTGCCATCTGTACGGTGATCCCTCCCAGCGGACAGTCTGCCCAGAGACCACCCAGCAGATCCGAACATTGCTCAAGGGACATTTCCACCAGTGAACAATTCTTCTCTTTTCTAGGGGTCTTCCTGCCTGATGCATTGGCACTAGTCTTTGGAGGCCAGAGTGCCTTCATTCTTGATCTTTATTGGTGATGTTTCGCTACATTCTTTATCTAAATTTGCTTTTCCAATATTCCCCCTTAGGCCCCCGAAACGTCTGTTATCACAACACTGCTTTAAGAAAGTCATGGTGGGCTTCCCTGGTGGCGCAGTGGTTGAGAGTCCGCCTGCCGATGCAGGGGACACGGGTTCGTGCCGCGGTCCAGGAGGATCCCACATGCCGCGGAGCGGCTGGGCCCGTGAGCCATGGCCGCTGAGCCTGCGCGTCCGGAGCCTGTGCTCTGCAACGGGAGAGCCCCGCGTACCGCAAAAAAAAAAAAGAAAGTCATGGTAGCATTTCTGAGGTTTAGGTTTATTTTACACCAAGATATGAACATTTCTGCCTTCCAGAGAACTGGAAAGAGAAATGGATTAGGAGGCGGGAAGCTGGATGCCAGGCTCAGCTCAGCTCCCTGCTAGCTGTGTGGTCCCGGGCGAGTCAGCCCACTGAATAAGTGGACTAGAGATGGGTTAGCCCATGCACTGTACTTCTTGGTCTGGAAGAAGCTTAGCATGTACCCCTGCCTGAGGCTGGGATGGAGAGACAAGACTCCTGGCTGGAGAGTATGGGAGAAAGGAGGGGTCAGGATAATGAGCAGGGCGGTAGGTTAGGTAGTCCCGCACAACCAAGGGGCACACTTTCTGGGTCACTTTGAGTGAAGAACTCCCCACAGCTGAGTGTTCAAGCATCATGCTCTAAGAGAGTCAAGGCAATTTTTTCCAACCTTCCTATTGTTGATAGGTTGATATTATAAATTACCTTCCAGAAAAGTGATTGCCGACCTGGAGATCTGGACTTCCAGGTCTCATTAGAGATATTTGAACTATTTTCAATATTTCATAAAGTCTTTAGGAAATTGTACATTTATACAGATAATAATGTGTATGCTAACAAAATGTTCAATTCCTTCGCCTTTTGGCTAGAATTATATCATTAGCTTGGCACAGTAACACCGGTTATCTCATGCTAATAGGAAAAGTTGATTGGCAGACATTTATATTATGAATAAATAATGAGCAGGGAAAAATAATTACACTTGCTTCTTTGTCATTTACACCTTGTCCTGTTACACAGCAGATTGGAGGAAGATGAATGACTGCTTGAATTTTTAAAATTATAAAATATCTTTCATAACATTGGGCCTGCATAGGAAAAATCTAGTGAAAGTCATGTGAGAAGATGAAGGGGTGAGGGCTCTCTTTTGGCATTGTCTCTTATCTCAGAGGTAGGCGGTGGCTGAGAATCAGTAGAGTACACCTAGAGGCCCCTCCGTAAGGGGGATACTTGGGTTCAGCTTCACAGACACCCTCCACCTTGGGGGTACAGATGACTTTTTTCTACTCTCTGATAAAGTCATCTGTATGGTTTATGGTCACCTGGGTTCTTGAACTGCCCAGTTATTTAAATTCTCGAGGACTGACTTAACTCTCAACCTCTCTCTAAAACTGAATCTTGTAGACCAGAGTTATCACTTGCTTCTCTGAATGATGAAGGCTTTCTTCTGCACCCCGTTTAGCAGGTAATTAGGCACTGCCTTGGTGTCTTCGCTAAACGTTCCCCTGTTATACATCTCTCCTGAGGCCGTGCAGGCTCCTCTCAAATCTTCGGCAGCAGAAGATTTGATACAGTGCCGTGAGGACCTTATCATTTTATAACCTTTACTCTTTCAAAATGCTTTAGCGGTCATCACCACGCGTGATCTTCATCACGTCAGTCAGGTGAAGTAAGTGGGAAGACATGAACGTCCTCATTCTACAGATGAAGAAACAGAGGCTCAGGGAGGTTAAGGTGACCCAGGGTCACCCCATGGGCAAGTGGAGGATCTGGAACATGAGCCACTGAAAATGTCTCATTTTCATTCCACTGTTCTATATGGCTTCTTTCTAGATATTCAATTCCAAGTGCAGTGGCTTGTAAATTATATCACCTTACTGGGAACTATTGCAAGAAGTATTTCTCAGAGGATTTGAGTGAGTTCCTAGAATCCCTGTTGAGTGGATATGGGGCTAAGCTTGGTAGCAGTAAACGTTGTGCTGTAGGTTTCTTTGCTTAGCCGATTTCTTTATTTTTCCATCTGATACTGGACCAGTCAAGGACTGGGAAGCCCTGTGACCCACCATTCCTGTTCTGTCAAGAGGACTGAAAAAATTTCTAACCACCTGGGTGAGTGATGCTGCCCGGTAAACGAGGAGAACTGAAGATTCTCAAGTAGAAGCAGTCTTCTTTGTCTCATCCATCCCAGCTGCTTTTCCTAGTTTGTTGGTTTGTGTCATTTATTTTCTAGGCTTTTTGTTCCCCGCATGCTCCCCTTAGGCTCTAATTCTGGGTTCACTAAGGTGGTCAGCTTCACCCCAAAGTCTCACTTCCCTTCTCAGTCAGCACACAGGGCTGACCTGGAAGGCGGGGTTTGACGCGTGTCCTCTGAAGCCTTCAAGTTCAAGCTCTGCCACCCCCAGGGCTGAAGCTCACCTCACCAGCCGAGAGGAGGATTTTAGCTGTTCCTTTATGTTGGCTGCCAAGTCTCAATCCCAGGCCTCCGACATACTACCCCATCCTGGGAGGCTGAGAAAGGAATTGTTTCAGTTTTTATTTTTTTGCGGTACACGGGCTTCTCACTGTTGTGGCCTCTCCCGTTGCGGAGCACAGGCTCCGGACGCGCAGGCTCAGCGGCCATGGCTCACGGGCCCAGCCGCTCCGTGGCATGTGGGATCCTCCCGGACCGGGGCACGAACCCGTGTCCCCTGCATCGGCAGGCGGACTCTCAACCACTGCGCCACCAGGGAAGCCCAGGAATTGCTTCATTCTGAGGCAGGCAAGTGGAGAGATGGTGGGAAGCATCTGCTTTGGAAATGCATTTCTCACAGCAAATAACATTTGCATGATTGTGCCTGCAAATATCACCATGGCATTTGCTAAGTTAAACACATGCTTTTGCTTGCCTGACCTTCACCCTGTTCCAGCCCCAAGATGTTCCTGGGTCTGGGAGCTCCACCCTGGGGAGGGACTCTCTCCTCAGCTCTGTCCTCTGAGGGTGAGACGTTTCCTTCTTGACCTGGGAGAGTATGTCTCTTGCACACACAGAATCCAAATATTAAGCTAATTCTGATCCGAGTGGTCCATGACATGGTGGCAGTGACAGTGAGTGCTTACACTTTCTATTTTTTGCCTCTCATAAGCCTACAACATATGAGATGATAGACCTTTTCTATCTATTTTTCATTGTACTGTACCACTCTATTGTCTTGATATTTTCATTTATGTGCATTGTCTCCCCCAAAGATGATAAGCTCCTGGTGGAGGGAGACTGTATCTTTTACTGCGCTGAGACATCCATGCCTGTCGATGGGCTATGTTTAGGTGTATGTCTAAAGATAGATCTTATATGTCTGTATAAGATCATATGGGCATAAAGCGGCATATGGAGTGGTACTTATTAGGTTGTTAACATGGATTATCTGGGTGAGGGGTGGCTGATATGGATGGAAAAAAAGAAGAATGGGAGGGGTGGTTAAACAAAAAAAAGGACAAAAAAAGACTCCACTTGAAAAAAAGAAGACATTCCTCGTACATCAATTCAACTTTGGGAAAAAAAAAACCAACCAGCAAGCAACAATGATGAACCAGCCAACCACATTTATGCACTTATGTAAAAATTTACATATATATATATGTCAAGAAATTAACATAGAGTACAAGTAAGGAAGGCAAGAGAAGTACTGTGCACATACAGACGTTCAACAAATATCTGGTGAATGAATGAATGCTGGATAGTATGTTGGATGTGATAATTTTAGAGATTTGGACTTTCAAGGAGCAATTTATTTGCTAATATTACTATGACCCTGCAATGCTTGCAATGTGTTGTTATGATCAGAATCACTAACGTTCTCTGGTTCAGGGGGTGGGATAGCCTGCCTGGGAGAGTCCCAGTTTACTCTGTGGTGGCCCTGTTCACTGACCAGCTGGAGGGATTGATACAAGTGGAAATGACAGGCTCCAGCCTCGGGATACTGAAGTAGCATGGGTGGGGTGAGGGTGGGACTTGGGAATCTGCATTATTATGCTCATTACAGCTTCAGAACTGTTGCTTTAGGCATTGCTAGCTGTCAAAGTGATGTACTGTTTTTATAATTAACTATTCTTCAAACAAAGATTTATTATTTCCTACATATTAAAAAAAAATCATGCCTCATTGTCTGACCTCCCTTTGCTTTATTGCCAGTATTTAAAAGACCTAATTCATGTGAACTTTCTAATGTGTACATAGAACTTAGAATGAAGCTGTAATTCCCTAAACTGAAAATGCCTTAGTACAATCTCTTGCCCCAGCTTTGTGCAATGCTGACTTGCCCCAGCAAAGGAGTCTTAGGTCTTTCATCATCCTAAAACAAGTTTCTGAAAACAAAATGCAATATATCATATATTAAAAATAGATTGGAGGATAACCCTCCGGGCTCTTACCTCTCAGCTTCACCCAGTCATAAATTTTGCTATGCTTTCTTCAAATATATATTTTCATAAATAAAACATTCCAGAAAAAAATTGTGTATACTTTTCTGACCCATCCTTCTTTCCCCTTTCTCAAAGGTAACCACGGTACTGAATTTAGTGATTTTATTCCTTTAAATATTTGTATATTACTGTATAATGTATTCATACACCATTTGGTTTGACATATTTTAAACTTTATATAAATGGTATTGTATGGTATGCATTTCCCTGCAAATAGGTTTATTTTGCTCAGTGATTTACCATGTTGACATATGTGACTCCAGCTCATTTAACTGTCATGTAGTGTGGCGCAGTGTGATAGAGCATTGTGTCATAGCGAATGGTAGTATAGTATTACTAGTAGAGCATTAATACGATGCTGTTGTATGAATGTAGCTCCAGTTTTATCTTTTTTTTTTCCGACGGACATTTAAGTTTTTTTCATTTTTTAAACTATTACGGACAATGTTGAGGCGAACTTTTTTTTGGTGAATTTCTTCTGCTGTGTGAGGATTTTATACATCTAGCAGTGGACTCGTGGGTTAAAGCGTGTGTACATCTGCAGCCTTGACAGATCTTGCAAAGTTATTCTGCAAAGAAATTGCACCAATTTCCATAACAATTCTTGAATATTCCAGCAAGTTTTCCCTTCTGTGGCCTCATATTTAAGAGCAAAAAGCAGAAATATAAGCCAAAGTAAGAAAATTGCTGTAAGAATGCATTTAATTATCGGTGGAACTTACCTCAGACTTCTTTTTCCAACCAGGGTCATTTCTCCCATGTGATCACCTTACTTCAAAATACAATCAGTGCACATTGGTTAAGCTCTGGTTACTAGCACTTGGGAGAAGAGATTCAAAGGTATACATGCAAGGAGACTTATTTTCTGAGAGTTTAAAGACTAACTGGGAAGCTAAGACAAACGGTAGATAAAAGTTAATTATTTAAATAAAAAGTTAACAGTAAGAGAGAAAAGATATCACTGGGTCATGCTGATTCATCATTGAATGAATTGTGCCTACATTAATTCTCCAGGAGTTCCCAAGACAGGGAAGTCAGAGCTTATGTGATTCTAGTTTGATTTCCTAGCAACCATCACTAGATGAGAATCAGGTAACTCTGCTATTTTGAAGCAGACTTTGCTCCTTTAGAAAAAATGAGTTAGATACATACCAGCTTAAGGGAAAATTTCACTACATAAAACTATATTGGAAACATATGACTTCTGAACAAAGATCTAAAGTGGTTTCCTTTCCCAGAACCTAATAAAGGTGGATGTGTAGAAACGCAAGTGGCACCAGATTTTAGGGACTCGAGCATCTGACTTTTCCTAGGAGTTGTGGTTGGACAGTGATGAGTGAACAGACGAAAGACAGATTCAGGGAGAGAGAGAGGGGCAATGGAACACACACTGAGAGCAATTTCCCAGCCACACCTGGCCCAGGAAGTTTTACAGTTCTTATAGCTCAGAAGTGGAGAGATGAGTCATCAGGGCATTGACCCTGGAGACTTGCTTCACTTCGCTAGATTCTACTTTGTCCCGGAGATTATCTCCCAGAGACTTGCATCTATATTTCCTGACGTAGCAAAAAGAGCATTAGCCTGATAGTTCATTTCCATTTCTCTTACCACTTCTTCCCACCTCACAAGATGACTGTCTGGTTGCAAGAGGGAAAAGCTTTCGGGTGTTCCCAGGGAGAAGGTCCACCAGGGGCTTGTTGATATATCTTGAGCTCACTACGCACTTGTTACCACAGCCCCCAGCAGAACTCACTGGAGAAAATCCAATCATCGCTGAAGGACAGGGTCTCCAAAGAAAACTCATTCAGCTAGGACCCCATCAAGAGAACATTTCTAGGGCCTTTAAATAGAAATGGAAACGCACAGAATTCTAGAGCTGGAAGAAACCTTTCTAGATCAAAAATATAGAAGAGTTATAGAAAAGCGTTAACCAAAATTTCAGAAAGAAGACCTGATTGAAATAAAAAGGTGTTTATTTGGGATTTGTTAAGACTGCAGCCCTGGAGACACAGATTCAAGAAGCACCTGAACTGTGGTCTGCTCAACTACAAAATGGGGGAGGTTTATAAAGGTAAAAACTGCAAGGTTACAGTTAGTTACATGAGTTGTTTATCAAGAATTATCATTGGAGCTGGCAAGAAAGTAAGGGTGCTTATTAAGTCAGGATTGGTTGGGGGCCAGAATGGTTGCGTAGTTACAAGGGGAGAGCTTGAGACAGTAAGGTTGCAGCTGGAACGTGTTCTGAAGATGGCTGGTGGTGTCCTTGGGTCTGGTACAGTTCAAAGAAAGTTCAGGTTCGTGCAGAGACATGTCTGAGACCAGATCCTCAGTGGCCGCCCAACTCCAATTTTGTATGCCTGAACTGTGATTACTCCATTATAATTCCAATTCGTCATCAGTATAAAGGCATGGACAATTCTGCTTTGCTGTTTAGAGTTTTACTTGTGCCTGACTTCTGGAGGGGAAAATGCCTCTTTACCTTTCCCGTTTGTACAAAAGCATATAATATCAGGGACTCTCAGAGACATCTATAAGAAAAGGCATAGTTTAAAAAAAAAACTTGATAAAATTGAGACTAAAATACAAATTAAGAGATTCTGAAAAAATTCTTATTTTTCTTAAAATCTCCTAAGCTTTTAAGATAAATTTAGAGTTAATGATAGATCTCTTTAGTGCAATTTTTCAACACTGTAATTTCTTTTTGTTAATATGTAAATATTCTTTTTCATATTCTTTTCCATTAGGGTTTATCACAGGATATTGAATATAGTTCCCTATGCTATACAGTAGGACCTTGTTGTTTATCCTTTCTCTAGTTTGCATCTGCTAATCCCAAACTCCCAATCCTTCCCTCCCCAACACTCTCTCCCCCTTGGCAACCACAAGTCTGTTCTCTATGTCTGTGAGTCTGTCTCTGTTTCGTGGATATGTTCATTTGTGTCATATTTTAGATTCCACATATAAGTGATACGGTATTTGTCTTTCTCTTTCTGACTTACTTTGCTTAGAATATCTCTAGGTCCATCCATGTTGCTGCAAGTGGCATTATTTCATTTTTTTTATGGCTGAGTAATATTCCATTGTATATATATACCACATGTTCTTTACCCATTCATCAATGGACATTTAGGTTGTTTCCATGTCTTGGCTACTGTAAATAGTTCAGCCCTATAATTTCTATTACATATTAAATGTCATTAAAAGCCTTTAGAAATCAATGCTATGCCAATCTGAGAACTTCACTGACAAATATTTTTTCAAGGTGCTGGGCTAAGTCATACACTTTAGGTATTCCTTAACATCATGTTTTTATATACCAATTTTTATTAAAAGTAATTTTTTAATGTAATCATGATACCAGATATACAAAAATGTAAGATTCCAGCCCCCACCAATGCTGGTGGGTCTTCTGGCTTCTGTCCCCTGAATCCAGCCTGTTCTGGAGGACACGGTGGTATGCTGGGGCAGGTTCTCTTCCCAGCTTCACATTCAGTGATACACTGGTGCCTTGAAATCAGCCGTGGGGAGACGGTTTTCGTCACTAAAAGTGGCAAACACTGAAGACCAGGGCTTTTATTGTAGAGCCAGTTGTTATTACCAGCACACCCCTGGACAGATGTTACCTCTGTCATCACAGTGAACCATGAATTCTAAGCCAACGTTCCTTCCACTGCCATGTGTCACCCAGCTTATGTGTGGCTTATGCCACCTGGGGCATAGAATTCATTTTCCTAGTCATCCAAGCAAAGTACAATCAGAAAGGTAGTCTATAACCACTTTTTCAAAAATTAAAAAATTAAGAACAAAAAACCCCAAAAGCCTCATAGAATCCACTCCATAATTAAGTGTTAGCTATGGTATTTTGTTTTGTGGGATTACCCACATCGCTAGAAACCTCCATTCCCATAGATAATAGAGACATCTCTGGAAAGCCAGGTCAATCTTCTCGAATATTCCTCATTTACCTTTCACAATGGGCCCAGCCTAATGACCGTTCTGCCTGTTGGGGGGCTCCCTTCTGCAGCCGCTTTAATGCAACACCCCTTCACTGATCCCCAGAAGACCAGAGAGTCCGAAGTGCCTTTGATTCATGCTTTTTATTAGCAGCTTAGCTCCTTTAGTGCTAAGCATACTCCCTCCTGCTGGTTAAATCCCTTGTTTTTTTCCTCTTGTTTGCACTAGATCATCGCTAAATATTCATCACATATGGGCAGCAGGCTAGGTACTGGTCTGACAGGAAAATAGGAGGTGTCTTATTTATTTATTCATTTATTTATTTATCACTAAAGCTCAGAGCCAATCTAGCATGATAGGGATTTAATGAGAGGTTAGAAGGAGCCCAGGAGTCAGGAGATCTCTCCAGGAGGAGAGATCTGTCCCCAGTCCCATTGGAAGGCCAGAATTAGCTGGTACTGAGAGGTCTGTACAATGCCCAGTGTTCTTGGCACATTTCTGATGATGATGATACAGTCTAAAAAAAAATAGCAATGAAAAAAGTACCATCACTTGGGCTTTGAGAGTAAGTCTCTTTAGGCAGACTAGATATCTAGCCATCCATCCATCCCATGGTAGTTTATTAAACATTACAAAAACCTAGAATCTAGTCTGTGTGGGCTCTGTGGGAACAACTTGCCTGTGGGTGGACAGGGATTGGGGGATAGGAGTTGCAGAAGAGGGTGGAGACCCACTTACTATCAGCTTGCTTCCTTTTGCATGCTGGCTGTTGTGGGTGATACCAGGGAACAAGAGGTCTTTCCCTGTGAGGATTTTATTACAGCAGAGCAGCCCGTCATCTGAACTGTTGGCCACCATGTCATCTGCAGTGACAGGGGTGAAGACATAGATTTCATACCTCCTGCATACTCTACTCCCTCTAGTCTCTAAGCAAGGTGCCTTAAAAGAGAAAATATATTCAGAAGGTATAAAAGGAACCACTGATAGCAACCTGTAAGCCCTTCTAGGCTCTGACCTCATCTCCCAGCTTCATCCTGAGTCAGGCTTCCCTGTTTCTCAGGAGGGAAAACGGGCCATAGCAGAACCACAGTCCCCTGCACGGCTCCAAGGATGGGGTTGCCCCTCCTACCTGCTGACCTACCATATTTTGGGGGCACAGGGCTACCCCAGCCTCTCCATTGTTTTGCTGCCGTGTTAGAAAACCTGTACTATGTTTACCGACTCAGAGAAAAACCCAAGCAGCAATAATAATTTGGTGGAAGATCACGTTACGTAAGTTGAATCTCAAGCTGTGCTGGTCCCATAGATGTAATTAGTTACCAACAGCAGAAGGCTTGTTCTGATGTTGGCATGTACCTTGGCACATTACCCATGAAACAGATGGCTCCTGGTTCCACAAATTAGATTTCCAGATGATTGCATAATAGTATGTCAACCAGCCACTTCTGCCTGGCTCTTCCTGCCTCTCTGGTAAATTGGAGTGAGTCTATGTAAATGCGCTGATCTCCCGCCAATTAACCATTCCTCTGGGTGGGAACACGGTTGAGACCGGGTCTGAGAGAGAGCAAGGAAGTCTGTTCTTTAAAGACATTTAATTAATCTGCAATGTGCATGTCTTCTTGCCCTTTTCCTCTAGTCCCCGTTCCAGCTTTCCCAGATGTTCTACGTACTTACTGACCTGAAGGCACCTGGTCTCGCTTCAATCTGCTTTGATGATCAGGTTGGGAGGGATTCTCCTGCTCCGGGTCTACCCTTCTGCTTCAGATTGATGTGATGCAAATAAGAATCTTTTCTCATCACTAAAGAAGTAAATAGGGGGTCTTCTGCAGCAGAATTGTTCATCAGTCCTCTCCTGCCTCTACAACCCCCCCCCCCTTTTTTTTTTTTTTGCGGTACGCGGGCCTCTCACTGCTGTGGCCTTTCCCGTTGCAGAGCACAGGCTCCGGACGCTCAGGCTCAGCGGCCACGGATCACGGGCTCAGCCGCTCCGCTGCATGTGGGATCTTCCCGGACCAGGACACGAGCCCGTGTCCCCTGTATCGGCAGGCGGACTCTCAACCACTGCGCCATCAGGGAAGCCCTGCAACCCCTTCTTAAAGGTATACATGACCCCCACCCAGCCAAGTCCTTCTACTGTGTATCCTCCCTCCTGCCCTGACGGCAGTTGACTAAGAAGCTTGGTCAGTCCAATGTTCACAGCAGCACTATTCACAACAGCCAAGACAAGGAAGCAACATAAATGTCCATTGACAGATGAATGGATAAAGAAGATGTGGCACATACATACAATGGAATATTACTCAGCCATAAAAAAGAATGAAATAATGCCATCTGCAGCAACATGGATGGACCTAGAGATATCACACTAAGTGAAGTAAATCAGACAGAAAAAGACGAATATCATATAATATCACTTATATGTGGAATCTAAAAAAAACAACAGAAATAAACTTATTTTAAAAACAGAAATAGACTCACAGACGTAGAAAACAAACGTATGGTTACCAAAGGGGAAAGAGGGGGGGATGGATAAATTAGGATTTTGGGATTAAAGTATACACACTACTATATATAAAACAGATAAACAACAAGGACCCAGTGTATAGCGCAGGGAACTCTACTCAATATCTTGTAATAACTTATAACTGAAAAGAATCTGAAAAAGACTATATATATATAACTGAATCACTTTGTTGTACACCGGAAACATTGTAAATCAACTATACTTCCATAAAAAAAAAAGGTTGGTCAGAAGCCAATGAGATTCCCTTTCTTGGAAAATGAAGAGGGAGGGCTCAGGGAGCAGAATGGTGTCAATGGACAGGCACTGATGTGAAGGTCTAGGCACTCCCGCAGATGCCCTCAGAATGGTCCTGGCTCCAGTGTTTAGTTGATCACCTTCTTTTGGATTCCACTTAATCTGAATCTTTTGAGTAAATGTCCCTTTATTTAAATTTGCACGAATTGTTTCTATGCAGCCAAATGATTCTTCTCTGTCCATTCCCTTACACCATTTCCTTCCCCAAAGGAAAATCACAGAAACCATGTCACTGTCTTGACTATGACTATCCCCCAAACCCTGAAATGTCAGATGACCATCACTCTACCAGGCAGAACGTTTCTGAGCTAGAACCACAATCAAGTTCAACAGGAACGAAGTGGGACTTCATCTGAAGGCCTTTCACCTGCGCTCTACCCACTAGGGCAGCTCATGTTGCCTGTGTCTTGAAACCTTGAGACCAATGTTCCTTCCTCTGTCTTGGGTTTGCCCACTCAGTGGTGTTTGGATCATCATCCTAATTGGATTGGGTACTAATTGTACCCCTTGATTTTCTTGCTTTTACCAGGAGGTGGTTTAGAGTAGAGAGAAGTGATACATTTCATGACAGAGGTGGGTTGGGACATGGACATTCCTCCGGCAAAGACTGGGCTCAGGCTCAGGGCCCGGCTTTGGTAAAGGAGAGTACTACCTGGACGCAGGCCTAGGGAATGCCCAATCAGCTGGAAAAGAGATCTGTCCTTTTGGTTTTGTTTATTTGGTTTGATTTCTTTTGCCTGTTTGTTTTCTCATATTTTTAACAAGTCTGTCTGCCAGGGTGTGTGCCAGGAGCCCATTGGACTCAGTCTTCATTAAGGGGATGGTTGGCACTGTGGATCTGATGAAAGTGACCTTCCAAATTCCTGTGTATGACGGGGAGGAAGTACAGAAACATCATTCACATCCTTGTTCCAGGCTCTAGACTTGGGATCTTTGAGGTCAAGCCCTGGTCGACTCAACCAATGACCGCTGTCTGTTAACTGTGTAGAGATAGTCCTGACATGGACCACTGGGGAGCTGCTAGCCAGCCTTAAGAGGGACTCGGGGTGAGGCAATATCTCTGTGGTCATACTGTATTTGGCCAAAGGCACCCTAAGGGATAGTGACTGTGGGTGATGACCCTGTCTCCCCCTCTAGCATGTTCCTTTTGTGTTTGAGGTCTGTTTATATGCTTGGTGACCAGCTAACAGCAAGTCATATCATCCTCAGGGACGTGCCAGGCCAAGTAAATTGTCCCCTTTGGCCAGAAATGTGTGAATTTGTAGTTTGCATAAGACAGGACAGTGAGGTCTCGCCATTGGGAAGAGGCCAAGCAAACTGCAAAATGATCATTTCCAGATGTGTTCAATTTTGGTATAGAGTCAATCAGGCTGGTGTCCCCATGATGTAAGGCTAGCTGAGTCTTCAGTGGGAATTGGCTCTTATTCCCCTGGCCCATGTTCATTTATCTTCTTTAACTTCAAGCTGACCTGCTGTTTTCTTCCTTGAAATCTTTAGGAGTTTATAACCAGATAATTATGAAATTTAAATAAGCAGACACTTGGAAAATGGGGGAAAAATATCAAGACTCAGACCTCAGGCAATGACCAGGTTGTAGGCTGCCACAGGTCAAAAGCAGCCTTCTCTGCACTTTGTGGGACCATCTCTGATTGGGGGCAAATGGCTTACCCTGCTCTGCTTCTCGGGTGAGCAACCACACTTGACCTTTTCTTGCACAGGATCAATTTTGGGCCTCAAACCCACGACCGGAATGCTAGCAATTTAGAAAAGTTTTTTTCTTCAACTTACTACCTGAATGAGTAACAAAATCCTAATGGCATGATTAAAAAAAAACAACAGCCGAGGTAGAAAAAAGGATGAATAAATCACAGGGTCTGCAATAAGTGTAAGGAAAGATGGTTTTATAGGAAAGAGTCCAAACCCTAGCCCCTGTTAATAGTTCTTTTCATGCAGTGCCATGCAATTCAGGACTGATACCATGCCAATATCTCCAAAGCCACATTAGGCCATTTGGTTAGGAAATGTCTATTGGATGTTTGCTTTATGAAAGGCATAGTATTAAGAGCTGAGTGGGGAGGGAAAGAAAGAAATCTGAAGACCTGGTTCTTGAATTCACAGAGTTTGCAACCTCATTTGGTGATAAGCTGCAGATCAAGCAGTTGAAAGGCAGTTCTCTGAAATCATAAACTACAAAGTACCAACAGCATAAGGGACACCAAGGAGGGGAGGGACTGAGACAGTGAAACTCCATCCATCTTGTCTGGGCCATTTCATAAACGCATTGTGTGTTAAGATACACCCAGTTAAGTCCAGGATCTAGACACATGGATGTAAGTATCACACAAGGGTCTCTGATCTGCTTAGCTGCTCAAATACCAATGGTGGTTTGATAGACGTTCCATCAACATCACTTGGGGACTTTCACCAATGAGACTGTTAACCAAGAGCTCAACGTTAGTCACCATCTTCTTTTCTTTTTGAAGCCTGATGTGGTGAGATCCTATTCCTTGCCTTACTGTGACTGGATGGTATTTTTATACACCAATAAATTGTCACCCTTTTACCAAGAAGGTGTGTGAGGTTAGTGTACTTGTTGGGTATAAGGACAATCATATATCTGGATATATGTATATGTGAAAGGGTAAATGACCCCAGTAGACTGTAAATGTTTTGATTTTCCACACTAGTCCTCATGTTCTGTTCTTTGCTCTTGGCTGGCAATTCAAGGTACCTGGCACCACATGGGACTTGGCCCATCGATTCTGGCCTTGGAAGCCAAGTAGCCAGGCTCCCAGGAGGTTCTGTTTATTTAACCAAAGTGAATAACATGTTTTGCCTCTTGTTTTTTTAAGTACCCTTTCATTAAAACAGTGACTCTCATGCGTTTTCTAAAACTTTATTGCCAACTTTTAAAGATGGCTGAATTTTGGAGCAGTGATTAAGGAAACAATCCTTAATCCATGGGCCACATGGTGGACCTGTGTAACAAACCTTGACATGTTGGTAGGGGATACCCCGTGAAACTTAAAAGGCAAAGCTAAATCAAGAAAAAGGATGTATATATCCCACATTTGGCATGTGGAGTTTGTTATCCAGAGGAGATAGGCAGAAGATAAAAAGAACTTAAAATTTTAGATTGGTTCTTGGGTTAAAGATTGATAGACGGATACTGAGGAAGATGAAGATTGGACATATAGGACTGTAATGTTTTTAAATAAGAAAGTTGCAGAGATTTCTGTACATTTGTTATCAAGTCAAAGCTTGTACTGCTCGCCACACAACAGACCAATAAATCATGAGACAAGTTGTTGGGGAAAGGAATAGCGACTTTATACAGAAAGTCAGCAGAGAAGATGGTGGACTTGTGTCCTAAAGAACCATCTTGCCTGAGTTAGAATTCAGGCTTCTTTTATACTAAAAGGGGAGGGAGTAAGGTCAAACATTTCCTGCCTTTGGTCAGCCTCCGGAGGGGATGTGTTAATTTCTTCCTTCCTGAAGTCTTTCACACTTGGGCCTGGTCAGGATGTTTCCTCTGAGTTAAACAAAGGTATTTTAGCTTAATGTTTATTACCTGATTCACAGAGATGGGCCATTATGTATAATTTAAGTTTATAGGCAACATGCCTTTAGTGATTAACTTGTAATAGAATACAGTTTCTTCCCTATTACACATTTCCTCCCCCAGAAAAAAATTCCTTTGAATCAAGTTGGGGAAAGAATGATGGACTGATCTAATTCCACGTAGAAGGCCCTTTGTATGGGTTGAGAGCAACTCTTCTCATCAGGGTGCTGTGTAATATGATGGATGATAAGAAACTTCACATCAGGGGAGGGGCTGTCATTGAGCTCACTGCCAACTCCACGGGACCAACAGTGTGCCAGGTCGTAAACTGCATTAAGAGAAGCCTGGAGACTAGAGTGAGGGAGAAAACAGTCCCATCGCATCCTCTTCTAAACAGATCACTTCTGGAATGATCTCTTTCTGGAACGCAACTTGGGGTGCCAACGATTACCAACTTGGAGAAATAATGCCTAAACATTTCTGTATATTTTGTCTATGTAGCTCCGTTTATTATCTCACTGTGCCACAAAATAAGTCTATGATTTAACATTATCCTCATATTGCAGATGGGAAAACTGAGCCCCAGAGGGCGTAATAGGCTAGCCAGGAGCCGGGGGTTCCAGAACTTAAATACAAGCTTTTTGGCTGTAGGACTGATGTTTTTCCTGCCATACCATGAACTGAACTGCAAGAAGCCCAGAGGCACGGGCCAGGACTGAGGATTCTGGAAGCCACATTCCAGAAGGTGCTTTTGAAGAAACTGGAAATGCCTGGCCTCAAAGAGAGATGCTTTTAGAGGACGTGTGAGAGCTGTTGCCAGCTATGCAAAACCTGTCACATGAAGGAAGGAGGAGACTTGATGGCTCCAGAGTGCAGTAGTAGGAATAATTGATTGAAATCATGCATGAAGCCAGAGGGTGGTGGCAAAGCTGTCTGAAAGAGTGACAAGTGCAGAATTGTATCCAGATGGGGCAACAAAACAGTGACCCCAGAGCAGCAGAACCAGCCTGCTAGACTAAGAAGGAGGGAGGGAGGGTCATGGGCATAAATGTCTGCAGATGAATTTTTACCTGCTTTTGTGGGCAGGCAGTCTAAAGCACCATCCTGCTCAGTTTCGATTCCACTCCCAGCAATTTCCTTGATGCGGGGGTCTCATCCTAAAAGAAAGCCCTGGCTAGTCAGCTTGGAAAGGTCATAGTTCAGAGCTGGCTGCAGATCCCTCGTGCTCCACCCCCCCCCCCCAAGTTGGATTGGGCAAAACCCCTCCCAGCACCGGCTGTTCTCCACAGGCCCACAAGTGGTCCCACCTGTCAGCTATGTGGGGTTTTCCTGTTCTAGGCCCACAGATGCCTCGTGGCTTCCCTCTGCTTTCCCACAGGTGCTGAGAGCACCCGGGGTTTGCTACTGTTGGGGTTTATCCCAACTTGCTTGCATTTGGGGTTTATGGGGATAGCTCATCAGCTAGTTTTGTCATAAATGTTGTTCATGGCCAGGTTTGTTGGTTTTGCTACTTAGTGGCTCTGTTTGTTTTCCTGTGGGGATTCAAGAAGGTCCCCAACCTGTGCTGCCGCATCACCACCATCTTGCCAGAATTCTCCGACCTGCTACTGTTAACTTCAGGCTCCTCTTTCTCTCTGCTAATTAAATCATCTCCAACTGTCTCTTAGAAACAAACTATCATCAATGTATACTAAATCACAACACTTCTGTGAAGGGGTTTAGAGTTACAAAATAAGTTAGTTAAGTCTTGCTAGAATACAACTTAAACTCAGGAAGATTTGTAAACAGATAGAGAGGAGTTTTTCACAATGAGTTATGGTCCTGGGCTGGGTAAGAGATGCCATATATCCACATTTTGCATTCTCTGCCCCAGAAGAGAACAATTCTCACGGTTGGATGTCTGACTCAGGAATCTGGCGTTTCTGCATGACTAAAGTCACATCACTGACTGATGCCAGATCTTTTGCTCAATTAAAGGTTTGTTTTCCTTTAGCCGTTGGCAAAGGCAACACTGATGATGGGATATTAGCATTTGCTCCTTTGGATTTCGAATGTTCTGGGAGTTTTTGTGGGCACACCAACTACAGCAGCAGCACAGGGCTCTGAAACACCTTCCTTGTCCTGGGCCCAAGGACACCCGCCGGTGTGTGAATGTGGGAGGGGACAGCTCAGTTAGGCCCTTTCTAGGGAGATGAAAAGGAAAAAGGACCTTCCCCCGGTCTCTGTCTCACTCCAGCCCCACACCCCCAAGCTAAGGAAAACAGCGATGTTTTGTGATAACAGGTTGTTTTTGTCTAGTTGTTCATTTGTTTGTTTATTCATTCAGTAAGTATTTTGGAGAACTGGCTTGTGGGGCAAATGAAGAAAGTACAGAGACTCTAGAAAGAGGAGACCGTCTCATAAGCCATGTATGCAAGCTGTCTCTGCTTTATTGCAGGAGCTCGCGAGCAGGATGTGGAAACTCTGACCAGCTGCTGCAGGCACAGCCTCATGTTGGGCCCTTCCTCTTAGGTTTTCTAAGGGGAGAGAAGGCTGCAGTCAAAGGACTTTCAGTTCTCACGTACCATCTTCCATCTGGGGATGGCCCCCAAGCCCTCAACCCGCTCTGGCCTTGAGCTTGTACCTCCAGTGACACCAAGACTTCATGGGAATGAAGAGTAGCTGCTCTTCCCCGCAGGCTGAGGCCTCCACAAGGCGCCCTCTGCCGGATGGAACGATGCCCGGGACTGCTCCCTGCCGAGGTTCCTCTGTGTTCCTCTTCTGATCGGGACCACGTCTCCACCCACCATTACCCAGTGAATTTGTTTCCTAGGGCTGCTGGAACAAATCACCACCGACTTAAAATAAAATGAATTGATTATCTTACAATTCTGGGGGGCAGAAGTCTCACTGGTCTAAAAATCATGGTGTCTGCAGGGCCGGGTTCCTGCTGGAGTCCCAGGGGAGAATCTGTTTCCTTGCTTTTTCCGGCTGCCAGAGGCCCCCTGACCCTTCACGGCTCTTGACCCTCTTCCTCCATCCACGAAGCCGGCATCCGAGAGTTTTTTCTCCTCTCTGACCTCTGCTTTTGTCATCACATCTCCTTCTCTGACTCTGACCCTCCTGCCTCTCTCTTATAAGGGCCCCTGTACCTGGATTCATCTGGGTAATCTGTGGTAATCCCCCCCTCCAGGTTCTTAACAGAATCATTACTGTGAAATCCCTTTTATTATGTAAAGTAACATTCACAGGTTCTGGGGATCAGGATGATGACCTTTTAGGGGAACCAGAATTCTATCTGCCATACCCAGCTCCTTTAAAAAAAATTTGTTTTGTTTGTTTTCATTCTTTTTACTTATTTTTTTTATTGTGTAAAATACACATACATAAAATTGACTGTCTTAACCATTTTCAAGTATACAGTTCAGTGGTATTAAATACATTCATATTGGGGCTTCCCTGGTGGCGCAGTGGTTGAGAGTCCGCCTGCCGATGCAGGGGACACGGGTTCGTGCTCCGGTCCGGGAGGATCCCACATGCCGGGGAGCGGCTGGGCCCATAAGCCATGGCTGCTGAGCCTGCTCGTCCGGAGCCTGTGCTCCGCAACGGGAGAGGCCACAACAGTGAGAGGCCCGCGTACCGCAAAAACAAACAAACAAACAAACAAAAACCATATTGTTGTCCAACCATCACCACCATCCATCTTAACTCTTCGTCTTGTAAAACTGAAAGTCTGTATCCAGCATCTTTTATCCTGACCAAGACAGGATTACTCCTCAGCATAGCGCTGCTATGGCATTTGTAAAAATGATAATCATGAGAGCTAACATTTCATGAGGGCTTGCTCAAAAAGATGGATAGAAAATGGTTAGATGGTTGAGGAAACTGAGGCATGAAAGGTTAAAATGTATCCAAACCAGGAAGCGAGGGAGGCAAGCAGCCTGACTCCAGCTGCAGACTCCTTCCCTGGAAAAGAAGGTTTACTAGGACCCCAGGAGGGCAGACGGGTAAAGAGCTTAAGGCAGAAGATAAAGCTTCTCAGATGCCTCTGTGGCCAGTGGCAATTAAACAGCATCACTCTACGAGGTTCTTAATCAGACACTTCTATCTAAAAAAATAATGCTGCTGAAGTAAGCAGGGCTTCTCTACAAGTTACAGAATAACTGTCAAGCATGTTAGCGGAAATTCCCCTGCCCCCACCCCCATGTGGTTTGCTGCTGCAAAAACGCTTTGGAGTGCTTTTCTCGCCAAGGTCTCTAGACAGGTCTCTCTTCTCGTTGTTTGCTATTAGCAGTGATGCTCCTGTGGGTCTTCAGGAGTCCAATTTTCTTTTTGGAGGAGAACTAGCAAATCTTCACAAGAACTCTGCAACTCTATAACCCAGCTGACTGCTGTGTGAAAGGTCAGCCTGGAGATCAGAGTTTAGGGGAAGGAAAAGGGCTCACAGCCACTCACCCTGAAGAACACGAGCCCGTGGAGAATCCAGGAAACGAAAATAAAATGCCCAGTTTGGATACAGGGCCAACGAGACAAATCTTGTCCATAGTTCAGTATTAGATGATGCCCTTAATCCCCAGCTCTTGGGACCTGGTATCTCCGTTGAACGTTGATCAGCCTTAGCGTTCTCTGCACCAGCATTCAGGGCTGTTTGCAGGCACAGTAAAAATTTGTCCTGTCAAACGGCGTTTGGCTGCTCACATGTCTCTTTTACGAGATAAATGTCAGGGGTTCCTCTCTCTCTCGGTCTCTTTGGCATGGACGACAAGGAGATATGTATGCATCAATATCCCTCCTACTTTCCTAACAACTGTGAGGCTGCAGATAAAGACGAATATCTTCAGAGTTTCATATCCTGATTGGGTTTGTATCAAGTCAAAGTGAAGCCCCGCCTCAGTAATACACGTGCCATCGACAGCACAGCCTGTACCAGACCAGAAGCAATTTCTGTCCTGACATGCCTCTGTTATTGAAAAGGAAAGGAAAGGAGAGGAAGGAATACAAAGATTGGATCTCTCAAAGACAGAACTATGAAGTTAATCGTACTGAGCCATCTATTTGGAGAAGAGAGGAAATCCACAATGACTTTAGCCAGGAGGAGACACTGGAAATCCACAGGAAGGATCAACCACAGGGAGGAAAAAGAAATAAAAGAAGAAAAAGAAGAGAACACTTCTGCCTTATAGATATTATGTCAAGATTACAGGGATAAAGGATAATAATCGATTAGCAGGGAGCAAGTATCGGGGTCATGGAAGACCATTCCCTTTGCCATTGCTGCCAATTCAAAGAACATAATTGAAAATGATGGCTTCACATTTTCATCACTGCATATTCATAAATGGAAAATAATTTATGGGAAAGAGGCAAGGGGTCTTTTTGTGTGTGGGTTTATAGATAACCAGGGGCAATGATTCTGACTGGCATTTGGGAATTTTCTCAGGCTGAGGAAGGGGTGTGGTGAGAAGCAGCAAGAGATTTTCCTGATTTTGGAGCGGGAAGGTGTGTGCTTGCAATAGGTAAGATCAGCAGTACTTGTCGATAGATTAGATACAAAGGGCAGAAAAGAAAGAGGAGTTGTGGATGACTCCCGATTAATTTTGGCGGGTGCAGCTGGTTAGATGATGCTACCACTTCTGAGCTTGAGACTACCAGATCAGGACCAATCTAGACACTAGGCTGAGAAGTCAGTTGCCTTGAGATATCTGAGGGAGTCTTCGAAGTATGAAATGCTACTCAGAGCTTAAATGAGATGAGAATTGAAAACCACCCACTGAATTTAACAATTGGAGATCATTGGCAGCCTTTGTGTGAGCTGTCTGGCGGGGGAGTAGAGAGCCAGATAGTGGTGGTGAGCAGTGAGTGAGAGGCGAACAGATGCAACCAATGAGAGTAGACAGCTCTTCTCAGAAGCTTGGTTGGGGGGACAGAGGTGGGGTGTTAGCTGGAGGAGGAAGGTGGGGTTGAGTGAGAGTTTGCTTTTTTATTTTTTAAACATTTTTATGGGTGAGTATAGTTGATTTATAATGTTATGTTAGTTTCAGGTGTACAGCAAAGTGAATCAGTAATACATACAAGTATATCCACTCTTTTTTAGATTCTTTTCCCATATAGGCCATTACAGAGTGTTGAGCAGAGTTCCCTATGAGAGTTTTCTTTTTACTGGGAGAGCACTTATGGGGGAAAAACCAATTGAAATATAGAGACTCCATGTACAAAAGAGAGAAGGGTCACTGAGAGTAAAGATTTCTGCGAAGGAGGGAGATGATCGCATCTGAAGAATAGTGGAAGATCTTGACTTAAATTGGAGGAGGAACTCCTTTGTTAAAGCAGAGGGAAAGGCAAAGAAGATGCATGCAGATGTGTGTGGGTTGTAACTTTAAATGTGTGATACTGAAGGAACTTTCCAAACGATGTTATCTACATGAAGTAGGAGATTTCATAAGAAAGTAACCTGCTGAGAGTGAACCATGAGTGTGAGTGTGTATGTGTGTGTGAGCTCATATGCTCATCAGCATTTCGAGGAAAGCCTAGAAGATTTGAAATAACCTAGTATTAAATAAAAAGTTCTTAATTGACAGGAGTTTTGTCTTCTGCATCAGAAGGAACCTAGTCCTGGTCCATTGCCAGGCTTGTGGATGGGATGTCGGTACCCACTGAAGAGAATCAAGGAGGCTGGGTCTTCTTTTTTTTTTTTTTTTTTGCTGTACGCGGGCCTCTCACTGTTGTGGCCTCTCCCGTTGTGGAGCACAGGCTCCGGACGCGCAGGCTCAGCGGCCACGGCTCACGGGCCCAGCCGCTCCGCGGCATGTGGGATCTTCCCGGACCGGGGCACGAACCCGTGTCCCCTGCATCGGCAGGCAGACTCTCAACCACTGCGCCACCAGGGAAGCCCCAGAGGCTGGGTCTTCTTGAGTGTGCTTTTCACCTTTCCCTTTGTATCACACTTGGTCCTCAGTGATGATAGATGAGGAGAGAAAAGCTAAGGGTGTACTTCAAACATGGCTGTGACGTTTACAGGATTGCAGATGAAAATAGCAAGTCTGGATGTGGTTTAAGTTTGGGGAAGAGAAATTGATCACTCAGGAATCCTTGGCTCGGAGCACCGTGCTTTTCTGAAAGCTGATCTGTGAAGACTTCCCTTGCTAAGATGTCAGGCGAGTGATGGAAATGTTTCAGGACCACAAGTTGAAAGGTTAGGGTTTGGATGAGGAAAGTCCACACTTTAGTACCATGTATGGTTGTCAGAAGAACTTAACTCCCCATCCTCATGCTTCCTTAAGGAAACAGCCCTGAGTAACACTTCCTGCCTCTGCTGAACCTCAGGTAGAATGTTATGAAGCCCATTTGGCTGCAGGTGTAATGGCTGCACAGCTAATGTTTTGATCCCCATTTTCCTGACATCTATTTCTAGATCTCAGTTGGCTCAGATCATGGAGGGGAGAGCGGGTGATTTATTGCCCTCCCTCAGACTGAGCCAGCTGCCCCGTTAGTGCCTGGGGTTTTCATACATTATCTCATTTCATATCAAAACACTCTGGGAGTCCAGTGTGTTTAATCTCCATTTACTTACCTCATTTAATCCCTACAACAACCTTATGGGATATTTATAATTACCCTTAATTTAGAGATGAAGAAACAGGTTTAGAGATCTTAAGTAAATTAAGTCACTCTGCTGGGCAAGAACAGAGCTGGGTGTGAACCCCATTCTACTGACAGCAAACAAAGCCCAGGCACCTCCTCCAGGCCATGCTGCAGCTGCAGTGTGGTTGTGATAGGTCGTCCTGCTCTGTACCTGTGGGATGGCAGCTCTCTATCTCCCCAGCTCTCCCTGCACAGCCTCAAATTCTTTTCAGACGCAATTACTAAGTATAGCAAGGCCAGCTCGATGATACCCCTGTCAGGATCCCACTCCCTCAGCAGTGAGTGAAGGGTCCTTTCCCACCTTAGGAGGTCAGCACTAACCCAGAGCTGCCCTGGATGCAGACACAGCAACTAAGACCAAAGGGACGGACAAAAGCAACCGAAGTGAGTTAAGCTTTATTTCAGGACTTGGCCACACTAGAGCCAGGATCATTTTTTCACCAACACAAGCCCCTTACAGTTTCACTCCATTTGCTGACAAATAACTTCTTCAGGAACAGAGACTGGGACCCAGACTGGAGTTTTGGGCTTGGTGTTAAGTCCAGCCCCCATGTCCTGTGATCTCCGCTCCTGCCTCGTTTCAGTTACTGCTGAGCCTGGGGAAGGATTCCCGCTCAGCACAGGCAGGAGTTAAGGCTCATTTTGGAGTCTGCTTGGCTCAGGGGCTCTGGGATTGAGACCCATTGAGGCTGGACTCCTCCTGTTTCCTTCTGTAATCTTCCTTGTAACTTTCCAATTTGAATCTGTTTAAATTGTCACTAGATTGTACAGCTTTGCTTCAAAAGACTCGTTCCATTGTGGAATAAAAGAGTTTTCTTAATATGTAAATGCTTATGCAAATTGTATCTTCCCACCACAAATTCCTCCTTCCCAATGCTGTCACCACTGACTGCTGCGGTTCAGAGGATGCCTGATCCACTGAGGAGGAGAAATCGGGAAGATGTTGCCATGACTACCGCTTATTGAGAACTTACTCTGTGCCAGGAACTGTGTCAGGACCATCGTATGCATTATCTCATTTTCCTTCACAACAACTCTTAGGGTTAGATATTATTAATATTCTTTTTTTTTTTTTTTTTTTGCGGTACGCGGGCCTCTCACTGCTGTGGCCTCTCCTGTTGCGGAGCACGGGCTCCGGACGCGCAGGCTCAGTGGCCATGGCTCACGGGCCCAGCTGCTCCGCGGCATGTGGGATCTTCCCGGACCGGGGCACGAACCCGTGTCCCCTGCATCGGCAGGCGGACTCTCAACCACCACGCCACCAGGGAAGCCCAATATTCTTATTTTAACAGAGACATTGAGTAACTTGCTTAAGAGTACACAGCTTCCGGCAGGGCCAGCGTTGTCCCTTGTTTGCAGAACTGAAATCCAATGCCCAGCAGCACTGTGCTTTCCAGTAAGATGTCTCCTTAGCCAAGTTCAAGGATATGGGGCTCGGGGGTAGATGAACCAAAAAGGGAAGCTTTGAATCACCTTGACCGGATTCCTTCAGGAGAGTAGGCAGAAGACCCAGCACCATACCCTGGGATTTAGAAAAGGCATGGACTTCGAAATCAGAGACCCAGGTTCAATATTGCCCTTGGTGCTTAGAACTGTGCAACTACAGGCAAGTTATTCACCCTCAGTTAGCCCGTTCCTTACCTATCAAGTGGAAATATTAATAATAATAATAACCATGATGATTATTATTTCCAACAACTCTCCTTTCCTAGTTCGTTTCTCATGTTGTATTCCTTATTTCTAGGATAGGTATGAGTATATGACACATGAGAAGTGCCACCAAAATGGTAGATATTATTGCAATTCACTCATTTATTCATTCAACAAATATTTATTGAGTGACTACACAATCATTTCATTGATTTTTACCCCATAAGCACAGTGCTTAGGGCTTAAGAGCTTTTCAAATGTCTACAAGAATACTTAACACCTACAATAATAAAATTATTAGCTCCAAGATAGGAAGTAACTTCCTGTAGATTCAAAATTAATAAATGCCTAATTAAGTGTCTACTAAACTAACATTATATCAGTCAACTGTTAACAATTCAACTCTTTTATAGTTATGTATAAATAATAAATTTAATAGAGTTTACACCCCAAGAACAACGGGAAGAATTTAACATGTTAAAGGATAATTTTTTTAAAGATAAAATCGTGACTGTCATATAAATATACAAAGTGGATATGCATCAAGTATTTTATTTAACTTATTAATTAATGAGGAAATCAGTAAGATGCTATAACTGGTTCAAAGGAGAATTCAAAGAGCAGAGACATAAGTGGGTCATGAAATGAATTTACAAATAAATGCAAAACTGGCTTTTTCCATAATGGAGGAAAGGAAGGGATCAGTTGTTCCTCCCACAGACAGAATTAATTTGCATGTTTACAGACAATAATTATTTGCATTGCTATCATTTTTTAAAATAACTTACAAAATTGTAAAATAGCTCAAAGACAATGAAAGTTTTAAATCCCATAGAATCAGATAAGCCAAAATGATGTGCTCTAGATAACATATAAATTGCCTACGAGTACATGCAATCATTTTGGGGGTACTTTTTGGTACATTTCAAAGTGTTTCACAATTTTTTCTGACAGTCTCTCTCCCTTCCCTTGTGATTGTGGAATTTTAAAGAAAGATTATTCTTTTTTTTTTTTTAAATGCTTGGCTTTTTAAAAAAAATTTATTTATTTGTTTATTTATTTATTTATTTTTGACTGTGTTGGGTCTTCATTTCTGTGCGAAGGCTTTCTCTAGTTGTGGCAAGCAGGGGCCACTCTTCATCGCGGTGCGCGGGCCTCTCACTATCGCAGCCTCTCTTGTTGCGGAGCACAGGCTCCAGACGCGCAGGCTCAGTAGTTGTGGCTCACGGGCCCAGCCGCTCCGCGGCATGTGGGATCTTCCCAGACCAGGACTCCAACCCGTGTCCCCTGCATTAGCAGGCAGATTCTCAACCACTGTGCCACCAGGGAAGCCTGAAAGATTATTCTTGATCACAAAATAAAGCTGACCTTAATTAGGTTTGACCTGATTGTTTACATAAATGCAGCAAGCGTGGTCACTTAACATACAGGCTTCCTTAAGTCTGCTTTGCAAATCTTGAGCCATACAGTCTTGAACAAATGCCACAAAATTAACTACTCTCTGGGAGTTTTCATGAGGAATCTCAGACAGATTTAAAAACGTCTATTATTTACTATCTTGAGACTAGGAAACCAATCCTAAGAAACACTCTCTACCAGAGTTTACCCACAGGTCCTAAGAATTTAAGTGAATTCCTCTCTTCTTAAGACCCCCAAATATTCTACAGTTCTTGATCTGCTAGGAGGTAACCTTACTAATCACCTGAAAGCCTGGGACCCTGTCAGCCAGGAAACGAACCAGCTTTCCTGGGAGGGTTTTGTGTTAGTTCTATGAATACAGCCAACATTTGTTTCCTAAAAAAAAAGTGGCGGTCATGTCTGATTAAATGAACACATTCTCCAATACAGCACTTCAGATAAGGTCTTTATTGCACAATCAATTTGTCCAATTATATTCTGGTAAAAAGGAGGACCTATTCTTATGGAAACTGTGAAATAACTATATTGCTATGAAAAGTGAGGAGACTAAGAGTTTCTGAGTTCTGCAGACCCAGTGAGAATCACATATCATTTAAAATATGTTTCATTTCGGCTTACAAAAGCAGAGTTTACTAAATTGTTGTGGGTTACAGAAGTGTAAGAAGAAAGAGAAATGGCTTTCTTATAGATCCAGAAAATGGAACAATTAAAAAAAATCAACAATTCCAGATAGCCAATATATTTTTCCTTATCAGTTTATTCAGTACTATAATTAAGTCTTGTTCTGCTGGATCTTGGGTTAGCAGTTGCATGAAGCTGTCCGCTTCTCAACCGGAAAAGAGTTGTGGAAATCTTAGCCCACTAGAACCATCTGAGAGCTGTCTAAGGGATGTCACCTCAGAAGACTGCACCCGAGAGTCTACTCTTTGAAATGTCAGTAGTTTGAAGTACCTGGTAAAGTCCTTTTCAATGAGATTCTGAGATTGTCCTTCTTTACTCGATATGTGGATTTTGGCCTGCCTCCTATAGCATCACTTCAGGGAAGCATCAGAGTAAAATGAAAACCATCTGTAGATAACAAAGACTGAGAATGGCTGTCTTTAATTTTTTACTGATAATTTTGGAACTTAAAATGTCTGAAGACATGCAAAACAAAGATAATTAAGTAACTTTAGAAATTTAGACAAAACATCGCTAAGGATATTGATTAAACTTATCTCCAAAGAAGTCAGTAAATGCTACTTTTGGTTTATAGAAATGTATGAATATGATTTCTATAAAGAAAAAAATCTTGAGATATAACATAGAATTAACACTTCTGAGACATATACACAGTATACCAAGCATATCAAGTGAAGAGAGTAAATAAGTCTGGATTTTAAAAAAAATTTTTACAAAATATATAAATGGGTATTTATATTCCCATTTATACACCCATATTCTGTGGGTAAGTCTGATGTATATTTTTGACTGAGAACCATTGTCCTAGAAGCCTCTAGATTCAAATTAAAGAAGTAAGGTTTTGGCTAAGTATTTCAAATAATAACTGAATTTATGACTGATAATACCATACTGCTGTGGCTTAATATGATCAGGTAAAGCATCTCCGGGACAGTAATAAAATATAGGAAAACTTGAAAGGAACCATTTCTTAAGAGTTTTAATCAGTGTTTCCCCTAAGGTGAAAGCATATTATAGAAAGCACGAATACTGACAAATTTCCAGGGACTTCCCATAAAGTATATACTTTCTCAAGTGTATTATATTAATACCATGTCACTTAACACACATTTAACCTGGGGCAGGCTGTATCTCTGCTGACAGTGCTTCCCATGAAACTCTTACAATAGTCACACATCAAACAAACCTAATTATTTCTAGTACTTCTCTTTTTATAAAGTAAAAGAAAAAATAACTTTGTGAGTTTTTCCAGGGTCTCTCTGGGAAACTTAAAGACGGTTTTAGGTATAAAAAAATATCCTGAGAGTTTTAGGCTTTTTCCTATTCTGGGAGGGAACAATTAACATAAGTTTTCAAAGGAGTTCAGACAGCCTATCGTTAAGATAGGCTCATGGATGCCTGAGAAACAGTATTTGATTACCTAGTTAATCAAAATGATAATAAAATATTTAAAAATACACATCGACCGCAAGGCAACTGGAAAGAACGTTACTTCTTTTATAAATGAGGAACCTTTGTTCTTTTTTTTCTTTAAATAATCAAGGACATAATAAAGTCCAAATAAAACACAGAAAATTATTCTGGTAAGACATAGAATTTTTTCTCTCTAAGCAGTTTACACAAAAAGTAAAGAATCATCATTTATATTGTAAACAAAGACACTCAGCAGTAAACCAGGGAAGCAAACCCATCAAAATAGACTGAACTTTGCGGAGATTTTAACACATTTCGTAACTTCTTTCTCAGACCTAGTTTTTATCAACAAAGGCAAATAGCATTCATATTCTGAGTGTTTTCTTTTATCATCCTCTTTCATATTCTGAAACAAACTGACACTTTGCATTACAACAGACCTCAGAGGGTCCACAAGATTAAAACAAATTTTCTTATAATTCTGAGATGCTGTTTATGTAAACATGCAATTTGTTTATTACTGCTATCCTCAAATTTAATAATAGATCAGTATTTTTAAAATTCTCAGTTTTAATTTCTAATATGATATTGATAGTTATAAGCTACATGCACAGAAGCCCTCTGAGGTCCTGAACAAGTCCCAAGTGTAAAATGATCTGGAGACCAACAAAATTGAGGACTACTGCTTTAGGATAAAACCACTCTTTTTCTTTGAAAAAATCAAAACATACATGTAATTGGGTTTCTCTGTTATTATTGCTCCTAAGGGTAATTGCAACCACTTATATTAACTATAATCTTTAATCAAAACAACTAACTTCTCATTCATAGAGAAAAGTAGGTGAGGGGGTGGGTAATTGAGAACTTTGCCATTCACCAGCATCACAGCAGACTAGAAAAGCTCATGAATACACTTTTCTATAACCATGCATAGAAGCCTTCACTCTTATATGTTCTTGAAGTAGCAGAAATGAACATATTCATTAACATGATTCATAGACATATCCCCTCCAGAGCATATTAATTGTGTTTCAATATTCTATCTTAGAAATTATCTAGATATTCAATGAATATCTATTAATTAACTCAATCTAATGCCAGTTCAAAGTTTGGGCCTCTCACTGCTGTGGCCCCTCCCGCTGCAGAGCACAGGCTCCGGACGCGCAGGCCCAGCGGCCATGGCTCACGGGCCCAGCCGCTCCGCGGCATGTGGGATCCTCCCGGACCGGGGCACGAACCCGTGTCCCCTGCATCGGCAGGCGTACTCCCAACCACTGCGCCACCAGGGAAGCCCCAGTTCAAAGTTTTAAGCCACCTAGGAATCCTGGAAATTATCCTTAAGCTGGCATGCTACAAACATAATTATTCTTGAATTGAAGTTATGACAATCTTGAACACCAATTTACATTATGTAAGAGTAATGTTAGTTTATTTGATCGGTAACTTGTATAACTATAGGAAAAAGTAAACCTAAGTAAAATAAAATGTATGTTTCTATTATACTCGACTCTGCTATATCAGAGAAGACATAACTGTTCTGTTAGACCAAACATATCAAAACAGTCATATTTGCCAAAGATTTATCTTAATTATGTAACTTGGATTCTTAAAATGTTTCTGAGTTTCTGAAGGATTATTTTTAGTGTAGCACATTTAAAGTGTTAGAAATTAAATCTCATTTTATTAAAGTTTTAGGAATATTTGATTTATATAGGCACTTATTTATCTCTTGAAGTCAATTAGAATAGAGCTTCTTTAAGATACTTGATAATCTAATTTATTAGTACCCTCTCAAGGTAGGAAAACATTTCACACTTTATACTTTAAGAAGTAAAGGCCTGAGTTACAGACACAGAGATATACAGACACAAAGAGAGCTTAAAACTTCAATTCTACAATTTTAGCTACAGGTTAAGAGATATGAGAGGCAAAAAACATAAAAATTCACTACTGATCCAGATATCAAAGAGCTGCTCTCCTTCCTGGTGGGCACAAAATTCTTTGAGCTCAAAATAGACAAATAGAAAAACAAATAAGACTAACCAACCAGATTCTCTGTCACCCTTTTTTCTCAATAGAAAATAGATTTCTATAATTCATTAATTCATTTACAGAGATCATTAAATGATCAGACTACAAAACCAAATTCCCAATCATTGCCACCACCACTGGGGAATAACTTCGCAGCTATAAATTAAAAAAAAAAAAACAAATGAAGCAAAGCAAAACAAAATACAAAATAGAGAGGAAAAAAGCAACAACAGAGAAACTGAGAGTCAATAAGTTTCTATTATACATCAGGTTCATCACTTTGTCAGGAATTGACATACCAGGGTTTCAGCTGCCCATGGGATGTATGTCTCTGGCAGTACAATTTTTCTTGCTCTGTCAGGTGAATCCACTGGGCACTGGTGGAAGATCTCTAAAGCTGATAAAGAATAATTTTTTTAAAAAAGGTAAAAGCATGACTCTCATACGAATATAAAATGAACACATGTCAATAATATTATTTAACTCATTAATTAATAAGATCCAGTAAGATATTATATCTGATTCAAAAGAGATTACAAAGAGACTCATCTAGACATTTACTTGAATTTACAAATAAACGCAAAACTGGCTTTTTCCATAGTGAGAGGGGGAAGGAAAATCAATTGTCTCTCTACTCGACAAAATATATTTTCATGTTTATAGACAAGAATGATTTGCATTGCTATCAGTTGTCTGTAATTTACAGAGTTGTAAAATAGTTCAAAGACGATGAGAGGTGCAAACCCTATAAATCAGATAATGTGGAAGGATGTGCATTAGATAGCATACAGATTTCCATTGAAGATATACCATAATCTCTTTTTTTTATGGTCCACTTCCAAGTCTTTTACAAAGTTCAAAAGTGTAAAAATTGTAAAGATCACACAGATCTTCAAAAAACCCCACCAGTTACATTAAATGTGGTTAATATGTGCACGTTAACACATTTGATTTGATGTGGAGTGGAATGGGATCTCCAAAAGTCAAAGTGCTTAGGATCTGTGAAGGTCTCCTTGGTGTTGATTGGTGCTAGCACTGTGTAAGTGTGGAGGGCTCATTGAGAAGAAGGGAGATATAGACCAAGCCGTCAAGGAACTTGCATTCCATCACATGTACAAAAACCAAGTAAATAAACATTAGTTAACTTTAGATATTGACATGCAATCAAGGAAATAAATTGAGTTCAGTAAGAGAGGATGGCGCAGAGAGAATGTGACTAATTAATTCTGGAAGTATGGCAGACATTATTGGTTGCTGACTTAATTGCCACATCTCCATCTCTTTCTTGGGATCAGCATCTCAGTTTTTTTTTTTTTTTTTTTTTTTTTTTTTTGCGGTACGCGGACCTCTCGCTGTTGTGGCCTCTCCCGTTGCAGAGCACAGGCTCCGGACGCGCAGGCTCAGCGGCCATGGCTCACGGGCCCAGCCGCTCCGCGGCATGTGGGATCTTCCCGGACCGGGGCACGAACCCGCGTCCCCTGCATCGGCAGGCGGACTCTCAACCACTGCGCCACCAGGGAAGCCCAGCTCCTCAGTTTTTAATCAGGTATAGAGTCTTAAGATGCATAGGGAAGGTGGGCCCCGTCCCCAATCCCAGGCAATGGTCAAACCCAGTCATGATAATTCTATTCCCCGTGACTTTCTCTCCATTACCATGGAAATGAACCTACTTTAGGCACTATTATCTTTCTTCTGGGTTGTTGCCTACCTCAAGTGTTGCCATTCTCCAAATCATTTTCTTTTTATTAAACTATTTCAAATTGTGAACACACTCACAATAAAAAATACACAAAACAAGAAAAGTTAAGAATATGGACTTCCCTGGTGGCGCAGTGGTTAAGACTCTGCGCTCCCAATGCATGGGGCCCGGGTTCAATCCCTGGTCAGGAAACTAGATCCCACATGCATGCCGCAACTAAGAGTTCATATGCCGCAGCCCGGTGCAACCAAATAAATAAAATAAATATTAAAAAAAAAAAAAAGAGACCTCTGGTCTTAAAAAAAAAAGTTAAGAATAGCTTGTGGTAAAATGAACATCCGTATAATTATCACCCAGGCAATAAAATAAAATATTATTAGGAGCCCCAAATCCTTCCATATGTCTTTGCCTGACTGCATCCCTCCCTTATTGCCAGACGCAATCACTGTCCTGATTTTGTTTACTCCCATGTAGCCTTTTCCTCACGGTTTTACCATTTACGTATGCGTCTGGAAATGATACAGTTTTGTTTTGGCTGTTTGAGCTTTATTACAAGCACTTCACTCAATATGATATTTGTGAGATTCATCCATGTTGCTGGCAAAACTGTAATCTGCTAACTTTCATTGCTGTGTAGCAGTGCTTCTCAAAACTGCTTGGTCTCAGGATCTCTTTACACCAGTAAAAATTTTTGAGGACCCCAAATACCTTGGTTTATGTGGGTTATATCTAACAATGTTTATTGCATTAGAAATTCAAGTGGAAATAAAAATGTTGTGTTTTGATTCATTAAAAATAACAATAATACTTCAAAAACTAAACTTAGAATTACCATATGACCCAGCAATTCCACTCCTAGGTATACACACAAAAGAATTGAAAGCAAGGATTCAAACAGATACTTATACACTAATGTTCACTGCAGAACTTTTCACAATAACCAAAAGATGAAAACAACCCAAATATCCATCAACAAGTGAATGGATAAACAAAATGTGATATGTACAAACAAAGGAATATTATTCAGCCATAAAACGGAGTGAAGTTCTGATATACTCTACAACATGGATGAACCTGGAAACCGTTATGTTAAGTGAAATAAGCCAGACACGTTAAGGATAATACTGTATAATTCTACTATATGAAACATCTAAAATAGGCAAATTTGTAGGGACAGAAAGCAGTTTACAGGTTACCAGCATCTGGGGGAAGTGGGGAATGGAGAGTTATTATTTAATGGGTACAGAGTTTCTATTTGGGGTGATGTAACTAGTGCCACTGAATTGCATGCCTAAAAATTGTTAAAATGGCAAATTTTATGTTATCCATATTTCAGCACAATAAAACAAACAAAAGTAATGATAATAAAACCATTCCATGTTAATGTAAGTAAAATACATTCTCAAGAAAAGCCCTAGGGCTTCCCTGCTGGCACAGTAGTTAAGAACCTGCCTGCCAATGCAGTGCACACGGGTTCGAGCCCTCGTCCGGGAAGATCCCACACACCGCGGAGCAACTAAGCCTGTGCGCCACAACTACTGAGCCTGCATGCCACAACTACTGAAGCCTGCGCACCTAGAGCCCATGCTCTGCAACAAGAGAAGCCACTGCAGTGAGAAGCCCGTGCACCGCAGCCAAGAGTAGCCCCCGCTCGCCACAACTAGAGAAAGCCCGCGCGCAATGAAGACCCAATGCAGCCAAAAAATAAATAAATGTATTAAAAAAACCCTATACTTACAAAATAAAAAAAATAATGAAGAGAGTGGCATTATTTTACATGTTTTTAATGCCTGGCTTACAAGAAGACAGTTGAATTCTATCTGCTTCTTCATTCAATCTGTTGTGATATTTTGGTTTGGCTGAGGTGTATGAAGAAAATCTGGCTTCACATAAAAATGTAGTTGGAAAAAGGAGGTATTGTTTAATAGCTTTTGCAAATAATTGTGGATATTCTTCCCCAATATTACACCAGAGCTTGACAAGTGGTAGTTTCTTAAAGGCTGTGTGCCATGTGGGATGTGAAGCTATATCCTTTGTTCTGCCTTGCTCTTTGAGTGGTTTTATTACCTGTGTGTCATTTTATAGCATGATGCACTGGGTATTTAGAATATGTTGGTTCACTGTTATGCAGATTTTGCAAATATTGACATATTTCATTAGGCAATATCAAAAAATCACATTAGTAAATATCATCCCAAGATTCTTTAAGTGTTAGGAAACTCACAGTGGCGGGTACAAGGTTTTAAAAATTCTAATTTTTGCTTGAAACCTCAGATTTTATCATTGGCAACACATACTGTCACTACCCCCCCACCCCAGGCTCAATTTGTTAATGTTTGAGGAAATATCTGTCAAACTCTCAAGTCTGAATAAACATTTTTGGTATGTCAGTCGAGTTTTTCAAATAAAAACTGGTTTTTCATGAAATATGTAGATAGTTTAGCTCACAACTTAAATATTTGCACAAGTGCTTTTCTCAAGACTGCCATTATCCTTTGGCATGCGGCAAAAGGGCTTTATGTATACTTCCTATTTTGTCACACAGAATATTAGAAAAATATATACTAACCCTTTTGGAGGGAAATTTGGCAATACCTAATGAAACAATAGAAGCACTTACTTTGCGGTCAGCAATCCTACTTCTAGGAACCTCCCCTGAAGATATACCTCCAATGATACAAAAATGCCTAGGTACAAGTTTATTTATTGCAGCATTGTTTACAGTTGCACAATATTGGAAACAACTAACTGCCTATAAAGAGAAGAGTGGTTGAATAAATTACGGCACGTCTACAACCTCTCACCAGTAGACAATCTAGTAATTTGAGGCAAGTAATATGGCAGCAAAACAACGAGCATACCCAGAATTAACGAATTGCATTTCTCTTCCATGAGACCAGTGGCTATAAAACAGGACTGGCAAACTACAGCCATGGCCAAAGCCGACTCACGGCCAGATCCATCTCAAGGTCAAATCCAGCTCACTGTCTCTTTTTGTAAATAAAGTCTTATTGAAACAGCCTCATCTATTTATTTGTATATTGTCTATGGCCGCTTTCATGCTAAAATAGTGTAGTTGAATAGTTGCGAAAGCCTGAAATATTTATTCTCTGTCCTTTTATGAAAAGTTTGCTGATCCCTGTTATAAACACACAGAGTCTAACACGCCATCTGGAGACACGTCCAGAGCTAAGCTTGTCTTAGTAAGGACTGGGAGACAGGAGAAATGTAGGGCCACGTAGTCTGGTGGTCTAGGGCCTAACCTTGACATACTTCAGCGTACACTGTTTTAGGCACGCTCAGGCTTACAGCAGTACACACCAGCAGGATGATGGGGTTCAGCAGTGAGTAAGGCAGAGTGGGTTCTGTGCGCATCTGCTTTTCGTGGCAATTAGATAGTGGTGAATGTGGGAGAGGATGGATAAATGTCATGGGTTTATATCCATGGGTGCAGCAGCTAGAAGCACTGGATTTGATGAACACCTAGCTACATGAATGGATCACAAAAACATACTGTGTGAAAAAAAGTGAATGGAATGAGATCTATAATGCCGAACTGTTTATGTCAATTAAAATATATGCCTACGAATCAACAATTTACATCTTGTTATACCCCTTATAATCAGGAAGAAATGCATTAAACATATCATAATTGCCTTGTGGGGGAGGACAAAGAGGGTGACTTTGGGAATAAGTCTGGATCCATCAATAAACTAGACAATGGACAATAAAATGGACAAATAATGAAAATGTGCCTTGAAGTGAGGCACGTGAGGTTCAAGGACAACAAAATAACAATCAAAAAGAAGGAAGCAAAGAGGGAGGGAGAGAGGAAGGAACAAGACCAAAGGAATCTGGACAAATATCTTCTGTTATAGCTCTGGCAACTAAATGGATTTGTGACCTGGTGACAAGCTGTCAGGACTCAGCTTCCAAGTAAGACAGTCTGAATGGCGGAGGCAGTCATGGTGGTGATTGTGTGTGTGTGTGTGTGTGTGTGTGTGTGTGTGTGTGTGTGTGCGCTTGGTGTGTGTGTGAGGTAGGGAAGGAAACTCCAAGCCAAATGGTGTGCAGTTCAGTCCTCAGGGAAGGGGGCCAGTCTAGGGTAGGTAGGCAGCAAGCGTCCCGGGGAAGGTGGGGTTCAAGTCCCAGTTGGGATCCAGACCAGTGGAGAACATGGTGATGGGTGGTTTTTGTTGTGGGTCAGGGAGAAGGCTCCAGCTCCTTGGACACGCACCTCAGGCATATTGGGTCTTAAACTGAGTCCTTTCTGGGGAGCGGGCTCTGAACATAATACTAGGTTCTGATTGGCCTGGGAGCTGAGCAGAAGCCTTCGGCAACAACAGGCTCAATGCTTCAGAGGCAATCTTTGTATCCTTTGGGCAAATGTCATCATCCTTCTGACAATTTCCACAATTTGGATTTATAATACCTGCTCTGGCTACCTCATTGGATTGATGATCTTGATGATCAGAAGACATATATAGAAGAACTCTGGAAAAATAAAGTACCCACACCACAGTTATTATAATATTTAAGCAACTTATTAGAAAGTAATTCCTTCTTCCCCACCAGAGAAGTTTTCCTTTCAAACAGCCAATTTACTCTGAAAGGTTTGAGAGAAAACATAATAGCTTTTGATTTTTTAGTAACTTTCTTCTAAAGGAATGTGTTTTACTACACATAATTTTATCTTGCAATTTAAAAAAATTAAATCAATTCTTTCTCATAGTTTTCAAACATTTCTGAGGTGTGTCCCAGGACAGCCTATTTACAGCCAACTCCCAGCAGGCTGTCCTAGCTGCTGACACTGGAACTTTATCTGGTCATAATCTATCAGCCTTGGAAAACAAGAAAAATGGAGATTTTAAAATTTATTTATTTATTTAAATATTTATTTATTCATTTATTTTGGCTTCACCGGGCCTTAGTTGTGGCACTCGGGATCTTTTAGTTGCGGCATGCGGACTCTTAGTTGCAGCATGCATGCAGGATGTAGTTCCCTAACCAGGGATCGAGCCCAGACCCCTGCATTGGGAGCGTGGAGTCCAACCCACTGGACCACCAGGGAAGTCCCTAGGGATGTTTTTAAAGTTCACAACTCAGTGGACTTTATGCATAAGGAAAGAAATGGAAAGCTGACTGTGACAATTGTTCTTGGTAACTCAACTAAGATCATACTTTTAAAGAATATGATAAATATGCTAGTATCATTTTCTATAATCAGGTAATTTAGATACACTTCTAAAACAACCTTTTTCTCATTTAAAAAATAATCTTGAGGGGCTTCCCTGGTGATGCAGTGGTTGAGAGTCCGCCTGCCGATGCAGGGGACGCGGGCTCGTGCTCCGGTCCGGGAGGATCCCACATGCCGCGGGGTGGCTGGGCCTGTGAGCCATGGCCGCGGAGCCTGCGCGTCCGGAGCCTGTGCTCCGCAACGGGAGAGGCCACAACAGTGAGAGGCCCGCGTACCGCAAAAAAAAAAAAAAAAAAAAAAATTTTTGCAATTACAGTAGAGCCTAACAAGAGAGTAAAATCCACCAAACATTTGGGAGATGCACATACTCACAGGTATATTATATTCGTTTCTTGCAACATCAGGTTCAAGCCACATATACAGTTCTGTGTTCTGCTGCTTTTTAAATATATTATTACATCACGAGCACCTTTTTATGTTACTAAATTTTCCTCAATAACATGACTTTTAAGGACCAAATAATATTCCAACATATGAATGTGCCACGGTTTATTTGACCTTTTCTTTATTTAGGCTATTATAATTTCTTTTTACTATTATAAGTAAATTTTCATGAACATTCTTTTACATAAACCTTTAATAATATTGCTGATTGTTTCTTAGGATAGATTCGTGAAATTGGAATCACTGGGACAAAGTATGTTAACACTTTTAAGTCTCTTGATATATAGTTCCAAATTGTTTATCAGAACCACTGTGAGATTATACGCCAGTCAGTACATATCCTACCATGTCCTCAACAACATTAAGTTTCATCTTTAAAACAATCCTTTCCTGTTGAAAAGTGAACACATTGTTTTGTTCTTCTCAGCATCCTTTTGGGGAGCAGTTCTTCTCCTATTTCATAATCATTCAGATCAGACCCTAGAAGCATAAAGTCTGCAATCATGACATGCACAATGTATGTCTCCATGTGACCACACCATGTATTTTATTGCTTAAATTGGCTTTGCACTACAGCAAAGGATAGCTCCCATAATCCGTCTTGATTATTTTCAAAAAATGTTTTATGCAAACAGCATCTTGCATACATATTACTATTCTAGAGGAATCCAGGCTTCACTGGGTCAGGGCTTCCCTTTGAGTGATGAAAAGCTCTCCAAGGTATATTTTCTTTTTGGATTTTTGACTCTGCAGAGTGTCAGCCCAGATGTAGCCTATGCAAATGATGGTATTTATAGCCTGGTGTGCAATACTCTGTGGAAGGAAAGCTTGTAGAAGGCATAGGCTGGACACCCACCATAGGGGGAGATGTGGTGAAAAACATGTGTGATCGCACCAAAAAATGCTGGGGACAGAAATAAAAAAAGAAAAGAATACATGGGATGAAGCAAAGAACAAAGAAGCAAGAGAACAGTGTTTTTCAGGGCTTGAGCTATAGTTTACTTTTTTTTAACAAAAGCAGGACCTGATATAAAAGACACATTGATTTTCACTGTTGAGTTTGACTGAGGAAAGGGGCAGGGATAAACAAGCAAAGAAAAGCCACAGAAACATTTTGGAGAATGGGATGAAGAATCTACATGCACAAAAACCTGCACTCAGGGATTCAGGTTTCAAGAAACCTCTAGATAAGACTTGTATCTCATACAGGAAGAGGGCAAGCTCAATCTGAGAAGCGCCTGGAACTTACCTGTTCACACATTTCGCCTGTTCTAAGGGTCCGAAACAGAAGAATCAAATAGTAATTTTTGTTAGTGTGTACAGAAGTTAGATACCCAACATGGTTGTTTTACTAAAGAGTTATGATGTGGTAGGAAAAAACAAACAAACAAACAAAAAACAACTTCAGTTCGGAGGAGAGTGCTTAAATCTCTCTGTTAGCTGTTGCTGAGAAAGAGTTTATTCATAACTCGAGGCTCCACGTCTTTCCTTTGGCAGCTCCTGGAATTTACGTCAAGTCTGGATGGAAACAGCCAATCTCTGTAGGGTTTGTCTGGCAAACATTACAGAATAGTTGGTTCTGAGTCACCACTGGGAAGAGATGTGAGGGGAAATGCAAAGGCATAAGCTAACAATTATAGGCTAAGAGAAATACCCCAATTAACTTCTTGTTTTAGCAAATGTTAAAAGTTTGCATTCCCTAACCACCGCTATCACGAGCTGTTCCAGCTATTAAGCTACTGTCTCTCACTCCTAACCCACCCTTCTGTATAATATTTCCTGGAGCTGGGACTCTGCAAAGAATAGTTCTGCTTTGCCAGACGGCTCTTTGTTAGGCTTTCCAATAGGGGGTGCTATAGGGCGACTGCAACGCTGGATGAGGCAGAAGGGACGTGCTTCTGACATACTTCCTGCTGGTTTCTCGTTCCTATCAAGGTCATTCCTGCCAGTGAGGCACCTGGGCTGTGGTGGGTTTGGGGTGGGGTGCTCTCTGCAGTGGCTACCTCCTAGAATTCTCTCGTTCTTTCAGATGCCTAGATAACAACTTTCTACCTAGTTAACAACTCCTTATATTAAATTTATTCTGAATAAATAATTTCTGTTAATAAACAGTTGGTGGGTTCTAACCTCTAACTGACCCATGAGCCTATATAGTCTTTACACACAATCAGACAAGGGGCTGGGAAAGTATCTCCTTCTCATAGGGTGTTTTGGCTTCTCTGTCGATCACTAAATATTTTCTTGCTCTTACTGTGTGCCCAACATGGAACTAGACTGTGGGGACACGAGGAGACATGATCACTGCCCTCGTGGAGTAACCATTTAGTAGCTGATGAAAGGTGTTGCCCATGACAGGAAATACAGCAAGGGTGGTAGGCTCTGCATGAGTTTCTTACAGGATGTTGAATTTCCGACTCTGTAACAATGGAGGTTAAAGTCAATCATCTATCTCTCTCTCTCTCTCTCTCACACACACACATCTAGCTATCTTGTATCTATCTTTCCCACCAGTGTGGTAGAGTGGGTGGTTAAGAACCCAGGCTCTGGAGTGTCAGGTTTCCAGTGTTCCTGCCTCACTAGTTATATGTCTAAGGACACATTGCTACCTACCCTAAGTTTTGGTTTCCTCTTCTATAAAATGGGGTTAACATAGGATCTATGCCCACCTGTTAAGGTTTTAAGGACCGGATGAGACAATGCACATCAAGTACTTAGCCTGGTCTTTCATTCCCAGTAAGTACACAGTCAACTTTGCCTCTCCTTTCTTCAGGCATCTGTTGGACAGAATAAGACAGGAGTGCCACAATCAGAGACGCTGGTGGCGGGAGGCCAGAGCTCAGCAGGGTGAGGAGTTGCGAGCTGGGATGTGCCTGTTGGTTGGGATGTGCTCTAAAGAAGTTGAAATTAGAAGCCTTGGGGTATGAACCCCGCCAGCAGCTGGGAAAAGAAGCCAGTCCCAAAAGAAGAACAGACTTCTTTTTAGTCCATTATTGGAAAATGTAAAAAGCGTTTTTTCTTTTCTTTTCTTTTTTTTTTTTTTTTGCGCTACGCGGGCCTCTCACTGTTGTGGCCTCCCCCGTTGCGGAGCACAGGCTCCGGACGCGCAGGCTCAGCGGCCATGGCTCACGGGCCCAGCCGCTCCGCGGCATGTGGGATCTTCCCGGACCGGGGCACGAACCCGTGTCCCCTGCATCGGCAGGTGGACTCTCAACCACTGCGCCACCAGGGGAGCCCGTGAAAAGGTTTTTAAAAGATGTCTTGAAATATATATTGCTAATGCCTCAGAGCAGAAGTATGCAATCCTTGTTCCCAGATAGCTGTAAATGTCAACTTTTGTACCTTACATGTTTGTCAGGAGCCTATTTCCTCACTCGGTGCACAGTCTTCAATCAGCGTTCTTTCACATTCAGTACTCTGCCATTCTTAGTGCCATCTTTCATCAGGCACCCTCCAGGGCGCTTGGCAAACTCTTGATGGTCAATTCTTATGGCGTTCTGTGATGTTGAATTACCTTCATTTCCCAAACAGTCAATGGAGGGTAAGTGACTCCCCCAGCAAGTGACCTATTATATAGGAAATAGGTCTCAGGAAGTGCTATAGCTCTGGGGTTCTCTGCAGATTACTTGGCCTGGGTGGACATCAAGAAGAGTCCCAGGAATCCTACATACATGGAACTGTGTGTTGGCGAGGGAAGATGTGGCTGGATAGCAAAAGGCCGAGAGAAAGAGAGAATTTTTGACTCTCATATTTTAACAATGGGTTGGATAAGGAGGAAGCATGTTTGCCTTAGCCCAGTGGTCTTAGAGAGTGGTCTCAACAACAGCAAGCACCTGGGGACTTGTTAGACATGCACGTTCCTGGGTCCCACCCCAGACCTACTAATTCCGAGACTCTGGGGGTGGGGCTCAGCAGCCTGTGTTTTCACAAGCTTTCCAGGGGCTTCTGATCTACGATGAAGTTTGAGAACCATGTGTCAGCACAGGCACAGCCTTTACAATCAAACTTACAAAGTAGCTGAAAGGGACTGTGTAGTGTGTACTAGCCTTGAAATGAAGATGTGAGGGAAAATATCAAGCCTGCCTTCCAGGGTAAGATAAAAGGGAGAATATGCTTTTATTTTCTTTGAAATAAAAGCATAAAATTGTGGAAAGTAAAGGTGGAGAGACCTTTATAGTTATGGTATTCAACCCCCTCATTTTTCTTCATGACAAAGTTGAGGTCAAGTTGATGAAGGGACCTGCCCAAGAGGGGGCCTGAGTCAAGACTCAAAACTAGAACTATCGACGTCTCCCCTGGCACTCTTTCCCAGCACCACCTGCAGGGCTCTTAGAAGGTCACTCAGTCTCCTGTTCCCTTTCCAGTCCAGGCCCCAGTCACCTCCACCTGGATTATTTCCTCATCCTCCTGGGGCTGCCCTTTTCTTCAAGCTTCCCCTTGCTTTACATTTTCCTAATATCACTCCCTTCAAGGCTAAGGTCTTCTGAATGTCCTGTAGTGGCTCATTTATTTCTCTCTTTTGTGCCAGGTTTTCTCAGCCTCCATAATATGGCCACTCTCTTTCTCTTCCATTTTATATCCTCTGCAACATTTACTAATGCTCTTTCCCCAGCAGGATGCTTCCCCATCCCCTGCTTTTTTTCTTCTAAATCAGTAGTCACTAAAGTTTTTCTATAAAGGACTAGATAGTAAATATTTTAGGCTTTGTGGGTCATATGGTTTCTGTCACAACTGCTCAACTCTATTACTAACAGGGCAAAAGCAGCCAAAGAAAATATATAAGTGAATGAATATGACTGTGTTCCCAAAAAACCTTATTTATGAAAACAGGTGGTGGGGATAAAAATGCCCAACAAACCAGGAGCAGAAGGGAACTCCCTTAATCGGATAAAGGGCATCTTCAAAATACCCACAGCTAATATCATACTTAATGGTGAAAGACAGAATGTCTTCCCCTTAAGATCAGGAATAAGAGTAGGATATCTGCACTGATCATCTATTCAGTATCATACTGTAGGGTTCAGCCAGGACAGTTAAGCAAGAAAAATTACATAAAAGACATCCAGATTGAAAAGGAAGAAGTAAAACTAGCTCTATTTGCAAGTGATCTATTATAAACAGACATATGATATTTGCATATAGACTATCTTAAAAATCCATTAAAAGCTATTAGAGGGGCTTCCCTGGTGGCACAGTGGTTGAGGGTCCGCCTGACGATGCAGGGGACATGGGTTCTTGCCCACCCCTGTCCAGGAGGATCCCACATGCCGTGGAGTGGCTGGGCCCGTGAGCCATGGCCGCTGAGCTTGCGTGTCCGGAGCCTGTGCTCCGCAACGGGAGAGGCCACAACAGTGAGAGGCCCGCGTACTGCAAAAAAAGAAAAAAAAAAAAAAAGCTATTAGAATTAATAAATGAATACTGTAGGCTAAAAGATCAATATACAAAAATAAATTGTATTTATATACACTAGCAATGATATTTTGAAAGCAATTTCATTTGCAACAACATCAAAAAATACTTAGGAATACACTTAAAGAAGTGTAAGTCTTGTATGCTGAAAATTACAAAATATTGTTAGAAATTTTTAAGAAGATCTAAATAAAAAGACGTTCCATATTCATGAACTGAAAGACTAAATATTATTAAGATGGTTATACTCCTCAAACTGATCTACAGATTCAATGCAATCTACCAAAACCCAGCTGGCTTTTTTTTTCTTCTTTTTTCTTTTTTTTTTTCAGAAATTGACAGGCTGATCTTAAAATTCATATGAAAATGCAAGGGACCCAGAAGAGTCAAAACAATCTTGAGGAAAAAGAACTAAGTTGGAGAAGTGGACTCACACTTTCTGATTTAAAAACTTACTACAAAGCTACAATAATCAAGACAGAGTTCTGATGGCATAAGGATAGACAAATAGATCAGTGGAATAGAATTGAGGGGCAACTGATTTTCTACAAAGGTGCCAAGACCGTCCAATGGGGAAAGAAGTGTCTTAAACAAATGATGCTGGGACAACTGGATAGCTACCTGCAAAAGGGGGAAGCTGTACCCTTACCTCATACCATATATAAAAATTAACTCAAAATGGGTCAAAGCCTAAATGTAAGAGCTAAAACTACAAAGCTCTTAGAAGAAAACATAAGGGTAAATCTATGACCTCAGATTTGGCAATAGATTCTTAGATATGACACTAAAAGCAAGAGCAACAAAAGAAAAAAAAGATAAGTTAGACATTATCAAAATAAAAAGCTTCATGCTTCAAAGGATACTATCAAGAATCTGAAAAGAAAACCCACCGAATGGGAGAATATATTTGCAAATCATATATCTGATAAGGGACTTGTATCTGGGATATATACTTGACCCTTGAACAGTGCAGGGATTAAGGGTAACGACCCTCCTCACAGTCGAAAACCCATGTATAACTTTAGTTAGTCCCCGTTTCCACAGTACTGTATCTGTGGATTCAACCAACCACAGATTGTATAGTACCACGGTATGTTTTTAGTGAAAAAATATCTGTGTATAAGTGGTCCTGCGCAGTTCAAACTCATGTTGTTCAAAGATCTCTACCAACTCAACAAAAAAAGAGAGTAATCCAATTAAAAAATGAGCAAAGGATTTGATAAACATTTCTCCGAAGAAGTTATACCAATAGCCAATAAGCTTGTGAAAAGATGATCAACATCATTAGGCATTAGGAAAATGCAGATCAAAACACAATGACATACCACTTCATATCCAATGAGGGCTAGAATCAAAAGTCAGATAATAACAAGAAACTATGAGGATGTGGAGAAATTGTATCCTCATCCATTGCTGGTAAAAAAGTGAAATCAGGGCTTCCCTGGTGGCGCAGTGGTTGAGAGTCCACCTGCCGATGCAGGGGACACGGGTTCGTGCCCCGGTCCGGGAACATCCCACATGCCGTGGAGCGGCTGGACCCGTGAGTCATGGACGCTGAGCCTGCATGTCCGGAGCCTGTGCTCCGCAACGGGAGAGGCCACAGCAGTGAGAGGCCCGCGTACCGCAAAAAAAAAAAAAAAAAAAAAAAAAAAAAGTAAAATAAGGTAGCCACTTTGGAAGAGTCTGTCAGTATCCCAAATAATTAAACGTGGAGTTACACATGACCCAGCAATTTCACTTTTAGGTATACACTCAAAAGGAATAAAAGCATATATCCCACAAACACTTGTACACAAATATTCAGAGCAGCATTATTCTTAATAGTCAAGACATGGAAAACCCAAATATCCTTCAACTGAATGAATAAACAAAATGTGACATAGCTACACAATGGAATATTATTTGGCCACATAAAGGAATGAAATACTGATTGATAAATGCTATAATATGGACGGATATTCAAAACATATTAAGTGAAAGAAGCTAGGTGTAAAAAGCTATAAATTGTAGATTCCAGTTACATGAAATGTCCAGAACAGGCAAATTAGAAAGTAGATTCGGGGTTGCTTAGGTTGGGCTGGGGGCGGGGGTGGATAAGGGAAGGGAAAGGGGATTGGCAGATCATGAAATTTCTTTAATGCAGGATGAAAATGTTCTAGAATTAAATTGTGGTTATGGTTGCACAACCTTGTGAATATACTAGAAACCATTGAATCGTACACTTGAAATAGGTGCATTGTATAGTATGTGAATTATACATCAAAATAACTGTTAAAAACTCCAGGTGGTGGGCCAGGTTTGCCTTCTAGGCCATAGCTTGCTGATCCCTACTCTAAATTTATCCAAATTCTATCCATCAATGAAGACATACAAATGTTTTAAAACTCAGTCTCTTGAGGCCTATGATTTCTAATACTCAGTTATGGGTTCTTAACTGTTCTATAAATATTTATTGAGACCGATCATATGTTAGAAACTGCACTAAGTATCTGGAATATAAAGAGTAATTGGACACAGTTCTCATCCCGTAGAAGATTATGATCTGGTTACAAAAACCCATGTAACCGAATACCCAGTGCAAAGTGACATGGCTTAGAGATGGTGCATGTTCTCGCTATAAAGAAGGGATATTACCAAAACTTTTCTGCGATGGCTGGTTGTTTAGAGAGTGCTGATCAGAGAAAGTGGCAGAGTGGTGAGTCTTCAAAGCATGTGTAGGAGTTCTCCAGGCAGACAGAGGAAAGGGGCGTTGCAGACCTGGAGTGTGAACAAAGCTTAGAGCTGTGAATCAGCACCAGCGTCTGGGAACCTGAGTGATTCCAAAGGCAGAAGAGGGGGAGAGGAAGGGTGGCAATGGGAGGAGAGCTGGGTTCAAATATGGGCTCCCTCAAATATGGGCTCCCTATTTTTTTTTTTTTTTCAGTACGCGGGCCTCTCACTGTTGTGGCCTCTCCGTTGCGGAACACAGGCTCCGGACGCGCAGGCTCAGCGGCCATGGCTCACGGGCACAGCCGCTCCACTGCATGTGGGATCCTCCCGGACCGTGGGCTCCCTATTTTTTATCTCGACAATTCTGCTTCTCTTTTCTTTCCAGCTACTCCTTCTCCTTTTCCCCTGGTTTCAGTGTAAGCTGTTTTGGTCCTCAGTGGTCTCCTTTGCCCACCTCCTTTTCTTCTTTATATCTTCCACTTATTTCTCCACCATGATGGTTTCAATAAAAACATTGTCTATTTACTAGTCTTCTGCAAATCTCTTGTTACCCTCTGTTAAGTCTTTCCCACTGTTATCTCCAGTTTTGCAAAGAATGTTCTGTCTCATCTCTTTGACCTGTTAGCTTTTTTAAACTTTTTGGTAGCTAAAAGTCCAGAGGTCAGAGTTATGCTAAGTTCTGCTTTCTGCACTTGGCCCAGAACAAGCACTTATTAGTACTCAAAAATGATACCGTCTGTATTTTCCTCCTCAATGTTTTACTCTAACTAACAGGACGGAGCAAGGGCATCCTTTGACTGGGGCATCCATGAGACGTGAATATCATCTTGCGGTTCCTAGAATCTCTAGGGTCAAGTGCCTTTTACTTGGACACCGAATTTGTCAAATGAATAACGTGCCCAAAGCGCTTTTTAGATTCGACCCATAATAACATTGGCGCTTCATCATTTTAGACACAAGAAACCACGTGCTTTGGCTCTGGAATTGTGAAACAAACACATCAGGCCATGATGTTCTCTCTGCCAAGGTATAATCTCATCCAGCTGGTGGCCCAAATAAGAACAGTTTAAGGAGTTAGGGGAGAGTAAGAAGAGAAGTGACAGGTGGCTGAGAAGGGAAAGAGACAGTCAAGGTGATCTGGAGAAAAAAGGTGGTGGTGGGAGTGGTCATGAAGGGATCAGATGCAGACCAGTTTACGCCAAGAACGAAACAGATGTAGCAGGGAAAAGTTTACTATTGCCTTTAATGCTCCACTCATTCTAAAGCCAGTCATAGAAATTCTTGGAATATTAAGAAAAATGAGGTTGATGTCTTTGGGGGACTATACAGGGATGGGACGTGCGTACCAGTGTCAGCTGATGTGACAGTTCAGTAGATCCCAGGACTGGAAAGCTGGTAGAGTTTCCCGTAGTCAGCCCTGACGCCCACTTGAGTGATGGAGCCGGAAGCTGCTGGTCACGGATGTGTAACAGGCTCTCTTAAAAGGTACCATTTGAGGGACTTGCATTTAATAGCTTGCCAGGATTTTCTTCTAATTGTATTTTCAATAAATATTCATATCACAATCATTATCAAAGATTAGTCGTAGACATTAAAGTTTCCTTTTTAGCTGGGTCTCCAATGTACTTTGTCAGCATCATGAAAATAAGTGTTTTGGAAGATGGATTTTGAGAGGGCAGTGTGAGTCATCTGCGGGGGGGGAGCGGGGTGGAGGCATTACTCCTGGCCTGCGGGTGGGCGAGAGCCCAGCCTTCCTTCAGCTCTGCAGCTGTACCACAAGGCCCTCTCTGGCTGTCCCTGCTCTCCTTATTTTTCTTGCAAAAGAAGAAAAATGACTCTGATAATCTCAAGTGTCCCTTGGTCTGCCAGGTTTGCACTATGTTCTAAGTACAAAGACTCAGCAGGAATGGGTATCAAGCCTTCCCTTCTGCTTCCTTTTCCTTTAATCTGACCCCCAACTCCTCCCTTTTTCTAGGAGCAACAACAACAAAGCCCTCAACTCCCAGACAAGCACGAAATGAACTCTGACAGCTACCTGAGCTGGGGCACTGTCCAGTCAGCAGGGCCTTGGACCCCCGATTCAACCAGCCAAAGGCGCTGCTGTATTTACCATCTCGGGTTTTACTTGGCGTCCGTTTCACCATGAAATAAACCACGCGGTGACACACCTGGGTGGGCCCCAAGTATGGCATCAACGCGGGCATTAATTCCTCTCACCGCTGGGCTGAAGGAGAAGACTGAGGCCCAGTGTCTCGCCAAGGCCAGGCCTCTTTCCCAGGGAGCTGTTGAAACAAGGTTTCTTCAATTATCCTGTAAGGGCTGCAGCCCCGTGTGGCCTGCTAGGAAGGTGAAAATCCTATTCTTGCATTTCTAATGAATGAATATTCCTTCTCAGCTTCTAGGGCTCTTCCTCTGAGGTGCTCCGTCAAGTTCTGGTTAGAGTGCAGCTGACCTCGCTGTGCAAACACCACCCTGAAATGTTGTGATCCCAGAACTGACTTTGCTGATTATTGAGTTTGGTGATGAGCTGAAATAGTCAGGAAGCTTCCCTGCTCACCTGCAGAGGAAACTGAGGAGGCCATCAGGAATCCCTGAAAGGAAACAAAGACCAGTGGGGATGCTGGGTTTATCTTATATAGCCTCCCCCTTTGCAGGGGCTCTGGTGATGCCTGTGATTAAGCTCCTGGTCCTGCCTACCCGCCCAGCATAGAAGATTCACTGGGCAGCTGTGGTTCTATGAGTCTTTCTTGCCTGAACCTCACTAAACTTCAGATTCCTCAGGATAAACAGCAAATGAGGGAAGAGAGTTACCTGCCTGGAAGATGCTGTGGTTATACACTGAGCTGTAAAGCCATCCAATGATTTCAAACTTCTCTTTGCTGTCTCTTTGGCTTTCACTGGAGACTTCTTTGTGCCCAGTGCTAACGGGCCCCAGTGTGGGCCGTGGGGATTCGGGGTGGGCAGTGTGTTTGTGTGTGTGTGTGTGTGTTCCAGGGAGGGCATGCAGGCTGGGAGAGGTTGGCAGGTCCTGGCTTCTCTTTATTACAACCCCAGGACCCTTTGAAGCATGTCATGAGGAAGCATTGGCAGACAAAGCTGCCCCTACGTCCTTCAGTGCCTCTCAGCCACAGGGTCTCAAGGTTTGCCTACAGGTAACAGGTCAAAAGGGACAGAGCAACACTGCTAAGCTGTGGGCTGGATGTGAGGCTGACTTTCACCAGCATCATCAGCTTTGCAGGATAAGGGCTGGAGTATCTTATCCTGGACCTGAAGCTGCTTCCCCATGTCTTTGGTAGTGATTCATGGAGATAGAAAGACCCACAACTGTGAAGGAGTATGGCAAGAAATCGCTTACTTATAATACTTAAAGGAAATTTGCTGTTGTTTCCTTTAAAAAAATGAAATGTTTCCATGTTATTTTTAGAATATTGTCCCTGACATATACCTGTATTTGGATATGTTTTCCTGCATGGGAGCGAGCATGGTCGAGTTATAACCACGATACTAAGTATATGATGACGCATGTGAGTGTAATCCGTTGGGGCGCGGGAGAGAGCACTGAATCCTAACCACTAGACCACCAGAGAGCGTGGAGTGTAATCCTCTGGGCATTTCACCATTTACCACGTAGGAGACTGAAAATGAGAAACAGCAAAAACAACAATAAAATGCAACCAGATGAGCAAAGGCTGAGACAGTATGTGGGATTCTATCTCTTACACCAATTCTGACTGGTGGAGGCTGTGTGTAGAGGGGACTTGGGGCTGTGTCTGATGTCTGTTCTGGGGGGGCTGGGGGTTGGTTAGTGGCGGTCACCCTCGCATATTCGACATGCGCAGACTATAGGATGGACTTTCATAACCAGCCTCATTTATACTTTCTCTACTCACTTCTCTAAACCTCTCACCCAGGAAGAGATTGCTGGCTTAGATTAAGCAGGGAGAATCAGAAACGTTTTAATGGTCATGATGGTCAACTTGGGAACTCAACTTCAGTATATTCTTACTACATGCTAGTACCTGGGAGTCACTGAGTTTTCTCTGTGCCCCATGATAATGACCATGAGCATCTTAACCATCCATCTTACATCCACGTGGCACAAGTGTCCATCTCTGCTCCCACCAGCCCAGGAGGAAGAATTTCCATACAGTTTTGTCCCTTCTGCACTTTGGCAAGTATGACAAGTACCCCCCAGGCCACTGAGTAAATCCTTGGTATTTCTCCCATCCCACCTCCCCTGCACCTCTTGTGGGTATGAAGTATTACTTTCGTTGTGGTTAAAGCTTGGAAGCATTCTATCTCCTGTTGAATTTCAAAAAGCCTGTGTCACTTTAATCCTGAAGGAATTTCAGAATTGACACTGGTAACAGTTGTATACCAAGCTTGGAAAAGACATTTTGATTTTTATTTACATCACACACAAAATACATGGCCATATTTTAGCTCCAGACTTTCTTTACTAAATGCCCAGAGAGAGAAGTAAAAGGACAGGGCGTGAGAGATTACTTCAAATACTTGAGACCCTCCAAATCCCTCACTAGATGAAAAGCAAAGTCAGGATCCTTGACAGGTTAAAATCAAGTATTGGGGGTTTCTCCACTGTTGAGAATGAGTTTCCAGTTTAATAACTCTCTCAGAATTCCCCCTGCTCCTCTATACTGTGATCCTTTCAACTACTGAGCTTATTTCTGGTGTGTGTCATGAGTTTTAAATCTGACAGTGGCTTTTAATTGAATCCTTGTTTATCATTTAGTTAATGGGCTAAGACTAACGGTGAAAGGTAAAACAGGCTTTCAGTGATTTTCTCATCCATCATATGATATTTCCGAAAAATAATAAAGTGATTTACTCAAAGGTGAGCTCATATAAATGCCATTTCCCTATTTGTTCTTCTATGTGATTTCTGGAATGTTTTGGGACAACCAGTCACTCTGCTTGAGTACATCAAGAAATGACTATAAATCTGTCCAGGAGAGCTTAGTGACTTCCAACATCGTCTTTTAGCCAAGAGCCGCTGTAAGGTCTGGGCACGCCACCATCTGCAGTGTGATTTGTGAAATTTGAGATGACAAATCTTCAGGGTCACCTTTCTCTCTGTTCTCCCTTTCAAGTGTTTACTCTGGGAACTTGGAGCACGTTCTTGTAAAATGCACACCAGCTGGCCTGATTTACCTGGCCTCATTTCCCGTGTGTCTGCCTTTTCCACCTCACCCCCTCGAATTTCTAAATAGTGAATAGCATTTTGAAAGTTGGGAGTCCTGCAGTGAAACTGTGTGATCAGTCACTCAATCATTTTGTATCTCATTTCTTCCATCTATAAAGCAGAGATATTAATACTATTCTCTGAACTATCAAAATGAGATTGTCAGAATCAGTTATGGAAGTGAAGGCTTAAAATGAAAATAAAAGAAGAAACCACAAGCCTCTGACTATCTGAGGATATACTTGGACATACTTCCCTGAGCCATGGGCAGGAAGATGCCACATGGATATAAGATGGATGGTTGGGATGCTCATGGTCATTTTCATGGAGCACATAGAAAATTCTGACTCCCAGGTACTAGTATGTAGTAAGAACATACCGAAGTTGAGCTCCCAAGTTGACCATCATGGCCACTAAAATGTTTCTGATTCTCCCTGCTTAATCCAAGCCAGCAATCTCAGATTTCCTCCCTGATCTTATAGGAGGGAGCTTAGGGATATGATCCAGTGCATCTTACAGGTGGACTATTTGCCTACATTGGAAAGGAGGATCCAGTCTGAGGATTTTGAATTCCCACATTGGTAAGTCCCAAGTGTGTGGTCCCAGAGAATTCATGGATAGAATTCAAAGATTCTGTGTACTGAGATGGAAACATATTAATCTTTGTTTTCACTCATCTTTAAAGTTATTTTCTTCAATTATAAGTGTGAGCCACAAACCCTCAATGGCATAAGCAGTATCTGTGTCATTACTGTCAGAAATCAAAGATATCTTCATACGATATCACTGTTGTTGCACAGACTTTAAAATATCACTTATACCAACGACTGCTTTGAAATTGTAAAGGTTATTAGACCAGCTACTAGAACTGGTTAATGAAGAAGCACATGTGTAACACTGTATCACACACATGATTAAACACATTTTTCTATTTCAATAAAATTGGTTTCCTTTGAAACCTCGTGTATTTGATTTTATGTATTTAAAAAACTTTATTCTGTGAAGTGGTCATTATTATTCTGTGAAGGTTGACCGCCTGCCCCAGAGTCTCTCTGACACATACTTGGGCCTGAGGCACAGCTTTGAGCAGGGGTAGAGCTGGGACCTCCCAGTCAGAAGGGTTGGAGCCTAGCCCTGAGTTCACCTCTGTCTAGCTGTGGGGTCACTTAGCTTCTCTGAGCTTCCATTTTCCCCCTGTAACAAAGGAAATGATAATCATTTTTCATATGTTTCATGGGGAGATCAAATGAAATAATGAATGTCAGGATGTTTTATAAACTGTAAAGTGCAATGCAAATGCTGGGTGGTACCAGAAACTTCTTTTACTTAGCATCAAACCAGTGATGGAGGGGAAATGAAAGAGAACAATCAGGGGGCCAGATGTTTTGTGTGCAAGAAACTGGAGGAGAAAAGCACATTTGTGGCTTGAATTATGGAACATTTATGCATGTTGAGAATATGCTGGAAACAGATAGATCTGGGTAGAAATCTCTGCTCTGCCACATACTAGCTGAGTGTCTTTGGCAAATTTTTCAAACTCTCCAGGCCTCAGTTTGCTCATCTGAAAAATAGAGATAGTAGCTACCTCATAGGGTTGTTGGTAAAGATTAACTAACGCTAATTCCTGTGCCAGCCTGTAGGGCTCAAGATCCATGTTTGCATAATTTCCCAGACCCGCTGTTTCTTAGCAACCCAAGATGGACCAAAGAGAGAAACAGAGAGGGACACAAGAATTGTCTGTAGAATTTCCTTATGAGTTGAGCTTTCCTCCAGTAACTTTATTTTCCAACAATGTGTTTTAGATGAGTTTTACCAAGAATATTTGCAGTTCCCATTGATGGGCTTAGCCTTCCTCCTCGTGAGCTATAGTTCTACTGGTACCCTCACAACACCTTAATCCACATTGCTGTCCAGTATGGTAGCCACTAGCCACATGTGGTGATTTAATCTTAAATTAATTAAAATTAAGCAACATAAAAAATGTCATTCCTTAGTTGCACTAGTCACATTTCAAGTGTTGAGTAGTCATATGTGGCTAGTGGCTACCATACTGGACAGAATTATAGAACATTGCCATCATTGTGCGAACTCTATTGGGCAGTGCTGTGACTGGCTGTGAGGGGCACAGAGACTGGGTAGGATAATGTAGGTAAAATATGCCAACAAACAGCCTGGCATGTACCCTCCCAACTCACTACTCCCACCCCATCTGAATCTCAGCAGATATAGGGATGGAAGGTACCCACTAAAGACTCGTTTGCACAGAGAGCTGAGCGTCCAGTGCCCCTGGACCTCGTGATGATCCCTCAAGGGATGGTTTGTACAAGAGAAAGAAGCATTCTTTCTGTCCACCTCTTTTCTTCCTTTTCGATTCCCCTCACCCCATTTCTTTACAACGTCTCTGATGATTCTTCTGGCATGGAGCTGAGGCTTCATTCTCTGTTATCTCACCTATGCTAGAATTTATCTAATTAGAATGTAAATTGGGAAAGGATTGTGGGGAAAGTGGTGATTCCAGTGTGAGCTTTCTCTTTGTGTGATCACAGTGGAGGAGAGCCTTGTACCCACCTCCTTTGATATGGTAATATCACTAGTCTTATTTGCAAAAGCTCATTCACCAGTGGAATGGGAGTCACAAAACCAGCAGCCTTGATGTGATGGATTTCTCAGCAAAGTTCAGCATTCACTTTCTCCTTTATAACATGGGAATGTCACTTCCCACCACTCATTACCTTCCAAGTACACTGGAAGCATCATAAAGAAATGGCTTATAAAATCACTCTTTTTTTAAAAAAAAAATTTATTTATTTATGGCTGTGTTGGGTCTTCGTTGTGTGCGGGCTTTCTCTAGTTGTGGTGAGCTAGGGCTACTCTTTGCTGCGATGCGCGGGCTTCTCATTGTGGTGGCTTCTCTTGTTGTGGAGCACGTGCTCAATACTTGTGGCTTGCAGGCTCTACAGCACAGGCTCAGTAGTTGTGGCACACGGGCTCAGTAGTTGTGGCTCACGGGCTCTAGAGCACAGGCTCAGTTGTTGTGATGCACAGGCTTAGTTGCTCCACGGCATGTGGGATCTTCCTGGACCAAGTCTCGAACCTGTGTCCCCTGCATTGGCAGGCGGATTCTTGACCACTGCTCCACCAGGGAAGCCCTATAGAATCACTCTTATTTACCAACTAAGAAGCTTAAAATCTCTTTCAAGATTCTTTTTATCTGCCTTCCTTTTCTCAGCATATTCTTGGAAGGAATAACCTTCTCTTTCAGTATCTTGTCTGTTTTCCAAAACCAGTGAACTAATTTCTATTTACTAAGAAGGTATCTTTTTGGATTCACAATATGGGTCATTGGAAGGCAGGAGGAAACTGTAACCAAGGAAAATCTGTCACTGTCACCTCATAAATATGAAGATGCATTATTTAAGTTACAGCTAGCTACTGTAAAAGACAGACCCCAAAATATCAGTGGTTTAATGAAATGGAAGTTATTTCTTGCTCAGATTTCATAAGAAGCTTCCCATGGTGAGTTTTGCAGACCCAGAAACACCCATAGTGTCTCTACCTGCTAGAGCTTCTTTTTTAAAAAATTAATTAATAAATTTATTTTTGGCTGCATTGGGTCTTCGTTGCGGCACGGGCTTTCTCTAGTTGCCACGAGCGGGGGCTACTCTTCGTTGTGGTGCGTGGGCTTCTCATAGCGGTGGCTTCCCTTGTTGTGGAGCACAGGCTCTAGGCGCGTGGGCTTCAGTAGTTGTGGCTTGCGGGCTCTAGAGCGCAGGCTCAGTAGTTATGGCGCACGGGCTTAGTTGCACCGTGGCATGTGGGATCTTCCTGGACCAGGGCTCGAACCTGTGTCCCCTGCATTGGCAGGCGGATTCTTAACCACTGTACCACCAGGGAAGCGGGAAGCCCCCCTGCTAGAGCTTCTAAAATCAGCCCACAGGTTGGAAAGTGACAGGCTGGAGGTCGCGCACCACACCTCTCTTTGCTGAGTGTATTGTCTGCTGCATGAGGATTTTGGGGCTTGCTGTGACGAGGCCTGTCTTTGACCCACAGTTTTCCTCTTTTGCCAGCACCAACCTCGGTGTCTGTTTCTTATTTAGAGCAGAATGTCGAGTCTCTATCCTTGTCCAAGCATGGAGACCAGGGCCCAGATTTCCATTTCTCCACTGACAGACTAATCCTGAGTATGTGTGAGTTTGGAGAGACACCTGTCCCCAGGGAGCCGGGACAATTCCCCCTGAAAATTGATGAGTGACATCTTTGCTACCTACCCTAGAAATACCTTTTGTGTGAGTGAGGGAGTGGTGGTGACCTCAGGTGACTCTCAGCTCTTTGAGGCAGGTCCACAGAGACGTCCTCCTCACAGAATCCCAGCAGCAGATGTTTCCTACCAGATTCGTTTTCCCTCCCTAGGTCTCTCTTCAACCATCTCTCTCCACTCAAGCTGGTGTCAGCTCAGGCAAGGCAAACTAATTTTAATCTGAGGGCAAGTAAAAACATAATTAAGAAGGTAAATCTGTTTCCCAAAAAGCATACAGTTCTCTGTTCACTGTGCATTTCTTTTTGAAGCGTCTGGAAAGACAAAAGACATGCATTTGTCAGTACAAAGACAGCTGCTCATTTGTTTGTGGAGTTTGCAATTAAATACCCAGCTTCTGCTGCCCAGTGTGATCTATTTTGGAGGGCAGGAAAGAAAAGAAGAATTTTAACTCAAAGTATTGAGCAGAGGGAAGTAAAACCCTGTACAGGCACTGAATTCTCTTTGAATAGGAATGTTGGTGCAAAACACCTAGGATCTAAATTGTCTCCGGGGTGGGGCTGTTTTTGCTTAATGTAATCTCGGCACCGTCACATCCCCCTGGAGAAGCCAACAGATCAAGATGGGTGAGGTTTTCCAGTTGCCTAAATATTTAAAGCCACAAGCAGGCTCCTGCCCCTTCCTAAGGCTGTGGTTTGACTCCTCGCTGGGCTGCAGCTGGGTGCACCGTTGTATAAGCTCCCGGGCCCATTGTTTGGGCAGGTGACAGTCAGTGAAACGACAAGCCTTGGTCACCAGAGCACAGGGGACTTGCACGCCACATCCCTCTTGCGGATGGCAGGAAGCTCTTTAGTATGCCCTACTTAGCTCGCAGTTCGGAGGAGAAGGTCACTCTGGTTCCCAAGAAGCCACTCAGTCATAATAGATATGGTGAGAAGGATAGCCCAGAGGCCGTGGGTTAGGAAAACACATTTATTAGAAACGGCCCAAGACCGCAATAATTAAGTGACGCAAATGAACGCAAGTAAATGAAATCTCAACCGAGTGTATGTGCTCCCCCCTCCCCCTTCCTCTCTGTGCAGCAGCCCGAGCTGGAGAAAGAAGGGTCAGGAGAGGAGGAGCTCTGGAAGGTGGGCCACCCCCACCGAACTCTCCTAGAAAGTTAGTTCTGAAGGGGGAGAGGGCAGCAAGGACCTGGATCTGTTGTGCTCTGTCCCCAGACTCAGCAGGCAGTTTTTGTAACTACGGACCAGCCTCTCTGTACCTCAGTTTCAAGGTTTGCTGGGTCCAGATTCCTTATCCTAGTGTATTTTGAAGAGCATAAAGTGATTCTTTAAAAAAGCATTTAAACAAAAATAAAAAGTACAAAGATGACTGCAATGATACACGTACACAGTCTTATCGTCCATTCATTCCCTTAACAAAAATTTGTTGGATGCTACCACCACATGTCAGGTGCTGAGACTATAGCTGGCAGAGCGATGGCGGTGAGTGATGAGGGCTGTGGCGTGGTTCAGAGGCACGAAGGAGATGGACTTGAGAGGTAACCAGGAAGTAGGGTGGGAGAGAGCGAGCGATCCAGGGTGATTCTTGGGAACCCCACATCTGTACAAAGCAGTGACATCAGTGGGGCTCATGTTTGCTCTGTCCCCCCCTCCTGCCCTCCTGGGGTCACAGAAGAAGGTTTTTCCACCAAAGGGGGTTGGATGCCATGTCCTGCTCAGCCCTTTCTCTGTTGTCCCCTCCTTTCTGTGTACAGCCCACTGCCCACCTTGGTCCTCAGGGCCCCGTACACACCGTTGGTTTAAGTGTTCATGTAACTCTGTATCCACAGAGGGAATCACTTTTGCATGCAAACTTCATGGCAGGGCCTGGCAGCTCCCCAGAGGGCTTCCTCAGGAATCTGGTGCCTGACTCAGCATCTGACCCTGATGCATTTGTTTCCAGATCTTTCCTGACATCAGCTCTGTCAGTTTGCAGACTTTTCTTTCTCCTACAAGAGATTCTTAATCTGGGGTCAGACTCCCTCAGGATCCATGGATGGGCTTCAAGGGGTCCAGGGTCACTCTGGAATTCTACGTAGAGTTTTATTGCCGGTGAGGTTTTTCTGGGAAGAGCACACCTAGCTTTCAGAGTCTCTGAGGGTTTTATGATCCTCAAAAGCTTAAGGCTCGGGGGTCTGAGCTTTGATTTCAAGGTTAAAATTTTTCTGGCCATTTTCCCTCTCATTATCACCATCACGTCCAGTGCTAAAGTCTTTGGACAGAGTTCACCTCATCTCTTCACAGCATTGCTAGGAACTAAAAATAAGCATTTGCCTGTTAACTCTTGTTCCCATCTTGCCCTGAAAAGCCTCTGCTACCCTGCAGTAGATAATTCAAAATCCTAACCTCACACATATATATATTCTGTGGTAGGAAGAAATCGTTACCAGAGGTCCTTCATCCCACGGGTCCCAGCACTTTTGAAGAGGGATAAGTTTGCTGCGTACTTGCCTTATTTTAGGTCTTCGGATTTGGCAAAAGCATATTAATGGAAGCAGCTGACGTTTGTTGGTACTTATATGTCAGGCACTGTGGTAAGCACTTTACTGGTGTTCTCTCATTTAAGACACTAGAATTATCTCAATTTTAAAATGAGGAAACTGAGGCATAGAGTAAATAGCCAGTAGGAAGCAGCAGACCCAAGTGGTAGAATGCCAGAGGCTTTGTCTTAACCTCCCGTTAAGCCCTATCTTCCCTTTATCTGTTCCCTTGTGACCCCCCCCCCCCCCATCCATTCCCTCCCATCCAGGAGGTCACTGCTCCAACTTGCTTCCTAGCTTGGAATCAGTACCATCTGGAGTCAGGTTCTAACCCTTCTCACTGAAGTCCCTTTTGGAAGCAATGGACAAGAGCTATTGCACAGAGGAAACAGCAGCTTTTAAATGATAGGAACAGCCAGAATCAGTATCTCTCACCAAGGGGTGATTTGAAAGGTCAAGAAGGTTTCTGCTATCCTCACATATTTCCTAACCTACAATTTCAGTGTCCAAAAGCCCAACATTAGAGATTCATTGCTTTGGATTGGTTTTTCCCCACTCCACTTTAGCCTCTTAAAAAAATAGGAATAGGGCTTCCCTGGTGGCGCAGTGGTTGAGAGTCCGCCTGCCAATGCAGGGGACACGGGTTCGTGCCCCAGGCCGGGAAGATTCCACATGACGCGGAGTGGCTGGGCCCGTGAGCCATGGCCACTGAGCCTGCGCGTCCGGCGCCTGTGCTCCGCAACGGGAGAGGCCACAGTGGTGAGAGGCCCACGTACCGCAAAAAAAAAAAAAAAAAAAAAAAAGGAATAAACTTAGGGATATGAACTGGGGAGTTCCATGAGTTATAGTGATAGCCATGAAAAATGTGAGGGCAGAGGATGTTCAAAGAGGGAAGAGAGTACATAAAAGGACACTCCTTGAAAGTATTGCCAAGGACCAGCCCTGCATATGACCCCTACCCTCTCACCATGTTGGAAGGAGTTTTGTGGACTAACTCATCACTGGATCTCCAATATCAGACTCTCCAGTGTCCTGGCTAGTGCTTCCACAGCTGGTAGAGTCTGCGGGAGGACAGCCCAGCCCTGTTCAAAACTCTTGAGTGTTCCCTTGCATTTCCCCTTTTTGAGGTTGAGGAGCAAGTGATCTGTCATCTCTGGGAAGTCAGCCAATGGCCTGATACTACCTGATATTAGAGGGACCAACCTTGGTATCTGGGAAAGGTGGTCCTACAGTTATACCACAGGGGCAACATTATCCCTAGGGGGCCAGGAGGCAAGTGGTTAGCTAATGGCTTGAGAACAGCTCCCAAGAGCCCTCCCCTCGGTCCCAGTGTCAGACATCAAGCTTTCCTTTTTCCAGTGGAGGCCACCGGACTATTATCAGGAAGAGGCTCTGTTATGAGTTGAGTTGTGTCCCCAAAATTCATATGTGAAGCCCTAACCCCAGTGCCTCAGAATGTGGCTGTATTTGGAGCTAGGACCTTTAAACAGGCGACTAAGCTAAAATGAGGCTTTTAGGGTGGGCCCTAATCCAATCTGACTGGCATCACCCTTATAAAAAGAGGGAATTTGGACACACAGAAAGGCAGCAGGGATGTGCGTGCACAGAGGGCCCACCATGTGAAGAGGCAGCAAGAAGGCAGCCATCTGCAGGCCAAGGAGAGAGGCCTCAGAGGAAACCCCCTGCTGACACCTTGACCTTGGACTTTCAGCCATCAAAACTGGGAGAAAACAAACTTCTGTTGATTAAGCCAACAAGCCTTGGTATCTTGCTAGGGCAGCCCTAGCAAACCAATACAGACTCTGTGACATTTAGAGCAAAAGTCTCCCAAATGGTATGTACCTAGAGGATCCTTTGAGATGAAGGAAGAAAATATTATAACAGCTATGTCTATTGATTTCTATGTGATTCTATGTTAATTTCCATTTCTTCTGTATATTGTAAAATGTACATAACAAATGAGTATGGTAGGGCATGCATATCACATATAACATATTGGGGATGTAGGCTTAAGCATTTTTATAGGTAGGATGAATAATCAAAAAGTTTGGAGACGACAGAGCCAAGATGGTGGCTGCCTGTGTATCTCTAAATCCTAAAGACAAATAAGAATAATTTCTCTTCTCATAATTACAAGTGCCCTAAAGAGTTCATCATTTGTTCTCTACTCTTTCCCCAGCTTACTTAAGGAGTTTCGGGGGCTACGCCTTGCCTCTATCAGGGAGGTTTATGTTGTCACGACTATAATTGTTCTCTATGAGTACTTGTGTGTAATGGTTCATAGAAATGTATTCTATTGAAGGGACTGGAGGCAGCAGAAAATCAATCCATTAAAAACCATGCTTTGCTTAAACCTCTCATTTGGTTTCCCTCCATTTTTCCTTTCTGCTCCTGAGGAAGAGACTCAGCATTTTAGGATCTTGAAGCTGCCAAAATTACAAAACACTGATAATATTAGGGCAAGGTGCTCGGCAGACCTCTGCAACTCTCTCTTCCAGTCCCACCCAGTTGCATTCAGCCCGGTTTCTGGTCTCAGATCAGACTTCAAAGAGCCTTGCCAGACGGAGGCATGTGGGTCTCATCAACCCCTACCTCCAACCCTTGGGACTCTGCTCATAACTCCTTGAAAACCTGTCAATAAACTGGGTTAGTGTACATGCCCCCAAATTTCAAAAAAAGTAATTGTGGATCTGAGACTCTGGAACTCAAAAGGAAAGCCAGCCTGGCCTCACGCTTCTCTTGGAGAGGGGGCAGTGATGGCCCACCTCAGGCCTGGCCGCATCTTGGCCAAGTTCACTATTTGCTCTGTGGTTGGGCAGGAAACACTTATCTCCATTTAAAGGGGGGAAGATCTCCTGGGTGATTCCAAAGTGGGCCACTTTGGCCTGGCTCTGCTAGGCTCAAACTCACTCAGTGGTCTTGCTATGAGACTGGACGCGGGAAGCTGGGACTGACTTCCCCAGGCGGACCGGCGGAAGGGTGAGAACTTTTCTGGTGTACTTTGCGGCCCTGCAGCAAACTACGCCTGCAGAATGTTTGAAGTGGAAAAAGTCAATGCTTCCGTGGTGATGTTAAAAATGTCTCTGCGTCTTTATTCCTGCTTTACCCCTAGGTTCTTCATGACATTTTTTTCTTAAATTCCATATATATGTGTTAGCATACGGTATTTGTCTTTTTCTTTCTGACTTACTTCACTCTGTATGACAGACTCTAGGTCTATCCACCTCATTACAAATAGCTCAATTTCGTTTCTTTTTATGGCTGAGTAATATTCCATTGTATATATGTTCCACATCTTCTTTATCCATTCATCTGATGATGGGCACTTAGGTTGTTTCCATCTCCGGGGAGGGGTGGGATGGGGAGGGTGGGAGGGAGGGAGACGCAACAGGGAAGACATATGGGAACATATGTTTATGTATGACTGATTCACTTTGTTATAAAGCAGAAACTAACACACCATTGTAAAGCAATTATACCCCAATAAAGATGTTAAAAAAAAAAAAAAATGTCTCTGACTGAGTGGTTAATCTCCTTTCATTGTTTAAATGTGCCTACAGGGCTCAGGAGAGTCACAAATCTACATGAAGGGAAAGCAGCTCTTAGAATTAGCTGGCAGATATATCGCTTTCCTGACTGCTGTGAGGTGACCGGGCAGCCTGCGCTTTACCCCTACCGTCAGCTCTGGGAGTCGCTGCGACCCGGGTCCTAAAAATAAGTGCCCCTCTGACAGGAGCATCAGCAGAACTGGCCTCCCAGGACAAGGGCCTTTGAGACTGATCAGGCCATCTCCAGTTTGGCATCTCCATGGAGTCATTTTGGGACAATGTTGGTTGCATTTGGAGCTATATATAAGGTCTTATAGCTTTGCTCAGGTCACACCTGGTCAGGTTTGGTTCTCAGTTTTCTGGAATAAATGGAATGTGACATTATAGTGGAGAAGGGAGGGGCCCTGCAGGGAGGCAGATCTGGTGTGTGGTGCCGACTCTTAATGGGTGTGAGATCTTGGGAGAAGAATAGAATTTCTCTGGCTCTCAGTGATCTCATCTCTAAAATGGGGGTAATAAGACCTACTCTATAGGTGTTACTGTGATGAGGGCTAAATACAATGATGTATGCGGAGCACACAGTGGACACGCAATTGTGTGAGCTCCCTCCGTTTTCTTCTTGGCCGGCAGAGAGATGGCGCACTCGGCCACTCTATTGTCTCTATTTGCAGTCCTCAGTCATAGCTGCGCTTCCCTTTATGTCCAGCTCAACATGACTAAGGCTTGCTTCGTTTTTTTTCTCTCAGTGGTATTAATTCCTTTTTTTATTCGGTCATTCAGCACACATGCATTCTCCTGGTGCTATGCAGGTGCTGCGGACAAATGATTGAGCAAGTTAGACACCGTGCCTGCCCTCAGAGAGCTTCTGGGTCACAGCCAAGGTAGACAAAGACCCCCTGGCCTGTCTTAGCAGGTGAGGGAGGGGGGCTCCTCCAGGAAGTGATGTTTGAGTGAGACCTGAAGGAAATACCCTAAGATGGCCACATTCCCTCCTTCTGCTGACTCATGATTAAGGAAGGACATTCATAAACTGGCTGAAAAGAGTACTCCAGTCTCATCAGGCAGAGAGCACACCCACAGCCCTGGCTTTGTTTATTCCATTCTCTAATCAACAGAGCTGGCCAGACATGTCCTTGGTCTCAAGTTTGAAGTGGAACTAGAAACTGGGACTCAGCGAAGCACAGAGTTTGGCAATTCGATGACACACAAGTTTAGCATTGGTATTTTGCATGCTGTTTGACTCAGAGATTCCACTTCTGGAAATTTATACTAAAGAACGAATAACCTATTTATCCAAAGATTTGAATACAAGGAGGTTATTTGCCAAATTGTCTTAGCACAAAATTAAAAACAATCCAGACCCTCCAAAATAGTGGATTGGGTAAATAAATCCTGGTAAAAGAATGCAGGGGAATAATATGCAGCCATTAAAAATGATATTATAGAAAATAGGTATTAACATGGAACAAAGTTCACAATGTATGTTAAATGAAAACAGATAAATTAGAAAATAGTACATATGGAATGATTTTTAAAATAGTCTTTCTTAGAAAAAAATCTGAAAAGAATATACTTAAAAGTATTATTAATAATTATTTCTGAGTTCTAAAATTAAGGATGATTTTTATTGCCTTTTTGGTTTATTTTTTAGTTTTTCCTTAGTTACTATACATTCTCTGCGCATTAAAGAAAAAGCTAGCATATTAAATAGAGCTTTCACATGAAAACATGGTCAACATCATTAGTCATTAGGGAAATGCATATCAAAACCACAATGAAATACCACTTCACACCCACTATGATGGCTATTATCAAAAAGATGGACAATTACAAATGTCTACAATGATATGGTAGAATTGGAAGACTTATACATCACTCCTGCAGCCACTTTGGAAAACAGTTTGGCAGTCCCTCAGAAAATTAAACATAGAATTAGCATATATGCAACAATTCTACTCCTAGGAATATATCCAAGAGAAATGAAAATATACATTCATATACAAACTTGTACATGAATGTTCATAGCAGCATTATTCAAAATAACAAAAAAGTAAAAACAACCCAATGTCCTTCAGTTGATGAATGGAGAAACAAAATGTGGTATATCATACAACAGAATATCATTAGGAATACATCAAAAAGGAATGAAGTACTGACACATGCTATAACGTGGATGAACCTTGAAAACATTATGCTAAGTGAAAGAAACCAGACACACAAAAAATCATATATTGTGTGATTCCATTTACATAAAATGTCCAAAATAGGCAAACTCGTAGAGACAGAAGGTAGATCAGTGGCTGCCAGGTGCTGGGCGGGGAGGGAGAGTGAGGAGTGACTATTAATGGGTAAGGTGTTTCTTTTGGGGGGTGATGAAAATATTCTTGAATTAGATATTGGTGATGGTTACACAAATTGTGGATATACTAAAAACTACTGAATTGTATTCTTACAAAAAAAAACCCCAAAAAAGTAGCGTTTTCCCCTCTGCCATTAACCTTCTTGGACAATGAAGAATTATTGTCAAGGTCCCCCCAACATACATGGGACAAATACCCCTGTAGCCCTTCCTCTGCCTTTCATAATTGCAGGAAGTACAACTCTACATGCATGTATTATATTACTGTGTTTTTTAGTTTTCTTATATTTTGGTGTTTGGACATCTTGGGGTCTTGCTGACCCAGGAGGGACTGTCCCTCCCAGGACTAGCCAGTTCCTAGAGACAGGGAGCAACTCACCTGTGAGTGCACCTTTCATATACAAACCAATCAATCCAGAGCCCATACCCTGAACCACCATCTTTGTTCAGCTCTCACACTCAGGGCCACTATTGTCCTGCCCTAATCACCCCAGGGCCAGGTACCAACGAACTAGAGACAGCCTCAACACCCAAAAGCCTGAGAAATTATTCAGACTAGACAACCCTAAGCCTGCTTACTCTGCCTCACCCATTCCTTCTAGAGGAACCACAATAGAGGCTCTTGCCATGTTTTTCCCTTGCTCCTCCTGACCAACCCTGGTGCTTCCCCATGTGGCCCCCCTGCATGGCATACCACACTTCCCACTTCTAGGGATCTGTGAGTAAAAAGAACTTCTTCCTCCATGACAGTCATTTCCATGTTTGTGTGTCTCGCTACACCTGATTAAAGCAAATCCTGGGTACTCTTAAAACAATTCACACCTGGAAGACTATCAACCCTGGCTTGATACTTTGCCAGACATCACAAGATAACCAAAGAAATCAGTGCTTCTATGATTCTGTGAGTGTTTCTTCCAGGACTCCTGGATCCCACAGTTATGGATGGATTTTTCAAAACCGCTTTGCCCTCTCGTAGCCACCACCCATTTCTACGCCATTATGAGTTACCTATCGATACCTAGGCCTTAACGTTCCTGGTGTCTCATATGCCATACAAACACACACACACACACACACACACACACACACACACACACACAAATGTGTGTATTGCATTTTTGGCTCATCGGTCATAGAGGTCCCAGGTAGTAGGAACTGGGTGATTTGGGTTTTCTCTGCATTACAATGCCTAGCTTGACAAAAATTAAAGCAATCCATCTTTCATCCTCTTCCTTCTCAAAGTCTGATTGGCCACCTCAGACATAAAATGGGCTCAACTCCTGAGGGATAAGAGACAATTCCATGACACAGGTGCTGGTACCCCACACATGCAGCAGACAACCACAGAGAAGACCTCATCTCCCCTTCCCTCAGATAACACGAGAATTTGAATTTTTATTAAATATGTAGATAAAAAACAAACTACTGAAACTGTTGAGAATAGAAGCTGAGCAGAAAGTCTTGAGTAGGTAAGTGCAGAATCGTGCACACCAGGAGAGAGGGAAGAGGAGAAAATAAGCTCTGATACAGAAGGCAAGACCAAACTGGGACAAGAGAAGGCCATTTGGGGCCATTTTTGTTGTTTGACTTCAACTGATGACACTTTATAGGTTTCCCTGTTGCCCACTTTTCCATTGCCCTTGGGGAATTATTCTGGCCTGACCAGATCCACTGAATAGGAACCCAACCCAATGCAACACTAGGATTGGACAAGCCGTTACTTTCCATGACTGAGACCTTTCTTCTCTTCAGGCTTACCAAATGGCTCAGAGTTGATGGAACCAGAAACAATAACCAAGAGTCTCAAAGACTATTTGGCTTTAGGTCAGTATCTGCCTTTGGAAAATGAGATTCCTTATCTGTAAAATAGGGGTAATAATAACTATTTCATAGAGATGTTGTGAATAGTAATAATTAATGCATATAGAAACTGGCCTGTACTCAAGGAAGGAAAGAAAACGTCCCAAGCTCATGGGACCTTGTTAGAAAATTAGATTCTATTTCATTTATGTTCCTTTAAGAAAATAAAGGAAGAAGAAGGTACAATCTATGGCAAAGGATTAGTCTAGTCACATCACTTTCCTTCTAAATAACATTTCTCCTTCTGGTTGTATTTTGGATCCACTGCTAATGTGCATTAGTTTCCAATTTCCCTCCAGCCGCTCTCCAGAAGTGCAATACTGGTTCTTTGTCTTAGGGATATTTCATTTCCTCAATCATGTTAAATCAAACAAACCCTCCCATACCAGCAAACAGAAAGGAGCAGCTCTGGGCCTCTGAACTAATTTGCACTGGCAAAACTGATCAGGCCTTCCTCCAGTGTCTTAATTAGGCGTCTTAATCCCTTTTATTTAAAACCAGAAGAAATAAAGGACATGGTAGGAAACTCTGAGCATATTTATTTAATACAGACAAAAGAGGGTTTAGAAAGTTCACTTAATATACAGTGTCAACAGAAATATATGTCCCTTTCTTTCTAATAATTCTTCCAGGATAAAGTATTGCTCGTGCTCAGATTGGAACCAGCAGCTTTCAACATTCTCTTTCATTTAAAGAGACAGTTATTCCCAACCGAGTCTATGTTTCCAGAGACTTTTGACGGGTTTGCTTTAATTTCTCATGTGACATAAGGAGAGAGTGAGTCAGAGAAGATATTCAATATTGTTCACATTGAATTTTTTTAAATGTGATGAATGGGTGGTGGTGGACGGAGGTTGAACGTGAGAAAATGAAAACACAGTACGAATGATTATGAATGATCTCTGCAGACTCAGAAGAGGTCTTCCTGCACAGAGGCTGGAATGCTTCTGGGATTTGGTATAAGGCAGGTTCTTCCTGAACCCATTCAAGGTGCTTCAGTTCTTGAGGAAACAAACGGATGATGTCAAGGTGCACCGATGTGGCTCTTCCAAGAGCTGGTGAAGTGTATGTTCAGCACTTAGCAGGGGGCTCAGGTCAGCATGCAGGGACGTCACCCATGGGTAGGATCGGTTTAGGTTCCTGGCAGCTTCATTTTGTATGGGACCACAAGCATGTGAGCATTTATTAAAAACCAGGTGAGGGTGTTGATAACTGAGGTGAACCCCAGACACTTTCAAAAGGATTTGAAAGAGATTCCATGGCTTAATGGGCCCAGGGCCCTGCTCAGTCTTCAGGCCATTTTCTCCTACAGAAAAATGACTGGGTCCTCAGCCTCCTAAGAGGCGCTTCTCAGCACTGAACCCAATGGGCAGTCATGCATGACATCACTCTTAGGATGTTCTAGAAGAGTCTCAGTGCCTTCGGGCTAAGGTAGTGTCTTATAACACTTAATAATCAGTCTAACTGGTGAGAGCTACCTAGGCTTGGGTTCACATAGAGACCATTGGTTTTATGTTCCCTTTCACGTAAAAAGACTGTCTGTTTAGTAACTGTTCATGAGTTGGAATACAGCCAAATCTAGTCTGTATTGTCTTAAAAGAATTGATCTGATCACTTTCAAGTACATGGAGTAAGCCTAAATAGTCAAAACATTAAAAAGGAAAGTAACCTCAGTATTTAAAATACTCTTTTTAATGTGTGAAATAATTAACTGACCATAGCATTTTTTAGACTTAAAAGTCATTGCCATATCTTTTATTTCATTTATTTTTATGGTACCCATGTGAAGTTAAGTCATATTTCTACTTTACAGAAAAACAATACAAACCCAAAACAACTAAGAAACAAAGCTAAGTAAACTGTCTAGAGAAATACAGAAATACAGGGTTGGAGTTTAGTGTCTCAACTAGTAGACTCCGGAAGGATTTGGAATGAATAAATCGGCCACTTGCATGTGACTGCACACTTTCAAAAGACAGGTGATGTTGAAAAGAATTAATCCTCTGAAATATCTTAAACATCGACCCCTGCAGTTTTGTTTACATTTTCCTTTAGGAAAAGATCTGCTTGAGCATTAATCAACGTCCCATCCAAATTATCAGTAATTCTGAAATTAGTGAAATCTAATAACATTTGTTTATCTTACTGTCCCTTGGCGCATAACCATTATCCATGATCTGAAGCCTGATACTACATGATTATCCTATAAAGTGGGAGGATTTCTGGTCTCCCAAAAGTTCTGCTTGGCTCTGCATCAGGTAGGTAGCAACAAGAAAACAAAAAGGCTCACCTGACTCCTAAAGACATGGAGAGGCCTGAAAGGGTTCAGATGCGGGCAAGTCCATCCTCCAGTTTCCCCAAAGATGCTTTCGATTCATCTGCTGCAGACCCCAATCGTGGGAAGAGAAGGCTGCATCAGCATATGAAACAATTACAGATCAGCACACCCAGCCGGCTCTCAGCAGAGAAAACTGCAAGCACCACTGAATAATTATGGTTGGAGCTATTGACTGGGACCACAAACGAGTTTCATCCAAATGCTTTTAATTTGCCAAACAGAGGGAAGTGTGCTTCAGAGAGGCTGCTTCCAATAACGGCATTTCTCCCTCTGCTAATTAAGGGGAGAGTTTAACAAGGTGAAGGGGATTGGTTTTAAATCTTGCCAAGTAAAATCTATGGCCGTTTGAGAGGTGAAGGGCTTGTCTTAAGAAATGGCCTAAAGCAATTGGTCTGGGATGGGCTTGGGTCCTGTGGGAAATCCTAGTCTGGTCAAGCACCCTAGATTCTCGCTTGCCCGAGGGTTCAAGCCCTGCTCCTCTGAGAGACGCTGGGTCCAAGGCTGAAATAACAGTTGGAGGCCAAGCAGGGCCGAGGCCTCCTCTGTGGGTTCACGCATATTTGCTAACCACCTGTGACCTCAGAATCTCTCTTTATCTCAACTTTTGGGGCCCACCCTTGATGAGGAATGACAATATTACCTAACTGGAACTGAGGAGTGATTTAGAAAAAGAACATTATTGTTAACTGAAGTCCATAGTTTATTCAGATTGCCTTAGTTATTACCCAATGTCCTTTTTCTCTTCTAGGATCTATCCAGGATGCCATGTTACATTTAGTTATCATGTCTCCTAGGCTCCTCTTGACTGTGGTAGTTTCTCAGACTTTCTTTTTGACAGCCTTGATAGTTTTGAGGAGTAGTGGTCAGATATATTGTAGGATGTTCCTTTATTGGAATTTGTCTGATGTTTTTCTCATAATTAGACAAATAAGAAGCACAGGATAAAGTTGGCCTAATGAAGGTGAGGAGGAGAAATTAACCATAACAGGGAATTCCCTGGTGGTCCAGTGGTTGGAACTCTGTGCTCTCACTGCCGAGGACCTGGGTTCGGTCCCTGGTCAGGGAACAAGGATCCCGCAGGCTGCAGAGCGTTGCCAAAAAAAAAAAAATTAACCATAACAAATATATGCAATAATTCCCCCTTCCCCAAACATAACATAAACACACACACACGCACACGCACACACACATATATACTTTGTGTCTTCCGAAGTGCCTAGCTCCAGTCTCCAACACAGTCATAATCTGACATCTGGATGCATGAACAGAGTGACGAATGGATAAAATTTTTCCTCCACTGCCACCATCTCTACTATCGTCAGGTAACTCTATGTTAATGTCATTGTAAGTCTTTCAAAGGCCATTCAACCACTTCTTATCATGACACAATAAAATTCACAATATGTGTCTTCACTCTTGTTTTAAGTGCCTCTTATGTCCCTACCAGCTAAAACTGGCTGCGATTGTTGTAAGACCCCAGTACTAGTGGGATCTCAAGATAAACTCTGCTCAGAGGTTACAATACACTAAGCCCCTAAAACAAGTCCATCTCTTTGTAGCCATCAACAACAGCTCTTGATCTTTGAAAACTGTCAAATACTCTGTAAGATGACGTGCCCATCATAAAAGGAATAAAAATTTAAATAAATTGGAGTTTAACCCAGAGAGGAAAAGGTCGTGGATGACCTAATTACAATCTTCTAGGATTGTAGAAGAGAGGAAAGGGTCACACAGACTTGAATTCCAATCCTGGCTTGACCACAGACTAGCTGTGTGACCATGGGAGTTACTGGACCTCTCTGTGCTTCAGTGTCTCACCTGTAAAATGCTCGCCTGGCAGAACAGTGGTCGCTTTGCAGGGAGGTAATGTGCTTATGCACATTATACATGTGTATGTATAATGTGCTTATACATGTAACGTGCTTAGCACTGTTCCTGACACAGCCTGGTTATTCAGTAAAATTTAACTTCCACCTCACCTGCTATGTGATCTTACATACGATAAAAGTAATACCACTTCCTATTTTTATGGGTCTTCACAGCTTAGGAAGCATCTTCTCACGATTTAGGCTGATGAACCATTGTTGTCCTTGCCCTTCAAAGCCCAAGTAAAAGAAAATGAATTTTAATTCAAGTAACAGTGATTTGGGTTGGCCATTGAGATAATAAAACCCAGGACAAGTTATCTGGGGCACTGTGGACTCTGTCCTTGGGTGAGTTTCAAAAAGGAGTGGGCCGCTCAGGCTACCCAGGGTTGACTTCACCACTGCCCAACAGTCATCAAACTCTTGGGTGATTGGAATAAGATGGAGGGGTGCTGGAAGGCATGGGAGGCAAAGGAATTGCTGTTAGCCCTCAGGATACTCCGAATCCACCTCTGCCCCTGGGCATCTTCCCAGGCTCTGCCTCCAGACCTTGTGGCTTCCTGGAGCTAAACTTTGGTGGAGACAGAGCCTAGTGCATGACCCAGGGTGCCAGAAATGGCTTGTTTCTTCTGTGTTCTTTGAAACATCAGCTTGAATCCAGCTCTGATCATCCTTTCACCTGAGCTTGTGAGAAACTCAGTTCCAGTCGTTTAGGGGCTGTTCCCCAGGGCTGGGCCAAGGCTCTGGGGGCTTGTCTGGTGCCAAAGCCTTACCAAGGCTCTTTGGTCCTGCTGAGACCTCCTGGCTGTGTTAGGGGCTCCCTCCTCTTATCACAGTCACAGCCCTGACACCCACATTGCAGTTTTCCCACTAGGGGTCTGTCTCCCCTTCTAAAGAGTCGTCAGCTTGAGGGCAGGGCCTGAGTCTTTACTGTGCTCTCTCTAGCATTGGTACAAGGGCATGAGAAGTGTGTGTTAACGCATTAACAAATGTTTCCTTTCTAGCAGGAAGTACATTAGACGATTTTTTTTCTTCACTGTGTCTGTGAGCCCCCTGGGGAAAAGCCAGTGCTTTTACCTGTTTCCTCAATGCCTTTAACTCCCCAACGAATGTTCCTTGAGTAAATGTTTGCATGGTGCCTGCTTTGTTGTGCATTGCTTTGCATGGCTCTGTCTTTGTACCTGTGCAGTCCCGTGGGCAGGGCTCTGAATTGGTCATTGTCAATGACCTGTTTTCTCCTGCAGAGAGCCTCCATATTTTAGCTGAGTACGTGGCTGCCCCTGATAAAACAAGGTTTTCCAGCCTTTTTTTGAAGGATCACGTGACTAAATTCTGGCCACCCACACCATGATGGGCACAGCTGTACTTCCCAGCCCTGCATCCCACTGGCCACGTGGGAAGTCCTCTTTGGCCAGGAGGGTGAGTGCAGCAGCCTAGGAATAGTGGAGCAATAGGAGAGGGGAGGCTGGGTCCCTCAGACGGTGGAGCCCCCACACCGGCCCCAGACTCTTGCTTAAACCACTGTACTTGGTGTCTCTGTGGGAGCAGTCAAAATTTTATCCCAACCGACACCCTCATCGCAGTCCCCTTGCTGCCTGAGTGTTTTCATCCCACCTCGTGGAGCTCCCAGGGGAGGTCACGCAGAGGAGAGAGGCAGCCCTCCTTCGAAGCGCCAGCCTGAGTCAGCAGCAGTTTTCAGTTTAATGAGATGACACTAACGATTTGCCTCCCTGGGCTGAGTGGGCCTCTCCTCCCTGGAGACCTATGGAGGGTCCTGGCATTTCCATCATTGCTGAGCTTGGTGGTCAAGGGGGAGACAGGAGTCTCAGAAAGGAGCAGGGAGGTCATGGACCTGTAGAAGAGGCATTCGGTGCCCTAGAACCAAGCCCGAACTTCAGGGAAAGGGAAGAGAACAGTACCTGGGCCTGCTTCACCCTGGCAGGTGCCCCTGAAAGCGCCCTCCTACCTCTCCTGGATTTGCCAGGACATGCTTCACAAGCAGGACACCTTTCACACCCGAAAAGTGCTGTTTGCTTAGCCCTAAATGATGCTCACCCGCTTTGTCAGGTATGCAGTGGTCCTTCGGCGCCTGGCCCTCCTGCAGCCTTGGCAGCCCTGATGCGTTGGGGGGCACAAACTGCAGCTGATTCTGCACTCTCCTGTGTGCTGGGTTCCTCTGGGAAGCTATGGACCTACCCCTTGGGCCCCTGCCTACCCCTCAGCCACCCTGTGTCAGCTCAATCCATGGCCTCCCCTTGGAGCTCTGGTTCCCTTTTCCGAACTCCGGTGTTCAGGTCAGAGAAAGGCGCCATTATTCTAAACATTTTTAGTTTGTATTTTGGGGTGTTATGTGTGGTAAGTATCCATTTCTCACTCATGAAGGGCAGTAGAGTTGTGGGAGCTGAAGCCGTTATTTTATCTAACATGTGTGAGTGCTCTGCTAAGCACTTACATGTAAATTAGCTCAGTGATTCTCTCAGCAATCTTATTACGATCCCCATTTTACAAACAAAGAAGCAAAGGTTGTAAATCAACTATACTTCAAAAAAAAAAAAAATAAATAAAAGCCAAGGCTTGGGGAGGCTCAGCAGCTCACCATGGTAACCTGGCTCACAGCGAAGCCAGGATTTACAGGGCGGCTGGCCAGATGCCTGCTCTCCCAGGTGTCTGAGGTGTATTCCTTGCCTTCTAAAGTGTATGGAGTGGGACACAAATGCAAAGTATCTTCAGTGAGGGGAGAAAAGGCCAGGACCAGATGTGCGGTATCAAAGGTCAGATATACAGGACAAGAGCAGAGCCAGATACAGAGTGTGAGGTCAGAGGTCAGGTTCCAGGATGACCAGGAACGGGACTGCAGGACAGGTGGGGAAGAATGGTTCAGGGTGTGGGCTGAGAATTGGGCAGAAGGCCAGGAGCTTCCTACTACCGGGTGTTGGCCTCCTGGGTTAGGGAGAGGCCATCTGTTTGCAGGTGCTGGTAGGGCTCTGGGTTGGAGCGGGGCTGGGGGTAAGTCGGGTGTTAGCATCTCTCCCTTACACTGAAATTAGCTGCTTCCTAGGGCTCTTCTCCCTGCACCCCTGTCTTGCAGATTCCAGGAAGAACCAGGAGAAGGTCCCTGCGTGTGTAATGTGAGCATCCCCTCCAGCGAGGAGGGAGGAGAATGAGGGTGTGGCCATGACTCCTCCCACCCTTGACTTTCCACAGTGCCCTCCCAGCTGCAGGGCCCTACAGCGACAACGGAACTGTAACTTGCGAGGACCAGTCCTTGCCAAACCAGGCTTCCTCTGTCCCAGCCCTACTCCATTTACTTTCAGGTTTTATGTGCTTTAAAATAGCCTTGCTGATAGGTGCTCAAACCCAGCAGACCTGAAAAATGCTTAGCAGGATGAAAAGACTGAAGGACACTGGCCTCCCAACCTGACTCCGTGCAGTCCCGCCTTCTCTCATTCCCGTCCATCTCCTAGAGCCCATATCTAGGCACAGAGACCCCAGAACTTTCCCCAAGGATACAAATTCCTGTGAAAACTCCATAAAAAGCTGATAGAAGGGGCTTCCCTGGTGGCGCGGTGCTTGAGAGTCCACCTGCCGATGGGGTACACGGGTTCGTGCCCTGGTCCGGGAAGATCCCACATGCCACGGAGCGGCTGGGCCCGTGAGCCATGGCCACTGAGCCTGCGCGTCCGGAGCCTGTGCTCCGCAATGGGAGAGGCCACAGCAGTGAGAGGCCTGCGTATCGGAAAAAAAAAAAAAAAAAAAAAAACTGATAGAAAGGATGAGCCCTAATGGCCCCGCAAGAAAAAAAACCTCCATTTCCATCACCCAGATGCCGAAATGAGCCAGGCGCTCCTGGGTTGGATTCACGATGAATTTGGATTCACATTGCGGTTTGGAGACAGCGGGGAGACGAGAATCAGGAGAAGGCAGGAGGACAGCCTAGCATCCATTTTCACGGTCTCTCTGCTCCATTTCTTTTCCCCACTGGCCCCTAAGAAGCTTCGATGCCCAGGACAGGCTCCCTAAGGGTGTTCACACCGGGGGAGGTCTCACCGCACGTGATGTGGCAGACGGGACTGGCTGCTTCGATATTCACGTAACCAGCAAGCAGTACAGAGGCCCCAGATGCTGTGCTGTGCCTTGAGCATACAGAGTTACAGAAAATAAATAAAGCATGGTCTTTGCCTTGGAGGAGAGTCAAGAAAACACAAGGGACTGTAGATGCACATAGTAGGGGCACCTCATACCTTTGGCAGTGAAGGAAGGCTCTCTGGAGGAGGTGACCTTGAGGCTGAAACTGCGAGGAAGAAAAGGAGCCAGCAGCCAAGTGGCGGGATGATGGGTGGGGAAAGGATGTCCCGTGCAGGGGAAGGGCACGCAGAGAGGCCTGGAGGTGAGAAGGAGCCGGCTGTGTCTGTGAGACCGTAGGCGTTTCGGCGAGTCGGAGGTGGGAAATGCCGGGGGGGGCGGGGTGGGCACAATAAGGCGGGCCCTGATGCTGGCAGACCTCTTAGGCGGCACTAGAAGGGGCTGGACTTCAAGAGGGCAGGCTTTGTTTTGCTCACTGCTGCCTCCCCTGCAGCACAGAGCGGATGCTCAGTTCGTTTTTGGGGTTGAATAAGCGGTAAGCACAGAAAGACTGTAAGCAGAGACAGGACCTGTTGAGTTCTCCACTTTAGAATCACCACCCGGACCGCACTGCAGAGGATGGATTTCTGGGCAGCGGTGCTGGGGGTGGGAGGCAGGGAACTGACGGCGGCCCTGACCGCAGATGGCAGTGGGGGTGGGAACAGGAGGTGGTAGGTCCCAGAGGACCTGGTGACCGGTGGACGGAGGTCGTGGGGCGGAGGAGTCCAGAGGAGAGGGATAGGCGTCACTTCCTCTGCAAGCTCCAGGCAAGGTGCCCCCTCAGGACATCCTAGTCCGCTCACCCGGGGGTCCAGGCTCACTTGTGATGCTCAGTTCCCTCATCTGCCAGAAAGGAGCTACTACTGCTCACAGGGACAGAGGGTAGAGATCATGTAAAGCACGCGGCGCAGGGCCTGGCCCGCAGTGACCCTCAGGGTAAGGCCCCCCTGCATTACTTGAGCGAAAAGCACACCCCCTCCAGCAGCAGGAGGTGGGTCAGGGGACATTCCTAGAGGAAGGAACGGAAGGAGCAAAAACTGTCTTTTCAGGAAAGCATGAGGAATGTGAGTCATTCAGCCTGATGGAGAGGTAGGCAGAGGTGCGAGAGCGATGGAGGCCGCCGCGGCAGGTTAGAGAATACGGAGGATCTCAGACACCGTCGGCTACCCCTGTGCTTCCTGAGTGTGGCCTCCGACAACTCACCAGGGCCCTCACCCTTGCCCGCCTCCAGCCTGGCGCCTTGCGATTCCTTTTCCATGTTGCAGCAGTGTTTTGCACGCAGCTTGGAAATGACCCAGCCGCCATGAGGAGCCCCAGAAGGTTCTGGGCAGGGGAATGAGCAGTAGGTGGGCACTGTGCGTTAGCTGTGCTGCCCAGATGCACGGCTGCGGAGTAAGGGTCATGGTGCAGCCTCAGCAGCGTATCCATCCCTTCCAGGCAGGCTGCCGGGGGCTCTCCACTCCCTACGAGGACGGCCCCAACCACTTGCGTATTCTGTGAAGCTCTCAGCGACGCACCCTGCTGTCCTCCGCCATCCCCCCTCACACCACATCCCAGCCCCCGCTTGTGTGTACCCCAGGCTTCCCCTCCTTCACTCCAGTGTACCCTGAACGACAGATGAGAGAAACCAAGACCCCAGGATCTCCACCTGTAGCAGAAGAGAGAACCCCCCACACAATATTTCTTGGAGGGCTAATGCTTCGTCTTAAAAATTGATGCCAATTTTACCTTCTATTGCATAATAATCATTTAAAAATGACTTTAATCTCTTCTTATATATCTTAATCTACCCAATATTTAAGCAAAATAAACATCTTTGGAAGATGCACCATGCTTATGCTGGGGCTTTGAGTGTGCCTTGACCTACAGCAGTAGGTGCCCGCGCATGTGGGCATCCCATATGGGAGGCACTGCCTTATACTTTAGCTGTGTCCTTTTGCTCAGGTTTTCTCCTGCTTGGGGTGCCATCCCTTCTTGAGCTGGAGAACTCCTACCTATACTTCAAGAGCCAGCTCAAATGTTACCTCTTAATTTGAAATTAATCAAGTTATTAATTCAACAAATAAAGAGTTCATGAGAGGCTTTCCCTGCTGCCCTGCCCAGCCCTCCTTCTCCCAGTAGGATGAACACAGCCTGCATTTGTATTCTGTACAAATATGTATTTTCCATATACCTTGCAATACCCTCCATTAATGTGCTTAGCCCATCATGTTAGAATGTGGTTTTGATGTGTCTGTTTGTCTGCCGCACGAGTTCTGTGAAGGCAAAAGCAAGAGAGGATCTTAATCATGTTTGTGCCCTGGAGCCTATCACAGTGCCCAGCACACAGCAGGGACTCTAGTCAACAGGGAGGGAGAAGCTGCTTGAATTCTGACAGCGAGGGGACTCCCAAGGACCCCTGTGGCTCCCTTCTGCAGAATCCTGGTGGCTGGAGTGGGGAGTCCCAGCCCCACTTCCACTCGCTGCCGGAGAGGCAGCAGGGCCCTTCCTCCAATGCTAATCGAACATGCCTGTGCTGCCAAATATATATCCAAGCCAGAAGCCCGGGGGAAGAAATATCTTTAAAACACACGAAGAGCAATACGTGATTGAGATGCTGTCCCCATTCCAGGGGCAGCCTGGGCCTCTCTGGCAGGTTCAGTAGCCTCCGAGAGGGGATTTACTCACAGCCTCCAGACCAGTCCTGCTTGGAGGAAGCAGAGAAGTCAGCTGCACTCCTCTGTAATCAGCCTAAGGGAACCCCTAAGCTCCTCCCTCCTTTTCCCTTTTCTCACAGGCGTTTCCCCAAACTGGGATCTCAAGCCCCAAGAAAGCACTCTCCCGACCTCCCACACTAAGGAGTCCTACCATTTGCAGTTGCAGATAAAGGCCATTGGATTCCGCCACAGCTTCAAGGTCTGGGTTTTGACCTTGATGTATTAACTCAGGTTATGCAAACAAGGATTTCTAAAGACTGCAGGGGTGGAGTGGTTTCTCTGAGTGCCATGTTCCTGTTCCTGCCTTGGACTGTTTATAAAGTCCCAGCTCCGGTTTCTGCTGGCTCCCAACCTGCTGGCGGGTGTGACAGTTTATTCTGTACCTCCTATTTACCTGTCTTTGTAGCTGCAGAAGACTAACGTATTATTTTCCCACCAACAGGCTACTGAGGCTTGGGAGCACAAAAAGGGTTGTTTTAGCCACAGCTGTTAAACTAGACGAATCTTTGCCCAGAAAAGAGGAAATAAATCAGTGTTTGCTTAAAGAATAAAGACCAAACTTCTCCAGAAAAACAAAATGTGATTTTGAAATGATCAAAGCTGGCTTTAGTAATCACAGGGGGAACAAAACTCTTTGAAGCTTTTAACTGGATGCTTTGCTAGGTTAAATCCCCCGCCCCGGTTAATTACTGATGTCTGCATTCCTCTCTTCCTCTTGGCTACATCCTCTTCCCATCTGACCCCAGCCACTTGCCTCCATCCTTTCCTGGCAGTTGCATCTGCCACTATATTATTATCATCTATATGCAGATAAGGCAGAGAGAACGGGAGGAAGCAATGAAGCTTCGTTTTCAACACATATATTATTTCTTGCTTGAACCTAACTTACCTCCCTGGCTCCTAACCTAACTCTCTGGCTCTACTTCTGTCCCTCTTCACCCCCACACAGCTGCTGCTCCAGATACCTGTCTAAGATGTAAACTTGACAGTGCCTGATGCTGGCAGCTCTTACGCAGCATCCCATGCAAGGCCTCCGGGATTTAACCCTGCCTCTCGCTCCTATGATTCAATCTACCACCAAAGAGTGCGTGGTGACCCGGTCTCCCTTCATGGACCCAGGTTCCTAACACCATGCCAGTCTGAAAAATTGCCTCTCACCAGGTCTCCCTAAAGAGCTAAAATCTAAATTGAAAAGTAAATAAAGGAGAAGGAAAAAGAGACAACCTACCAAGAAAGGTTGTGCAATGGGACATAATAGAGGGAAAGAACATTTCTCTGCACTACGTTGGATGACAGCAGCCACAGAAGAAGCAGAATTAGGAACGCTGGTGAAGTGTGCTCCTTTATTCCTTTAGATTTTTCTTCTTTGGCTTAAATATGCTTTTATGGAAGTATAAAAGATATTCAGAATCATGCATAAATCATAAGTGTACAGCTCACAGAATGTTCACAAACTGAACATGCTCATGTCAGTGGCACCCGGAAGGAGAAACAGAACCTGGCCAGTGCCCCTAGAGCCCTCCTCACAGGTACTACCCTTGCCAGGCTGACCAGACTGGCCACGAACACTCTAGAGCACTTTTGCCCATTTTTGAACTTCATGTAAGGGTAAGCCTTCAGAATGCACCTTTCGGTGTCCAGCTTTGTTTGCTAAACACTGTGTTGATAAGATTCAACCATGTCCTTGTAGTTGGTTCTGTCTCCTTGCTGTATAATATTCAATTATGCAAACACACCGTTCTTCATCTGGTCCACTGCTGATGGGTATTTGGGTAATTTCCAGTTTGGGGCTATTATAAAAATGCTGTTATGAGCATTCTGGTTCACGTCTCTTGGTGAGCACTCGTGTGTGACATTCTGCTAATGGCCACCCACCCTGGGCCATGGGAGCTGGATAGGTTCGGCTTTAGTAGGTGCTGTAAAATGGTTTTCCAACGTGCATGAATTAAACCAGTTACTAGAGTGTGAGACTCCTGGTGACCCCACATGCTCTGGTGTGGTCAGTCCCCTTCATGTTAGCCACTCAGCTCAGGGGGTTTTAATTAGCATTTCCCTGATACTACCGTGTTGAGCACCTATTCATAGGCTTACTGGTCATTTAGATATTCTTTTTGTGAAGTGCCTGTTCAGTTATTTTGCCTGTTTTCCATGAGTTGTCTGTCTGTTCCTTATGGGTTTGTAGGAGAAGCTGTGTCTTTCTGAGTAAGCGCATTCCCCACTTTGTCCCTTTTAAATCCATTCAGAGGAATTCAATTTCGCCATAATGAGTGCCGTCAGTATGACTATGTCAGGTGCAGGGGATACACAGAAGAGTGAGGTCCAAGCTCACTCTCTGCCCTCAAGAGTGAATCCTTGTCTTGGAGGATTTTGGAATCTAGACCTCAGGACCCTGTGTCGGCCAGAATTCTTAGCCAGGCCTTGGCCTCTTCCTCGTTCTCCCATCCTGTCTACGCCAAAGCTTGGCCCCGTGAGGCTTGAGTCAGGTTGACTTTCTGAAGCTCACTGGTTAACTCTTCTGCAGGTTTCCATAAAAGAAACAGGGAGGGGGCTTCCTTGGTGGAGCAGTGGTTAAGGATCCACCCGCCAATGCAGGGGACATGGGTTCGATCCCTGGTCCTGGAAGATCCCACGTGCTGCGGAGCAACTAAGCCTGTGTGCCACAATACTGAAGCCCGCGAGCCACAACTACTGAAGCCCGCGCGCCTAGAGCCCATGCTTCGCAATGAGAAGCCACCGCAATGAGAAGCCCGCGCACCGCAATGAAGAGTAGACCCCGCTCGCCGCAACTAGAGAGAGCCCGCATACAGCAACGAAGACCCAACGCAGCCAAAAATAAATTAAATAAATAAATAAATTTATTTAAAAAAGGAAAAGAAAGAAACAGGGAGATAGAGCAAATGATTAGAAGCAGATGAGGCATTACTGACTCCATGCCACTTCACAAGCAACGAGAGAGATGCACTGCGGAGCAGCCTGGTGTCTCAGGAATGGATGGCAACATCCGGGAGCAACCAGTTGATATTGATGCTGCCTTACTTCATGCCTTCCAGGAATAGTCATGTGATGTGAGCTTTCCATATGACACCTATTTTAGAATTCTATTGCCATGTCTTAACTGATGACTTCTAGTTCTGCAGACTCCTAATGTTGTGGGACACAGACGTGCAGCAGCCACAGGAGTCTGCTAACTGTTGGACAGAAAAGTTTTCTGGATTCACTGAGGCTTTGTACAGATCTCATTTTGCAACCTGATATTGTTCTGAAAGACACTGTCCTACAGTGATCAATGAACCATATTCAGGAGACCTGGGTCCTGACCACCACCTGGCCTGGTTGCTGTGTGAACTTAGGCAAGTTGCTTAATTTCTCTGAGCTTTTCTTTCCCTGTTCATCTGCCAAATGGGAATATTAGTCCCTGCCATGCCTACCTTGCCAGGTTTCTGGAAAATTCAAATAAGCTGATATATATGAAAAAGCATTTTGAAAAATGTAAAGTGCTAAATAAAGGTAAAGTCCTACCACACACCGAATTTTGTTCCAATATAGCAATCAGAGCCCAGGCCTTCTATTAATCATCCATTTCCATTTTACTTGTATTAGCTGGTGCTCAGCCCTGTTAGTGACCCTTGGCTTGGAATTCTTTGATGTAAAGGGTACTTCTTTGGTCTAGATAAACTCTTGTACGTTGGCATTTCACCACATGGCTACTTCCTCTGCGACATTTTCCTTCCTTTCTTTCTTCCCAGGGTCTAGCAGACCTTTGGTCACCTGGACAGGATCCACGCAGGCAGCCTCCAAGCCACATCAAGGGATTTTAATTTCCTCATGACTTTGTTAGCATTTCACATTGTTACAGGTCAAAACATAAGGTTATTAACTAGGAATGAGAAATGTCAGTAATATGAACTGTGGAAACCCCATGGTTTCCCTTCAGGGATTCCGAACAACGCGTGGTGCCCCTCACCCTGGTGACTTAGCACAGACACTGACTTCCCCAGTCTCCCGGGCCCAGTGTGTTTGACCAAGGTCTGATGGGTGAACAACCACCCCAGGCTGGGAAATGCCAACGCATGTTGGATTTGTTCGGAGAGCCTCTTCCTTCACTGGTTGCCATTGCGTTAAGGAAAATTCTGGAAGGTTCAAAATCTATTTCCTAATCATAAGGGAGGGTGATGACAATATTTGTTCACTCATTTAAAGTCACCCATTCGTCCTTTTACTCACTCCTTCAATGGTGAGCACCTACTGTGCAAATACTAATGGGAGTGACTGTATATAGTTGTTTATGTATGTGTTTCATCTGCTTCATCTTTCTATCATCATAAATGTAGCAAAGAGATGATGTAAGAGAGGACATGATAAGGAGGGGGCCCCACAAGTGCTAAAGGAGAAAGGATGCTTTTGGTAATTGTCAGAAGGAGAACTTTTTGTAACTTCCCTTCGTTTGGCTTCTATGACCCCACCCTCTTTTTGTTTGTCTCCTTTGCTGTCTATCTTCCTCCAAACATTGAAGTGCCTCAGAGATCTGTCCCAGGCCCCTTTCTCTTTTTACCAAGAATGTCCCAGCTATTCTCTTGGCTATAAATGCCTTCCATGGGCTGCCGACCAGCCCCTTCCATTTCTAGCCTGACCTCTATTCTGAGCTGCAGACAAGTATATCCACCTTCTCACTTGATTTGTCCACCTGGAAGGATCAAAAGCATCCACGACTTTGTATGCCAACGATGGTGATGTCCATCTTCTTCCCACTCCTGCATCTCCTCCACTTTTCCTCATCTCGGCAAAACCAGAAACCCAGGAGGAGACGGTCTTGACAATCCCCTCTCTGCCCCCTTCCCCATCCACCACATGCGCGAGCTTCTCAAAGCTGTGCAGTTCTCACCATCCCCTTTCCAGAACCACTGCAGCCCCAAGCTAAGCCTCCCCGATCTTCCTCTTGCCCTCATCCTCTCTGCAGGAAGAAACAGCAAGAGTGAGCTCTTAAAAATGAGGATTGGCTCATAGTGCCTCCCTGTTGAAAGCCTGCGGGGGTTTCCTGCTACACTGTAAGTAAACGCAAGCTGCGCACAGGACCCTGGAAGCAAAGCCTGCTCCCTCCAGCCCCACCCCTCCCACTCTCCGCACCTCACTCCTCTGGCCTCTCTCAGGTACCAACTCAGGGTCTCCAACCTGGCACCCCACTTCTCCCCCGTTATATCTCAGACCCAACGTCACTCCTCAGATGGGCCCTGCTTTGCCTCCCAATTTATTTTTCTCCCTTGTTATCCTCATTCCCATAGCCCTTCCAATTTGTGATTATCCATTTATTTATATGTGAATTGGTATGCTGTCTGCTTCCTGTATAAGCCCCATGAAGGCAGGGATTAGGCTTTCCCCTCAGTGCCTAGTATAGAGCAGGAACTCAATAAATACTTGTTTAAAAATTAAATGTCCAGGGCTTCCCTGGTGGCGCAGTGGTTGAGAGTCCACCTGCCGATTCAGGGGACACGGGTTCGTGCCCCGGTCCGGGAAGATCCCACATGCCGCGGAGCGGCTAGGCCCGTGAGCCATGGCCGCTGACCCTGCGCATCCGGAGCCTGTGCTCCGCAACGGCAGAGGCCACAACAGTGAGAGGCCCGCGTACCGCAAAAATTAAATAAAAATTAAATGTCCAAACTATACAAAATCAGCTATTTAAGTTGCAAAATATACACATTCTATCTATTCTTTGAGAGCATAAACATTGTCACTTAAGAAACCAGTACTTCCCCCCCAGGAAAGAGTGGCCTGGGACCTGTGCTTCAGAGGCTAGTCTGGCCCCCCTCTAGCTGTGGCCCTCCCTGTGGGGTAAGGAGTCCCTGGGCCCAATGGGACAGTCTTGCCCAGAGCTCCTGTCCCAGCTAGGGTAGCCAGATTTAGCAAATAAAAATATATGATTCACAGTTAAGTTTGAATTTCAGATAAACATCTATTCATTTTTTTAGTATAAATATGTCCCATGCAATATTTGGGACATGCACTAAAAAAAATTACTCGTTGTTTATCTGGAATTCACGTTTGACTGGATGTCCTGTGTTTTTTTTTTTAACATCTTTATTGGAGTATAACTGCTTTTCAATGGTGTGCTAGTTTCTGCTGTATCACAAAGTGAATCAGCTATATGTGTACATATATCCCCATATCCCCTCCCTCTTGCCTCTCCCTCCCACCCTCCCTATCCCACCCCTCTAGGTGGTCACAAAGCACCGAGCTGATCTCCCTGTGCTATGCGGCTGCTTCCCACTAGCTATCTATTTTACATTTGGTAGTGTACATATGTCCTTGCCACTCCCTCACTTCTTCCCAGCTTACCCTTCCCCCTCCACATGTCCTGAAGTCCATTCTCTATGTCTGCATCTTTATTCCTGTCCTGCCCCTAGGTTCTTCATAACAATTTTTTTTTAGATTCCATATATATGTGTTAGCATACAATATTTGTTTTTCTCTTTCTGACTTACTTCTCTCTGTGTGACAGTCTCTAGGTCCGTCTACCTCATTGCAAATAACTCAGTTTCGTTTCTTTTTATGGCTGAGTAATATTCCATTGTATATATGTGCCACACCTTCTTTATTCATTCATCTGTCGATGGACACTTAGGTTGCTTCCATGTCCTGGCTATTGTAAACAGAGCTGCAATGAACATTGTGGTACATGATGTCCTGTGTTTTATTTGGCCATCCCAGCCCCAACTTCCAGACCAGGGATCTTTAAACTATGCCTTGTGGGCAAATTCAACTTGCTACCTATTTTTGTCAATTAAGTTTTATTGGCACAGAACCACACCCATTCAGTTTTGCATTGTCTACACCTGCTTTCGTGATACAGTGGCAAAGTTGAACAGTTGTGACAGAGACTGTATGGCCCACAAAGCCTAAAATATTTACTAAGTGACTAAGTGACCCTTTACGGGCAAGTCAGCTGACCTCTGTTCCAGACAGGCTGTGAGTCCCCAGGGCCTCCTAAGTGTCTTCCCAACAATTCTGAGCTTCTTTCCAGAGCTGGCAGAGGCCTCTCCTCCAGTCTGGCCTCCGAGGGTGGGGGGCACAGGGGTGTGGATGAGTGTGCAGGGTCTTCAAGTGCAGGATGGAGCTGAGGGAGGGAGGCTGGATGCCCACCTTCCCTGAACCATGCCGTTTCTACCCAGAACTTGGAGGATCTCGGAATTCTAAATTTGCACTTGGCCTTCCATTTCATTGGGAAGATATGTTTTTAAAAATAGGAAACATTTTATTTACTTTGGGTATTAGATTGATTTAACTTTTAAATAATTAAAACATGTGGCATGCGGGCTTCCTTTATACTCTTGACCTGGGCCCCTCAAATGTCCTCCGTATTAAGACCAAGAACTGTCATCAATAGTGCCATCTTGTGGTGAGATCTACTATTACCACTTGCGAGCTGTCCTGAGAGTCTTCTGTGCTCAGGAGTTTAGGAATTCTGCCTATGACTATAACAAGCAAAATTCAAAATTATATCACTGAACCATCGAGAGGTTCTAAAATGTTTTATGAGACACTCAAGAGATATTAAATGATATTCAGTATAATTTTCTTCAAAATTGGTAATTTACAGGTGGCTCATTATAATAATTTCTCGTATTTGTAGTGTTTTACAGTTTACAAATCATGTTCACATATGACTTCATAGCTGAACCTCACAACCATACTGTGGGTCCCACTGAAAGTGTAGACTCTTTTTTTTTTTTTTAAGTGAAAGAAGTTTTGTTCAGGGAGAAACACACTCCACAGACAGAGTGTGGGTCATCTTGGAAGGCGAGAGGCACCAGGGTACGGTGTTGTCAGTTTTTATAGGGGGAGGTTATTCCAACTAGAAAATCAGTGAGAGGCTAATGAGTGGGAGGATTATTCCAACTAGAAAATGGAGACTCAATGTCCATGACTTGCCCCAGCCTGTCCAGCCGGTCAAGAACTCTTATCATCATATTAGAGGCATCCTGCTATTAATCGGAATGGGGTTTGAGCAGAAAATCCATTTCCTTAACCTTGAAGAGAATAGAGAGGTTACATTTCAGCACACTGTAACCTCGATAATGACTTTCTCTTAGGGTTCCCAGGCCAAGATAAGAGAGAGAAGTTTTCTGAAAGAGTATTATCATCCTTCAATACCAGAGATTTGAGATGGTTTCTTATTATCCACAACAAAGAGCATTTAGCAAGAGTTGATGCTGCTCTGCCATTTCCATTATTCCTCAAACAACTGTGGAAACCCCCTTCTCTGCTCTGCAGGCAGCAGCCCACAGGAGATGCCCCAAGCCTTGGCCTTGAGTCAGGGCTTGGGGTGAACCTTCATGATGCCTCTACTCCAGCCAACCCACGGATGTCTGAGCTGCTTGGACAACCTTTAATTCCAATCTGTCAGAGATTGACATCTTGTCCAGAGAGAACTGTGAAGACAGCTTTCTCTAACCAACCCAGTGGTGAGCTAGGGAGTTACAATTACTGGGGCTGAGCACACAGTTGAGTTTCACATCAGAGCTGGAAATACGTGGAGGGAATTCAGGGAATGAGACAAGGAGCTGGAAGCGGCATTTTTCTTAAAATTATACTTTTCTTAAAGATCAATAGATGCTTCAAAGCAGTCCACCGAGTGGGTGCTTGTGTGGCTCTGATGAAAACAGTTCTGCTTCTTGCCTCTGGGAGAGCCCCTGTGAACCACCCGAGAGATGCTTTTCCAAATTTTTGATTGTGCATGATACGATTTGTGGGAAAATATGTTTACTTTGCTTTTCATTGTGGATTTCTGGGTTCTGCAGTGAGCTGGGGGACCAACTTTATAAGATCCAGGCTTGCCTGCCGAACTCCAGATTCATTCGTTTATTCAAGCATGTATTCAATAAAGTGTATTGAGTCCCATCTGTGCCTCAGACACTCTGCTCAGTATCAAATGAATGAGACTGGACTATGCCCATATAACATTCACAGGCTCGTGCTGCTGGGGACTCACGTTGCAGGGGCCAGGAAAGGCTTTCCAGGGCAGAAACTTGAGTTGGGTATTGAAGGATCAGTGCCCGTTGGCCAGACAGATGGGGGCAAAGGAAGGAACTGCAGGTTGGCTGACACCAAAGCCCACACTCCAAGCTGCAGGCTATATGGCCTCCAGAGACCTGTTTTGACAGAGAACACCTCAAGAGGGGACTCACCAAGAGAAGCTCTGTTCCCAGAGCCCCCATCCTCTTGAACAGTACTAAGACTGCTCTTATGCAAATGACCAGGGGAGGGGGGCGGCAGGCAAAACAGACACAGCTACTAGTGGAGAAACCAAAGCAACCCCAGGAAAGCCTGGCATGCTCTGCTGATGCTGGCCAGCAGGGGGCAGTGCGGGGCTCTTTGAGGCATTGTTAGACTGTACCCTTCCTGTGGGAAGGTCCCTAAAGGTAAAGTGAGCCAAACCCCCTTCCTAGGAAGGTTACACCCCTTCTTTTATTGTCTTCACAGTGCTTATTACTTTCTGAAATGTCATTGTTCATTTGTTTACATTCTCATTTATTATCTTCCTCTCCCTCTCTAGGACATAATCTCCATGAGCAAAAGCCTTGCTTGTCTCCTTCTCTGCTGTATTCCTAGTGTCTACATTAGTGCCTGGCATGTGCTGATTTCTCATTAATATTTTAAAAAATAAGTTAATGAGTGTGTGAATCTATGTGACATTGAGAGATGGGCACAGTAGGAAAACTCGGACCTATGTGTTGCCTTTTGCTCCTGAAAGTGTATCTTGACATATGGTCTCATTCCACATTTGTAAGATGGGCAGCCAGGAGCGTGGGAGCCATAGGAGAGCCTCTCTGTTGGCAAAGCAGTCACCCTGTGTATACTCTGGGCTGAGTGTTTCTGGGCCAAGGGAAGCTGTCCATGCCTGGCCAGAAGGCCAACGTCAAGGACCAGTGGGTAGGAAGAATGGCAACGTCTGAGCCTAGTCCTGCAGCAGCAGAGGGGGTGGAAAGAGCAGTGGTAATGTGAGCTGCCTGGTCCAAGGAGGCCATGCCGAGACCAGCTGCAGGGCAGTCTGAGGTCTGCAACACAGCAGAGTGAGGAACGAGAAGATGTGGAAGCCAGACCTGGGCTGTGGGAAGTGTGGGCCAACTTCCTGGGGACATGGCTGTCTGTGCCTGAGGAACTTTTGAAGGCCAGACCCTCCCTTTGCAGGCATGTGGGTCTGACTCCAGGGGAAGCGTTCTGATTACAACTCCTATCATTATTCTGGGACTTGCTTTTAGCTTTAGCCTTATAGCTTCTCTCACTTAGGGGTACCCCTTTTTCAACTAGATATGTTATGAAAATCTAAGTAAAGAATGAAAAAGCCAGGTAGGTATGCCATAAAAAATACTGGTCCAACCAGTTGGCAATATATACTGGCCACCCAATATGTACTTGGAGTGTGCTGGGAGCTTGATGTGTTGAGAACAAAATGTTTTTGCTTTTTGTTTTAATTAAAAAAATTTTTTTGGCCATGCCACATAGCATGTGGGATCTTAATTCCCCAACCAGGGATCAAACCCATGCCCCCTGCACTGGAAGGGTGGAGTCTTAACCATTGGACCACCAGGGAAGTCCTGAGAACAAAATGTCGGTGGCCTTTTAATGGGACTTCAGAGAAGTAGGAAGAGTGACATTCACCACAGGTGCTGCCCTTCAAGATTGAGAAGTCTGGTCACACCCATGGCATGCTGCGGGATCTGCCTCCTGGGACTGCAGCTGCAGCGTCAAAGTGGCAGTTTTCACATTTTAAATCTACTCGGCCCCAAAGTGATACTAGAGTTCATTTCAGGCTCTTCCCCCACCTGCTCTACATAATTAAAGCCCATGTTATATCTACCGAGGGTGACCAACCATCCTGGTTTTCCCAGGAATGAGGTTGTTCCCAGGATATGAGACTTTTAGTTTTAAAACTAGGAAAGTACCAGGCGAACCAGGATGAGTTAGTCACCCAGTTACCTACACTGCCAGTGGCAGTCTGTCTTTCCTTCACTCCCTTGGTGATATTAATGATCTTTGTTTATTCCCTGATCCTTCAGTCTCCTTTTCTCCTTCCCTTGCTTTCAGACCTCTGTTCATGGGACTGCCCGGTCTCTCCAGGTGTTTCAGGCACCATAGTTTGACACCATCTGTTGGCTGCTTTGTTATTGCTGAGGATCTTGCCCCTAAATTAGTTTGGGAACTGTCAACACCGTTGTCAGCTCAGATGTGGCAAGAAAAGGCTATTTCATAACCCTGTTCCCTATTGTGTGAGGTGAGGCAGGGGCAGGGAATGGAGACTTTAAGTGTTTGTGTGGTGCTGAAGTCCAAACCATCATTCACATGTCAGGGTTCTGGGAAAGCAGGTTGTTAACTGCTGCATAAGCAGGGCCAGGCAAATGGAGGCTCCACAGAGACGCTCAAATTCTGCCACATGTAACCGATGGGCTTGTGCTACCCATGTGCTGACTAAGCACATTGATGAAGTGACAGCTGTCACGTCTGTCTGGGTAAATCTTTCTCATTGAGATAAGCAAGCATTTAGAAAAGTCATTCAAGGTGCAAGTTGCCAGAAAGCATTGCTAGCCTTGTGCCGCAAATTTTATACCCTAGAGGGGATGAAATCTATTTTACTCTCCCCACCCTGGATGACAGAATCTCTTCCAGTAAAGCCTTTGACCTTGCCCTTCAGGTCAAGGGGAGTAACGGGTGATCTTCTACTTACATGTCACAGGTAAGAGGGAGGGAGGTGTATGGAGACGAAGTTGGGCAGATCCAGCTGTGACCGTGAGTTTGTTCTGGCAAGTTCAGGTTGAAGGTGGTACTTCCGTCAATGAATCTTCTATGACCTCTTAATGACAACAGAAAAGCTACAAAATGGAATTCAGCCAGGTGCGAGTGGAGGGAGGGATTTTGAAATCCACTTTAGGTCTTTATTTAACAAATGACTCATGCTCAGAATACCTCAGAGTTCTAAAAGTATCTGAATGCCACAAGCCACATTTCTGGGCCATCTAAGGGTCCCTTCCTCCGAATTTCTGACTTAATTTCATGAATGAAAAGGAGTTGAGGAGTTTCATAAATTATAGTCTTGCTATAAATCTTGGTTGAATATATATGTCTCCATTCCCAGACTTCAAGAAACTCCTAATTTAATGGCTTCTAAATCAAAGCCATCATGTTCAGTTGATCAGGTTCTGCAGATGGAAATAGTAGTTTAAAATGATATAGGTTCTTTCCTTTAATAACAGAAACTTAATACTTTATAGAAAATTGTATAAAAAGAGAAATAATGTAGGGGACATCTGCTCTTTGTGTCTGTCCTGTATCTCCATAAGATTCTGGAAAGACTATGTGTCAGTCACATGGCCCTGCCTGCCCACCTCAGGAGTGGTCTGAATCTCCCATTGTCTTAACAGTGATTGGTCCAGGGTTGAGCACCTGATCCAAGCGGAGCCAATCAGATGTTGGGTGTGGGTGGAGACGTCTCCCTTTTACTGGAGTTGTTGGGGTTTCCTCCAGTTATATTGCTACCGCTTGGAAGCCTGAATGCAAATGAAGAAAACAATCAAATGGAGCTAAGAGACTGTGCTGGTTGAATAGTAAAATTCATGTCCACCTGGAATAGTCTCATTTGGAAATAGAGTCACTGTAGACGTAATTAGTTAAGACAAGGTCACGTTGGATTAGAGTGGGTCCCAGTGACTGGTGTTCCTTTTTCTTTTTAAAAGATAAGAAGATGCCATGTGACTTATAGATTATAAGGCAAGGAAGGCCAGGGACTGCTGGCAACCACCAGAAGCTGGAAGAGGCAGGGTAGCATCCTCCCCTAAAGCCGTCAGACAGAGCATGGCTCTGCTGGCAACTCGATTTTTGTTGTTGTTTTTGTTTGTTTGTTTGTTTTTAATCATCTGCTTCCTGCTGGGACCCTGGGTGATACTGAGGCCCCAATCACGCTGTCAAGTTTTGCAGACTTCCCATTTCCTATCACAGGGAGCTCTCATTGTGTCCTGGTCATTTCAATTCATCATGACTTAGCCCAGTCTGGTTAGAGATTTAATCTCATCTCTCTCTGACTTAATTCTCATCTCTTCTCTTCCCCTCAAGGTATACTCATTCCCTTTCTGCTCCCTCTATCAAGCATCTCCTGTGTGCTGGTGGTACCTTGATTTTGAACTCCTAGCCTCTCGAACTGTGACAGCATAAATTTCTGAGTTTTTAAATTTTGTTTGTTTTTAACTGTGGTAAAATATGCATAAGACAAAATTTGTTATTCTAACCATTTAAAAATCACGTCAAGTCCATTCACATTGTTGTGCAAAAATTTCTGTTGTTTTAAGCCCCCAAGTGTGGGTACTTTATTAGAGCAGCTCTCGGAAACTAATACAGAGATATACACGCAGAGAAAGAGTCCTGATGATATTGTTTCAATACCCGCATCCAGCCATGCCTGAACTTCCTTGGACTCACTGATATGAGGCAATAAATGTGATGTATCTGCTTCAATTATTTTTTGAGTGAGCTTCTGTCACTTCAGTTAAAGAACTCCTGACTAATACAGATGGGACAGGTTGCTGGCAAGTGTTTTTATCATTCTAACAATGAAGGTGCAAGAAGAACAGCCTCGTTCAGAGTCATTCCGCCCCTTTACTCCTCCATTTCTCTCATGATTCCAATTCTCTCACTATGTTAGTACCTGTGTCCGGTTGGGTATCAGCAAATAATGAAATATTTTGGAATAAGAGCCAACTCCAAAGACAGAAATTAAGGAACAGCTTGCAAAACGACAGCTCGATTAGAAGAATCCTCGTTAAAATGCTAGGTAGGGGGATGTAGAAGTGAGATGAGAATTAGGGAGTAAGGGGAGAGAATGTGGTGTGTCTCAGAGAACTACCCAGAAAACTTCTCCACCCACGCACACAGCTGTTCCAAGGCAGCTCTAGGTCTTACTCCTAGGGGATGAAATTGATGATGCATAGCAAACAGTTAATTTCTGTTAAATACCAGCTAGTTAATAAAAAATATTTTCAAGTCCAGGACGATCCCAAGAAGAATTTACACTTATAAATGGAACTGCTATTTAGCTAACCAACCATGTCCGTTGCAACATTTGAATTTAATGGGACTGGTTGCTTTATATGAATTAATTGAAGATTGCTTGCTACCTATATTTGTTGAGATTCTTACAGGTGATTATTCAATAGTAGGAGAGTTATTAAAACTCGTGCCATGATTTCTTGAAGAGCTACATGATTTTACACAGAAAATGAACAGCTATTCTGAAGAACAGTTGAATAGAGTAAAGAAAATGAGGTTTGGATATGTGGAGAGGCACGGTGAGGTCACTTCCTGCAGTTAAGTCACAGCCTTGGTAGACGGTGAGTGGCCAAAATGGGTTATATCGTGTCTTCATGGACGCGTGGGCTCTCAGATCTGGGTGGGACAGAAATAGGGTAATGGCTAATTACTGGGCCACCACTCAATAAGGCTGTCACTCAGCCTGGGGACCGAGAGGAATAAGTAGTTCCAGCTTTCCACACAGATTGAAAGGAACATGGTGAGGATTCAGCCAAAGTCATAGACTCAAGATGGGATACGAAGGAAGGGGCAGGTCCAAGACCAGGCTCCATAGCTGAAAGTCTGGGTGACCTTGGGCAAGCCTCTCACCTTCATTATCCCCCAGCTGTAAAGTAGGGGCTAATAATGGGTTTTTATAAGGGTGGGATACTACAGTATATATGAAAAGCTTTGTGAATTCTAAAGCCTTAAGCCCTCGAAGACTGTTCAGTCCTAAGGGCCGGGTGGGATTGCTCTGAGCCTGTGCCTCCTGCAGGGCTGAGAGCTGCTCACTGCCTTTAAGACACCATTAGAGGGAAAGTTCCTGCAGCTGGTCAACAGCGATTTGTGAGATCTGTCAAAGCTCCTCTAGCCTGAAGTCCCCTGTGTGACCTGGCCCCTGCTCATTACCAACTTGGCTTCATTCATACAGTTTGGTTCTGTCCTTCTCTGGCTCCAAGCCAGGCCCTTCTGGTATCTGATCTACTCTGCCCCAGACTTCGGGTTTCTGGCTCTCTCCTCAGAATGGCTGACACACAGCCCAGCTCAACTCTGTCCCTTGGATGAGGACCAAGTCCAGTGTCCAATCTCCCCCTGATAGCCCACAATGGCCCTGGACTCTTGTTTCTGCCAAGTCCCATCCCATAGATGGACAGAGCAGAGCATGTGGAAAGCTTGGCCTGAATTCCTCTCTGCGGCTGGAGAAGTGGCTCCGTGTTCATCTCCTGCTGAAAATCAGCAGCTCCGTCTGCTGACGTATTCGCCAAAGCATCCCACACATTTAATAATGATCCCAAAAGACACCAAAGGGGAGGCGATGGGAACCAGCGGTGGTAGGAAAGGGGGCTGCAACATGGAAGGGGGTGGGGGCACAAGTGGGAGACCCCCAAATCCTGGAGGGCCACACGACCACTTTGTACCTCCAAATCTGAGTTACCAGCAGGACTGCAAATGTGGGAGGATAACCCACATTTCTTGACCCAGATTCTGTAACCAACAGTGTCTGTTCACTTCTCCAATTAAAGCCTCAGAAAACGACATCTATCTTCTCTCAGTGGCAGGTGCATATCTGAGCCCCTTGTCCAACTCCTCACCTTCCCGATTCAGGTCCTGCTGCCTGTGTCCTCATCTCCTCCTCCAACCCCGGGGAAATGTGAATTTTCACCAGACAGGAAGGCTTGAATCGTCAACTGTGAAATTGCTCCCTAAACACCTCCAATGCCTAGCCATACGCAGTATTTAATTTACTTTTATTTTTTACTTTTTAACATCTTTATTGGAGTATAATTGCTTTACAATGGTGTGTTAGTTTCTGCTTTATAACTAATTTACTTTTAACATTACGGATTTTTTAAGTGCCACAAAGCTAAAGCTTGGCTAAAGATGCGTTTATGTCAACACTTGTTGAGAATGGATTTTTGAAAAATTACCTTGAGCGGTTCCTCTCCAGACAGCTGCAGGCTCCCTCGTTTGACGCTGAGCAGTTTGCTGTAAATTAATGCAGCATTATACTCTGCTGTTAGGTGATTCTCTAGTTATTTGATGTTTGTATTTGCATGTGGATTTTAAGATCCCTGCAAGAAAGAGGAAGAGAACTCACCTTCTGAACACCTGTGAGCTGGGTGAGGCCCTTCATTAATCCTAATCACAGCCCACAGTGGGGGTTCTACTGTCCCCATTTTACGGATAAGTAACTGAGGCTCAAAAAGATTAAGCAACTTACCCCTGGTTACAAAGGGGGACCTAGAATCAATCCAGGGTTGTTTGACTCTTTATTTATTCGTTCATTCATTCATTCATTCGCTACGTGGAATGCGGGATCTCAGTTCCGCAACCAGGGATGGAACCTGCGCCCCCTTCAGTGGAAGCGTGGAGTCTTAACCACTGAACCTCCGGGGAAGTCCCCATTATTTCTCTGATTTGCACCTTCGGTGCCTAAAACGCATTGTTGGTCAATAAATGTTGGTTAAATGAATAACTGCAAGATTTACCAGTTTACTGCAGATGTACTGGTTCATTCCAACACCCAGTACATGCTCGCATCACCCAGTACACACCCCCATCACAGAGGTTTCAGTTGCAGGATTCTCTAGGGAGGGCAGCTTTGCCACACCCTCCCACAAAACAATGAAAACTGGATTCTTAATGGGGCCCCTGGGGTGGGTAGGATCCCAAAGTGCTTCCTAAATCCTCACAGAGTCAATGATTTTCAGTTCGACTTGCCATCTTTGAAATCTCTGGTGATTATGAATCCTGTGTAATATATTAGGGAATTCTCTTCTCACTGAATTTAAAAAAGGAAAAACACTGTGGTCATTAGCCATGTGTGATCAGTGAACTTGACTGTTGCCTGTTTCTTACTCTGAAGGTTCACGGAGCTGTTACTCGGGTAGAGGGGAGCCAGAAACCTGCTCTGAATCTTAAAGAAATTAACTAAACCCACTCTGGGCAGCAGGATTGTGTCAGGGCCAAGGTGAGGCTCAGGCCCCAGTCTAGGCTGTACTCTGTGTCCTGTTTTCATGCCCTGTCATCTGTTAGACTAGAATTGTTAATACTGTGTAGTTTTAATTAATGTTTGTGTTTATACAACATGTCAGCAGTGAGCTTGACATTGATCCTCCCCACAAAAGTGTATATTCTAGGCAAAATATATGGATTAATCAACGCATCTGAATTCATGAATCCTCATTGGTTTGGACACAGGCAGAGCACTGTGCTAGGGTCAGAGAGTGGTACAGAGATGTATAAGATGTAGCATTTACCCTCAAGTGGCTAAGAGTGTTAGCAGGAGATAAGACACACTGGAAGGGTCTCCACTAATAAACAGCAGACTTGCAAATGTCTGTGTCTACACCCCAGTATGGACACCCTCACATCACTGGACCCCATGGTCCACTGTCCCTTCTTTTGGAAAATACGGAAGCACAGAAGTAGAGGAAAATGCAATTGAAGTAAACAGAAAAACTCAGAGAAGCTGGGGCTGTCTCGTGTCCACTCTTCTCTATTCCTCACCTGGGCTATGCAGCGGCCTTCTGCCTGGCCCTCGCCTCTGTGACGCCTTCATGCCTACCACAAGAGTAAGTATGGCCGTATCTGCCATACTGTGCTATTAATTTGTTGTCTTGGATCATAAGCTTCTTGAAGACAAAGCCTACTCTCTGTTTTATGTCAGTGCCTATCCCAGAGCCCTGCCCAGAGTAAGTGTTCAATAAGTGTTTGTTGAGTTGAATTTGATGGTTCAAAAATAGGATTTGTGGACTAGCTTATGCAGTGACATTTATATATTTTTTCTGTGAGCAGAGAGTATTCCAATGAATTTTTAGAACTCATTTAAAAGTTGTAAAAATGAAAAAATACATAAATAGGACAGATCATGCCCTGAGACTTCAGAGAAAAGACAAACTGCCATGACCTAAGGTTTTGTAAGACAATGGAACAGAATTCACTTACCATTTACTGAGCGCCTATTGTGTACCATATTTTACGCCAGGTGTTTTGTTTAAAAGATAAATAAAAGATGATTCCTAAAGAAGACTCCACAGTCTTGTGGAGGAAGGTAGCAAGGAGACAGGTAATTAAAATGCAATGTGATAAGTCTCTAATAGTCAATATTTAGGTTTAGAGAGTTGACATAAAATGTGGAAAAACCATTGGAATTGAGGAGTTGTAATGTACTTCTTGCTTAGGACAAATTCAACCTACTTGGGTTAAAATTTCTTTCCTTTGGTTCTTTAGGATCAATGGTCATTTCAATCCCTGGATGACATTCATCAACTGGGGCCACACGATTGCTTGTAACTGATATGTAGGCTCCGTGTCATTTTGATATTCATCTGATCTGTGAGTGCTGACATGAAAGAGAATCCGGCCAGCCTCAGTGCTGGGACATCTAGTACAGCTCAGGTCCCTGCAGGCTCTCAGGGGCAGGTGCATAGGCTCAGAGGATGCCAAGAGCTCACCAGGAGAGGACAGAACAAGGTCACTGAGCCCATCTGTCTCATTTGGTGTTGTTTCTTCCCCAACCACTCCCTGCAACAAACCTGTGCAATGAAGCCACTCCCCCACCCCCGCCTTCCTTATCTACTTGTGAATTTGTACTTAAGTTTCAAGATCCAGGATTAAAGAATTCAAACTTTACCTTGTCAGTGTGGAAAGTCCCAGAAAGTTTTTGAGTAGGGATGCGACTTGATAAAAGTGGTTTTCTGCAAGGGGGAATCTGCTATTTGTGCAGAGTTGGGAGACCCTTATAAGAGTCTAGGCACAAAGTGGTGAGAAACTAGACTACAGCAATGGCAGCAGGGGTAGAGTCGGTATCCATTTTTGGTCCTTATTAAATCCCTGACTAGTAATCCATGGACTGCCTTTTGAACATTATTAATTAGGCTGAGCTCTCTTTAAGTTATATCATCTCTCCTCCTATTACAATTGCTCATTTATTTGTCTCTACCATTCGAATGTAGGTCTAGGTGCTAAGTACATATTTCTTGAGGGACCACTGACGACACAGCAATGTTAAGAGACTCCTGGAAAATGTCTCATTTGGAAATCATATCTAAACTGAAAGAGAGACCTCATTTTAGAGATGCTCTAAGCCCATCATGCCCCCATCCTCATTACCGAACTTGAAGCCAGGCTTTCATTAAACCAAAGTGAAGGCTGAGTTGGAAAAATTTGGCTTTTGCTGTTTTAATTTTCTCTTCAGAGATTTTAGCCTCTTGGTCGTTTGTAGATCACAAAGTTTGATAATTTGTAGCCCTGCCTATTTTGGATGTTAATTATATCTTTGTTTCTAATGACTTTACAATCCCCATGGGAGCACTGGCAGGGTCTGGCAAAGGGTCCAAGGAGCAGGCTGGCAATCAGTGTGATCACCATAATTTATTTCCTGCTCAGACTCTCAGAAAGTTCACCAGTTTCCTGAATACACAAAGTCTCCTTACTAGAAAAAATGAAAGCGGGGGGACAGGGGGGAAGAAACCATTTGACCCACATTGATGTCGTAGCCAAGTCCTTTCAGAAATCTAAGAAACCAGCAATTTCTAATACTAGCTTCATCAATTAATATTTATTAAGATTCCACACGAGACTTGTTATTCTGAGGCTCAGGAAGCAAATGTCAGAGGAATCATGTACTGCATGATAATCACAGCCAACATTTACGGGTTCCTTATTATGTGCCTGCCGATTTGCAAACATCAACCCATTTAATCATCAAAACAACACCAGGAGTTAGGTACTATTATTACCCCCATTTCACAGTGGAGGAAACTGAGGCTTGAAAAGGTGAAGTAATTTGCCTACAGTGTCCCAGCTTGTACGAGGTGACTCTAGGATTTGAATTTAGGCAGATGACGCCACAAAACCCCTCCGTCTCTTATAGTTGGGAGTCTCGCCAGGACCACATATTAACTGGACAAAATGTGCAGACTTCCCTGGCTGAGGTTCACTCCCACCTAATTAACTGCTGGAAACCTCCACGCTAAGAAAAACTCTCATGTGCTATAAACATAGGCAGTAAGGGCTCTCTCACATGTCTCCCGACTAGGGCTGCTTCCATCCTCTAAAATGACCCTGGTGGGAGGTCGAAGCCTCTACTCTACAACAGTAAGTGCCCCAAAGGGTAGGCTCACGGGTGTGGGCCTGAATTGTACCACCACGTACTTAGAAACTAAGATTTTAGCTGTTAAGGCCCAGCTTCAATCTGCTAGGCACTCTGCTTTATCCCGTGGCATTCCTTTTTCATTTTCACGATGATCATCCCAGTCATTGCTGTCTGCTATTTCTCAGCATCATTAGATATGATGGTGTGTATCGTACTGTATGGTGCTCAGCTCATATGTAAATGAGCTGAGCACCACACAATAAAAACAGGCATTTCTGGGGAGAATCACAATGAGCAGCAACTGAATTAAGTTAGAAATTGTTGTTACTTAAAAGCAAACATGCAGTTTGGGGACAGGGTAACAGAAAACACACCTATGTCTATGGGAGGGGCCACTACCTTGAATCCTGGATCACTGTATTTTGAAAAGAAGGTGCAGCAATTGAACATGGTGCTGAAGAGACATGAAAAATAGGAGAACAGCTTCTAACCCTAAAGTTAAATGTGTTTTCTCCTGGAGAAAGGGGAGACCCCATTAGGAAGGCTGGTTTCTAACCATGGGCAGGACTTTGCCATCAACTCTGAAGATTAAAGAAGAAGAAATGGGCCTCGTTGAGTGAGATTTCAATTAGAAGAAAACTGTGCCCCTGACCGAAAGCCAGAACAGGCTCTCAAAACAGGTCACTGAGCCTCTACTGGCTCATATATTTGAAAACAGAATGATTCCCAGTCTCCCCTACGTGATCTAAGAACAGGTGAGCTTAGGGACATTGGGCTAAAATGGGCGACTTCCGGCTCTAACTCCCATCACTCTTAAATGCTGTCCCTTGTCCAGAGCTTACAGGTCGTGCACTGGGGCACCTCCAGCCCCTCCCCACAGAAATGCCCATGGGGGTTATTTGTACCCGAGCAGGTGTGATTTAGCAGCCACTTGCTCGGCTTGCAGACATCAGTCCAAACCTGAGGTTTATGGCTGTGGCTCTGGCCATGGGGCAGAGGAATTGACTCACGGGGTCCGGGGCTTGTGGCATTACTCTTTCACCATCTAATCTATCATGAACAACCTCACTTTTCACACTGAGTGCCACTAAACCCAGGGTTCCTTGAGGCAGATCCACTGCCTCTCTCCTCTCCCATTTTTCATAAAGAATTTTGGGTTGAAAATGGCCTGACAAATTTTTGAGTCTGACCCTTTCATTGTGGAGATAAACAAACGGGCTTGGGGAACTGACCTGCCCAAGGCCAAGACGTTGGCGGTCTCCTGCTGCTGCCTAAGCTACTCCCGGCCTCCTATTTCAATAGCTAAGGCAAGTCTTAGGCAGAATGGAAATCAGCTTGACTCCAACCACAGGCAAAAGAGGAAAGAGTTTTGCAGATGGGCAGGGTTATTCTTTTTTTCCATACTTCTCCCTGGCTTGAAAGAGTAAAAGGGATAGAATGCCTCTATTGGAGCAAAGGACAGAGGTCTGAACTTCCGGAAAAACCCAAGGCAAATTTCTCCTTCCTCATCATGGAGATGGACTAAACTGGCAAAGGAGTTGGTGCAAATGTACATCCCTGCCTCGTTAATTCTTTCATTTATCATTCACATAGAAGGACCCCCTACATGCTGGGCACTCTGCTCAGTGCTGCAATGGATAAAGATAAGTAAGTCTCTGACCTTAAGTAGCTTTCGGACAGGAGGGAAAAGAGCTGCACCGTGCAAGCATGGACACACCTAGGGAACTAAGTAAGACATGAAGCAGCCCCAGCTCTGTGCCTGGGACACTGGCAAGTCCTAGCTAGAACCAATAACCTGGGCACAGCTCACTCTAGGATTAGAGCAGTCAAGTGCAACTGTTCTGGAGCATGAATACTACATCTGTTCCCACCACTTTCTTTAGTTCTTTTACTCTTTCTCAGAATCTCAGGTCTGGAATGAGCCTTAGAGATCTCTGAGCCCATCTATCTTCATTACGTGGGTGAGTAAACCAAAAGAGGGTGCTGAGCGAGTGCCCCGGGGTTGGGGGTGCGGCCTGGGCTGAAACACTCCCCACAGTGAGCAGCCCGGCTCCCCTGGGCTCAGAGCAACAGCTGAGCTGCTTCCCTCCCGCTCCTTCCTGTGTCAATGTCAAGAGCCAAGACCCAGTGCAAAGCTGCTTTTTAAGCAGAAACCTGCTAAATGTGGACACACTGAATTATTCATATTTGGGGTCATAAATAATGTATCGGGTGTTAATATCAGATTTATAAATGCATTCATAACCATAGGGGTAATTAGTCCCTGCTATATGCTGCCCAGGGGTAACAGATTACCTGGCCCTAGTGTCCTTGACTAGATCCTGTTCTTGGGGGTAGTTCCCTTGCAGAGAACTATGACCTTCCCATCTCTTAGTCTGATATTAAATAGCAGCTGTCCGGGCTAGGAAACTACTACAGAGCCACTGCTTTCAGTCACCAGCTCTTGACCCCAGATGCTTTACTAAGCCCTCAGGAGAGCTGTGCGAGGCCTCCAGTGTGCACCCCATGGTTTTGACCCTAAGACTAAATGTCATGTCATAGGGCACCCTGCGTCCGCAGGCCCCTTACTTCTCTCCTCCTCACAATTTTAGAGAATCTACCTAGATGGCCTCGTTCTGAGTTGACAATATATAGCAAAAGCATTCTCTCCAGCCACTTTTTGGTACTCATTTTACTGCTGTGTAAAGATAATCAGGGAAAGTGTAAGGCATTATTTGAAGGTCAGGCACTGAATTGCATTAGGAGATGATTGGGGGGATGGTAACAGATGCTCCCGGAAACAGACTAGCTTCCTTCTAGAAGGGGAAGGGCTAGAATGAAAGGTACTGGTCCAAGCGATGGCAAAAGTAATCTAGTTTTCGACTTGTTCTAAGCCTGGAGAGGGGAAGTGGGCCAACAGGTGGGGCAAGAAGCGGCTACTCACTGTCTCTAAGGTGAAAAGGTACCGAGAAAGAGAGGACGAGGCATGCCTGCCCTTGAGGTCCCTAGGAGAGGACCTCTGGGTCTATGCATGGAGGATAAGGCCACCGAGGTCACCCCAAAGAACACTTTTGCAGTACACAAAGCTTTTGCAGGTCCCTGGAGCCCAGACCAAACACAGTACAAGGGTCCTTCTTTTACCTCTATGCTCCAAGTCCAATCTCCATCCTCAGTCTTATCGCTAGGGGCTAGAAGCAGCCTTGCCCTCTCCATTGGAAAGGGAGTGAGGGAGCCTCTGAGCACCCCCTGGGGGCCGGAATGAGCCCTTAACAGTGTGGAGGAGACCCCAGGCTTGTTAACTAGCGTCCTGCCCACCACTGGAGTTTTGTCCCTGACTCAGAGAAGGGCAAGGGATGAGGTCTAAACTCCTAGTGCCTGGTCGTAAGGACAGGAGCACCCACACTGGGTACCGCTCCTGCGCACTGGAGAGGGCCCTTGGGGGCAGAACAGCCTCTCCACCCAGGTATTCCGCTGAGTGAGGCCCTTGAGCCCTCCAAGGGGTTCAGCCAGTGAACTGGTGTGCATGCGTGGCAGCTTCTGCAGCACGCCTTCCTCACAGTGGTGTGAAAACAATAACATTATGCCCTTATTACAAGGGGGCACTGACATGTTGATGCAAATACTCATTTCCGACAAGACTGAGAAAATGAAATGGCTCAGAAGGGAATGGGGAGGTGTCCAGGGAGCAATAACTGTTATGCTGTCAAAGAGCTTTGACAATGAATGACTCTGCTGTGATTTCAACAGCCAAAAACCAATGAACTCCCGTGGAGCTATCTGCTGTGTGGAGCTGGGTAGTGGGAAGTGATCTCCAGCACTCTCCTTCCATCAGCTCAGTACTGGAGCTGGGATGATTCCAAGGGAGAAATGTCCACGAATGTGCATTTCATGGGGCCACACACTCATAGGTGATAACCCTGCAGTTGTCCAGTACCCACCAGTAGGTGCCCTCACAAGGACCGAGGTTGGTCAGGAATCAGCCAGACTGTCTGGTGTCACCCAGCTTGGGTAATAGAAGAAGCAAGAGTGTTTTTGGACAGACAGAACCCAGGATACCTCCTAGGGATGCTGCTCTTCCACAGCCCCTGCTGCTTAGAGGCTCTGCTTTTTGCCAAGTGACTCTGTTCTCCTCTCTCTTAGGAGGAAAGCAACAGACCTGAAAGAGGGCATTGACCTAAGCACAACCACTCCATGAGGCTGCTCAGACTGGCCTGGAAGGAAAAGGTGACTGGAGCCCATCAGATTCCCTCTCATGTTACCTCAAACTAGAGGATGACTGAGCCCGGGCTGTAGGCAGGTACAGTGAGTCATGAGCTTGGAAAGGCCATAATGGGTCAGTGCAGGGCAGAGTGGAGAAGGGGCAGAAGCCGTGAGCACCCAGATGGGGTAGCAGCAGTGTGGGGAGAGAGAAAGAGAGAGAGAGAGGACAGAGCGGAGAGACACCGGGAGGAATCAGGTGACCGTGGAGGGAGGCTGAGAGAGCAGCCTGGATCTCATCTCCCTCGGATCCTACCCGTCCTTGCAGATACACATCTAGACTCTCTCTGTGTGTGAGAAGCTTTGCAGTGACCACTCCACCCTGTATTTTCTCCAGGTGATGTGAATGAGCCTCTGTTTCTTGCAACCCAAAATGCCTCCATGAAAGAACCACATTTCAAAGAAAGTCAGAAAAACTACATTCAAGCACGAAGGCGAAGCCCCTGGTCTCAAGCGTGGAGAAGTTGGATCTGATGGGAACAGGGTCCAGAGTAGGCAAGAAGGGTCGAAGACAGAACTTCCCAAGTCATGAGTGGTGATGGCCCACTTTTTTCCCCTCCAACCCACTGCAAACTGATTTTCCAATCTGTGAAATGCAATAAAAATGTTGTGGTAATGTCAGATTGCTATAAAAACTTCTAGCCTCTTAACGCAGGGGCTTCACTGCAGACTGGTAACGTGTGCACAGATTGGGGTAACACTGGTCTAAGAGACTGTCATAGAGGAGCTGGGAGGGTCAAAGGCTTATGGTTTTCGACTGCCAGCTGAATGCTGGGGGCTGAATAGAGTTGGCTCAAGTGGTGGGTCTCAACTGGGGGTGATATTGCACCCCCAGCCCTGCCAGAGAGGCACAGTAAGGAACTGTCCTGCCACAAAGCCAGAAGCACCCCTGTTGAGAAACAGTGGTTGGGAGCTTTAAGATCTGGGAGATCCCGTCCTCTGCAAGAGGCTCTTCAGCAACCCCGCTGACAGATGGACTCTTTAGCCAGCGTCTCTGCCTGAGAACAAAGAGGATGCCGGGGCCCAAGACAGGGCAGAGGAAAGGGTATTGGAGAGGGAGTGCCGGGCGCAGAGCCAAGCAGAGCCTGAAGCACCCAGGGACGGGGAGATAATGTAACCTTTGACAAACTGCAGTGGCTTAAGTGTTGTCAGCTCAGACAGAATTGCCTACCTCCATTTAATTAGATTTTAATTTCTCTTTACATATTTGGTTTTTAAAGATTCTAAGACGTAATTATTTTCAGTATCAGTTGACTAGGAGGAAGAATCCCCAACTTAGAATAAGTAGCTTAAGGAGGTCTGTCTCATCCCTGTCCAAACACGGGTGCCTTCCAGATGCTGCCGGGCTGCGTCACAGTCGCGCTGAGGCCTGGGAGCTGGCAGAGAGGTAGGTACCCGGGTGGGGAGGCGGCAGGAGGAGGTGTGAGGGAGGAAGAGAAGAGCTCTCCTGCCTCTGTCACCTGAGTCTACGGATATTGAAAGAGAGAAAAGAAACTTGAAGCCATTCAAGGAGTGACATTGCTGGACCCAATGGGTGTAGAAATATAAGTAACAGTGCCTGACTAGTCATTTGGTGTTCAATAGAAACAGTCTGTGCTCGGAGAAAAAGTGAGATGCCTCCTCCCTCTGAAGTACCTTTTGGAAGAGAGTCAGTCACCTTGTAATGGAACCCTTACAGAATGCTTCACATCAGACCACACAGTCATCGGTTACCTTATTTTGAAACGAAAACACTGAGAAATTGCCCCACTAACACCGTAGAGGTCACCTCTGATCAGTTAAGAAAAAGAAACAAGAAGCAAAAACTATAATGGCGTTTAAGCTGTAAGTTGCTGAACATGTAATCTCACAATTTTAGCTCCATTATTATTGAGCTAATATTTATAAGTCTAAGTTCCATTTATTATTGCTGAGTGTATAACCTCACAATTGCAAGTGTGGTTGTCCTTTTAAATAAGCCTTTCTAAGACTCACTTTCAGGGACAATATGGCAAGGGGTTGGTAGGTTGTAAAAATCAAGCAGCAGTAATATTTGAAATATCTAATAATTGTTCAGAGTGAGGTACAGATCAGTCAGAATGGAGTGAGGGGTAAGCCTTGTCTACCAGCTGACTACCAGCCTTACCCACAACACATACGCTCAACCTCGTGCCCTGATGCTGTGCTGAAGCATTTTTTGGTGGCATGAGATAAAGTTTCCAGCGACCATGTGATACCTGTATTGAAAAATTGGTATATTACAATCAGCAGACAGCCATGCAGGTGATGTGTACCAGGAACCTGTACAAATGCCACCAAATGTGACTTCAGAGATGTGAAGACAAAAATGCTGTAGATGCATGTAAGAAGTTCAAATAAAGTTGTTTTGTGGGATATAAGAATGGAAAAAGCAAGTTTTCTAAATTAGTATCCTATTCTGTGAAATGCATCATTTTAAATGTACATATATATGTGTGACTAAATTCATAAGTTAAATATAAATGGATGTTTTGATTATATTATCTGTATGTCTAAAAGCTCATGTGTCCAAGCTGGTGAAAATTTGGCAGGATTCCTTTCAGCTGGATGCTTGGAGGTTTTCTTATATGTTGGCCTATATGACATTTGATGACTGGATGGTGGAAATAAAAGAATGAATGCATTTTACATGGATGTTGGAGCCTCTCCAAATCAAAAGCATTCGAATCCAGTGAGGGAGCTATAAAAAAAATATTGGTTTTCTGATACAACACTGGAACAAAGAGATCAGAATCTCTGCGGGATGGTGCTCAGCCCCTGGTATTTTGGAAAGCTCCTTAACTGATTCTATGAGGCCGTCCACAACCACATCCCTTTATTTTTTTCCTTTTTTGGTTGTGGGGTATGAGGCATTCAGTGAAGGTTAGTGGTTAAGGAAAAGGGCTCTGGATGAATTGAAATCCTGGGTCTTCCAGTAACTAGCTGTGTGACCTCGTAAAAATGACCATACCTTCCTGTGCCCTAGGCTTCTCATATGTAAAAGGAGAAAAAAAATGAACAGTAGTTATGAAGATTAATAAGTTAATACATAAAAAGTCTGTAGAATAGTGCCTGGCACAAAATGGGAGCTCAACCCACACTAGCCTGTGTGATTCCAGCAGGGAGTAGACCAGGCCTGCTTCCTACTGCCAAACTGCCTGCCTAGCCTTGGCATCTGTACACTCTGCCCTCCCATCAGTCATCTTCTAGCATGGACCTTCTAAGGAGAGGAGACAACAGGTGGGGAACCAGAGTCGGTGCTGGGCCAGAGATCTAGGTATATGGCTTCAGCACAATGTCACATCCCAGCACTCATTGTGCCCCCAGAGCTGGGGCTGGGAAGGGGAGGGCCAGGTGGTATTGGGGGAGATAGAGCTAAAGCAGCCACCTTAACTTCAAGACATGGTGGAGCATATTTCTTCAGAGCATAAGCCCCACACCCTTCACACACTACCTGAATGGCCATTCCTACTGTCATCCATTCTCTGGTCAGAGACTGTGGCACAATTTCCAGGTTTAGAGAGGCCCATGCAGCAGCCCCATCCATGGGGAGTGACTCTCCAGGGTGCTGGGTGTGATATATGGCTCCCAGGAGACTCCAGGGACACTGGTTTACATGCGGGGGTGTATCAATAGAGCACATCAAGCATGCACTGGGAAGCCAGTCTGCTTGGGTTCAACTCTATCACTAATTAGCTGTGAGCTTGGGCAAGATGCTTAACCTTTTTGTGCTTAGTTTCCTCATCAATAAAATAGGTTTAAACTCTGGTCTGAAGTGCAGGGGGCGAGGCCTCTGAACGTGGCCCCCTATGAGCAAGTGGAACTAGACTGAGAACAGAGGAAAAGAAAAAACGGTGTGGTAAGGAAGGCTCATCTCTTCTTCACTTGGGGCAGGCTGACTGAGATTAGATGGCTCAATCACACAGCTGTTTGGAGAATCTTGAAGTCGTAAACCTGGGGCCCAGATGTAAACCTGGGCGGAAGCCGCAACCTGGGCCTCAGATGCCAGCCAAACCCCCTGATGCTGTGCCCTGGAGCAGAGAAAGCGAATGCCGAGTGCCCCGCATGACTCAGACCCAACGCCCGGCCCTCAGGTGACTGCATCTGACTGGGAAGCCCCTGAAAGGAGGCTGCGCCTCAGGTGTCTCTGGGACCCAAGGAGAGGAGCCCCCAACAGGACGCCCAGCCCTCAGGTGACTTCATACAGGATGGCTGCCCGAGCCGGTGGCTGACAGGGTCCTGATGCTCCAGCCTGTGTCAGGCCTGACCCTCTGAGGTGGGAGAGCAGAGTTCAGGACATTGGACCACCAGAGACCTCCTGGCCCCATGAAATATCAATCAGCGAGAGCTCTCCCAGAGATCTCTGTCTCAATGCTAAGACCCAGCTCCACCCAACGGCCAGCAAGCTCCAGTGCTGGATGCCCCATGCCAAACAACTAGCAAGACAGGAACACAACCACACCCATTAGCCAAGAGGCTACCTAAAATCATACTAAAAGTTCACAGACACCCCAAAACACACCACCAGACACAGACCTGCCGATGAGAAAGACAAGATCCAGCCCCACCCACCATAACACAGGCACCAGTCTCCTCCACCAGGAAGCCTATACAGCCCACTGAACCAACCTTACCCACTGGGAGCAGACACCAAAAACAACGGGAACTACAAACCTGCAGCCTGAGAAATGGAGACTCCAAACACAGTAAGTTAAGCAAAATACAATGACAGAGAAATATGCAGCAGATGAAGGAGCAAGGTAAAAACCCACTAGACCAAACAAATGAAGAGGAAATAGGCAGTCTACCTGAAAAAGAATTCAGAGTAATGATAGTAAAGATGATCCAAAATCTTGGAAGTAGAATGGAGAAAATACAAGAAATGTTTAACAAGGACCTATAAGAACTAAAGAGCAAACAAACAGTGATGAACAACACAATATATGAAATTAAATATTCTCTAGAAGGAATCAATAGCAGAATAACTGAGGAAGAAGAACGGAAAAGTGACCTTGAAGATAAAATAGTGGAAATAACTACCACAGAGCAGAATAAAGAAAAAAGAATGAAAAGAATTGAGGACAGTCTCAGAGACCTCTGGGGCAACATTAAATGCACCAACATTCGAATTATAGGGGTCCCAGAAGAAGAAGAGAAAAAGAAAGGGACTGAGAAAATATTTGAAGAGACTGAAAATTTCCCTGAATGGGAAAGGAAATAGTCAGTCAAGTCCAGGAAGTGCAGAGAGTCCCACACAGGATAAATCCAAGGAGAAACATGCCAAGACACATATTAATCAAACTATCAAAACTTAAATACAAAGAAAAAATATTAAAAGCAGCAAGGGAAAAACAACAAATAACATACAAAGGAATCCCCATAAGGTTAACAGCTGACCTTTCAGCAGAAACTCTGCAAGCCAGAAGGGACTGGCAGGAATATTTAAAGTGATGAAAGGGAAAAACCTACAACCAAGATTACTCTACTCAGCAAGGATCTCATTCAGATTCAACAGAGAAATCAAAAGCTTTACAGACAGCAAAAGTTAAGAGAATTCAGCACCACCAAACCAGCTTTACAACAAATGCTAAAGGAACTTCTCTAGGCAGGAAACACAAGTGAAGGAAAAGACCTATAGAAACTAACCCAAAACAATTAAGAAAATGGTAATAGGAACACACATATCGATAATTACCTTAAACGTGAATGGATTAAATGCTCCAACCAAAAGACACAGACTGGCTGAGTGGATACCAAAACAAGACCCATATATATGCTGTCTACAAGAGACCCACTTCAGACCTAGGGACACATACAGACTAAAAGTGAGGGGATGGAAAAAGATACTCCATGCAAATGGAAATCAAAAGAAAGCTGGAGTAGCAATTCTCATTTCAGACAAAATAGACTTTAAAATAAAGACTATTACAAGAGACAAAGAAGGATACTACATAATGATCAAGGGATCAATCCAAGAAGAAGCTATAACAATTGTAAACATTTATGCACCCAACATAGGAGCACCTCAATACATAAGGCAAGTGCTAACAGCCATAAAAGGGGAAACCGACAGTAACACAATCATAGTAGGGGACTTTAACACCCCACTTTCATCAATGGACAGATCATCCAAAATGAAAATAAATAAGGAAACACAAGCTTTAAATGACACATTAAACAAGATGGACTTAATTGATATTTATAGGACATTCCATCCAAAAACAACAGAATACACTTTCTTCTCAAGTGCTCAGGGAATATCCTCCAGGATAGATCAAGCCTTGGTAAATTTAATAAAGTTGAAATCACATCAAGTATCTTTTCCAACCACAATGCTATGAGACTAGGTATCAATTACAGAAAAAAACTGTAAAAAAATACAAACACATGGAGGCTGAACAATACGCTACTAAATAACCAAGAGATCACTGATGAAATCAAGGAGGAAATCAAAAAATGCCTAGAAACAAAATGACAATGGAAACACGATGACACAAAACCTATGGGATGCAGAAAAAGCGGTTCTAAGAAGGAAGTTTATAGCAATACAATCCTACCTCAAGAAACAAGAAACATCTAAAATAAACAACCTAACCTTACGCCTAAAGCAATTAGAGAAAGAAGAACAAGAAACCCCAGTTAACAGAAGGAAAGAGATCAAAAAGATCAGATCAGAAATAAATGAAAAGGAAATGAAGGAAACGATAGCAAAGATCAGTAAAACTAAAAGCTGGTTCTTTGAGAAGATAAACAAAATTGAAAAGCCACTAGCCAGACTCATCAAGAAAAAAAGGGAGAGGACTCAAATCAATAGAATTAGAAATGAAAAAGGAGAAGTAATAACTGACTCTGCAGAAATACAAAGAATCATAGGGATTACCACAAGCAACTCTATGCCAATAGAATGGACAACCTGGAAGAAACAGACAAATTCTTAGAAAAGCACAACCTTCTGAGACTGAACCAGGAAGAAATAGAAAATATAAACAGACCAATCACAAGCACTGAAATTGAAACTGTGATTAAAAATCTTCCAAGAAACAAAAGCCCAGGACCAAATGGCTTCACTGGCGAATTCTATCAAACATTTAGAGAAGAGCTAACACCTATCCTTCTCAAACTCTTCCAAAATATAGCAGAGGCAGGAACACTCCAAAACTCATTCTACGAGGCCACCATCACCCTGTTACCAAAACCAGACAAACATGTCACGAAAAAAGAAAACTACAGACCAATATCACTGATGAACACAGATGCAGAAATCCTTAGCAAAATACTAGCAAACAGAATGCAACAACACATTAAAAGGATCATACACCATGATCAAGTGGAGTTTACCCCAGGAATGCAAGGATTCTTCAATATATGCAAATCAATCAATGTGATATGCCAGATTAACAAACTGAAGAAGAAAAACCATATGATCATCACAATAGATACAGAAAAAGCTTTTGACAAAATTCAATACCGATTTATGATAAAAACTCTCCAGAAAGTGGGCATAGAGGGAACTTATCTCAACATAATAAAGGCCATATATGAAAAACCCACAGCAGACATCATTCTCAATGGTGAAGAAGTGAAAGCATTTCCTCTAAGATCAGGAAGAAGACAAGGATATCCACTCTCACCACTATTATTCAACATAGTTTTGGAAGTCCTAGCCACGGCAATCAGAGAAGAAAAAGAAATAAAAGGAATATAAATTGGAAAAGAAGAAGAAAAACTGTCACTGTTTGCAGATGACATGATATTATACATAGAGAATGCTAAAGATGCCACCAGAAAACTACTAGGGCTAATCAATGAATTTGGTAAAGTTGCAGGATACAAAATTAATGCACAGAAATTTCCTGCATTCCTATATATTAATGATGAAAAATCTGAAAGAGAAATTAAGGAAACATTCCCATTTACCATTGCAACAAAAAGAATAAAATACCTAGGAATAAACCTACCTAGGGAGACAAAAGACCTGTGTGTAGGAAACTATAAGACACTGATGAAAGCAATTAAAGATGATACAAACAGATGGAGAGATATACCATGTTCTTGGCTTGAAAGAATCAACATTGTGAAAATGACTATACTGGCCAAAGCAATCTACAGATTCAATGCAATTCCTATCAAACTACCAATGGCATTTTTCACAGAACTAGAACAAAAAATTTCAAAATTTGTATGGAAACAAAAAAGACCCTGAATAGTCAAAGCAATCTTGAGAAAGCAAAACAGAGTTGGAGGAATCAGGCTCCCTGACTTCAGACTATATATTACAAAGCTACGGTAATCAAGACAGTATGGTATTGGCACAAAAACAGAAATATAGATCAATGGAACAGGATAGAAAGCCCAGAAATAAACCCATGCACATATGGTCACCTTATCTTTGATAAAGGAGGCAAGAATATACAATGGAGAAAAGAGAGCCTCTTCAATAAGTGGTGCTGGGAAAACTGGACAGCTACATGTAAAAGAATGAAATTAGAACACTTCTTAACACCATACACAAAAAATAAACTCAAAATGGATTAAAGACCTAAAAGTAAGGCCAGACACTATAAAACTCTTAGAGGGAAACGTAGGAAGAACACTCTTTGACATAAATCACAGCAAGATCCTTTTAGACCCACATCCTAGAGAAATGGAAATAAAAGCAAAAATAAACAAATTGGACCTAATGAAACTTAACAGCTTTTGCACAGCAAAGGAAAACATAAACAAGATGAAAAGCAACCCTCAATGGAAGAAAATATCTGCAAATGAAGCAACTGACAAAGGATTAATCTCCAAAATATACAAGCAGCTCACACAGCTCACTATCAAAAAAAGAAACAACCCATTCCCAAAGTGGGCAGAAGATCTAAATAGACATTTCTCCAAAGAAGATATACGGATTGCCAACAAACACATGAAAGGATGCTCAACATCACTAATCATTAGAGAAATGCAAATCAAAACTACAATGAGGTATCACTGCACACCAGTCAGAATAGCCATCATCAAAAAATCTACAAACAGTAATTGCTGGAGAGGGTGTGGAGAAAAGGGAATCTTCTTGCACTGTTGGTGGGAATGTAAGTTGATACAGCCACTATGGAGAACAGTATGGAGGTTCCTTAAAAAACTAAAAATAGGACTACCATACGACCCAGCAATCCCAGTACTGGGCATATACCCTGAGAAAACCATAATTCAAAAAGAGTCATGTACTGCAATGTTCATTGCAGCTCTATTTACAATAACCAGGACATGGAAGCAAGCTAAGTGTCCATCAACAGATGAATGGATAAAGAAGATGTGGCACACACACAGTGGAATATTACTCAGCCATATAAAGAAATGAAATTGAGTTATTTGTACTGAGGTGGATGGACCTAGAGTCTGTCATACAGAGTGAAGTAAGTCAGAAAGAGAAAAACAAATACCATAAGCTAACACATATATATGGAATCTAAAAAAAAAAAAAAAAAAAAAAAAAGGTTTGAAGAACCTAGGGGCAGGACAGGAATAAAGATGCAGACATAGAGAATGGACTTGAGGACACGGGGAGGGGGATGGGTAAGCTGGGAAGAAGTGAGAGAGTGGCATGGACATATATACACTACCAAATGTAAAATAGATAGCTAGGGGGAAGCAGCCACATAGCCCAGGGAGATCAGCTCAGTGCTTTGTGACCACCTAGAGAGGTGGGACAGGGAGGGTGGGAGGGAGACACAAGAGGGAGGGGATATGGGGATATATGTATACATATAGCTGATTCACTTTGTTATACAGCAGAAACTAACACAGCAATGTAAAGCAAGTATACCCCAATAAAGATGTTTAAAAAAAATAAAATAAAGTAAAATAGGTTTTGTGATGATTAAATGAATACACATATGCAGAATGTTTGGAACAGTGTCTGGCTCACAGTAAGCAATATGTAAATATTGGCTATTATATTTAGGATTTTATGCTGTGAAGATGTCAGTCTCCTATGGGACACGTGCTTTTTTTTTTAATCTCATTTCCCTTTCCTTTCATATTCCACTAAATCTCAAAGGACAGGTCACTATGGCATCTCAGATCCATGTCAAGTCCTTTTCCATGTTTTAATGAAGATATTTTAGGGATATCATTGTGTCCCAGGGTGTTATCACTCCTAGAGTGTCACCAATTCAATAAACTCATACCGTCCATTTCTGGTACATTCTCCATGTATCTGAGGACTTTATCTGTCATGGTGGGTAGGACAGAGTCCAGCTGTGGGGACAAGGCAAAGATGCAAATGATTCAACCATCAAACTCAAGAGAGGTACAAACCATGGGTAACAGGAAGTCAGAGAGGGTAAGGATGCCACCTGGTAGAAGGGCCATGTGAAGGTGGTGATGTTCAAGGTAGCCCTTTGAAGGATGATGGATAAGATTTCATCAGGTACAGCTAGAGACATGGGGGGAAAAGCTTTCTAGAACTTTTAGGTAGAGGGAATAACGTGAAAAGAAAAATGAAAATGGAAATGTACCAGGAGTGATCTAATTTGATTGATGTGTAAGGTACAGTAGGGGAGAGTTGGGGGTTAAGGTAGATCAGGGCTTTGCCATAAAAGACCTTAGAAGCAAGGGTGAGCAATTTGTACTTAGTCTGTAAGTGGGGAGCCATTGAGCGTTTGGTAAAAGGATGTCTAATCACAGCTGTGCTTGAGGAAGAGTAATTATTCTCATAAGATCACTCAGAAAGGAGAGAGATGGGTAGGGAGACTGGAGAGGAAGTTGCCAGACTATTCTAGATGAGGATTAATGTGGGTTTAAACAAGGGTGGATATGGGGGGACAGAGTAATGGCAGAATCTAGGGGACATGATAATTGATTGATTGTTGTGGGAAAAGGAGCAAAGATGAAGCCGAGGTCACCAGCCTGGGGAACTAGAAGACTGATGGAGCAATTAACCAAAATAGTAAACCAAGTGCAGGAACAGTTTGGGGAGGCTGAATCAGGGTTGAGGTGCTAGATAGAGATGTAGGTAATATGGAGCTAGAGGACAGGAAATTAAGACTATTTCACTAGTCCTATAGCTGTGTTATTTTCTTTTATATCTGTAATATCTAACTCTATGCTTAACACACAGTAGGTTCTCAATAAATGAATGATCTCAATTGGAGAGTGATCTCCATGAGTGTGATAGCTGAAACCTAAGGAGAGGCTTCTCACAAAAAGAACAGTTTGCGGGCAGAGCTACAAGGAACCTGCATACACATTTAGGGATGAGACAGCTAGGGACATGAGCCAACGAGAAGAAAAGAGCAGAGCAATAGAGAAGGAAGGCAATGCTGGGTGAACAAGGTCAAGACAAAGGAGAGTTTTGAGATAGAGGAGTGGTAAATAGAACAGGTTGAAGATGCAAGAGGAGGATTGTAGCAGCTGCCGTAGCAAAGTACCACGAGCTGGGGGGCCTAAAAAAGAAATTTACTCTCTCACAGCTCTGAAATTAGAAGTCCGAAATCAAAATGTGGGCAGAGCCGTGCTCCCTCTGAAGCCTCTAGGAGAGGATCCTTCCTTGTCTCTTCCAGCTCCTGGTGGCCCAGGTATTCCTTGGACATCTCTGTCTCTGCCCCCATCATCACATGAGAGATGGGAGTCTTCTCCCTGTGTGTCTCTGTGTCTTCATGTTGTTCTCTTATAAGGACACCAGTCGTATTGGATTAAGGGCCACCCTACTCCAGTATGACCTCATCTTAACTAATTATAGCTGAAGATTAGGTCACATGCTGAGGTATTAGAGATTAGGGCTTCAACATATATTTTGGGTGGACATAATTCAACCCCAAACAAGGACCAAACACAGACTGTTGGGTTTAGCAGTTAGGAGGTGGCTGGTAAGGTTTGTGAGAAGGCTATTTGGCTCAAAAAGTGAGGATGGAGTCCTCCAGATGTCAGGAGGATAATAAGTGAAGGGTAGAGGGAAAACAAAACGTGTGGCAATGAGTAGAAAGTGAGGGGGAGTTGTGAGGGGCGTCTGTTCAGATGTCTCTTCTATGTGTGATTTTTCCTTTTCTGCAGGTACAGGGGATGGTCATGTGTTCTGAGGAAGGTTTTGGTTTCACGCCACCACCTTTCATTCCGTGACTCCGTGGTCCTTCCCCAGCAACGTGTGCTGCCTGGTAGGGCTGCGGGTCTTGACATCAGAGCCTCTTTACTCAGGATCTTAGTGGCCAAAAATTGGTTCCCATTTTGCTTCAAACAACTTTTCTTGTCAAACCAGATCACCTGGGTGTTTACACAGGTATTTGTAGTTGGGATTCCTTTATCTCTGGAGCCAGCCCCTGAAATGGGGACAAGACCACCTGTCTGACCTGGTGTTACTTTCGGGTGGAAAAAGAACTGGGTGATAAGAAGGCATTGGAGAAGAACATACTGATAACCAGAATGCACTACTGCATGAGTTAAACCAAATGATGAACAAATATGAGATGCAGACTTCTTAATTAATTCAAGATCAGCAATTGAAAATTATGACCCACTCAAGACAACAATGAGGCCATATTGATAACTCAGACTTCCCCCAAATTTCAGGAACCCAGCTCCCTGCTTATCCACAGGTGCAGTCTGAGCTTCACCCATGTTCCTGAGTGTGTGTGGCAGCAGCCAGGCTCCTGGTGGTCTCCTGGACCAAAGTCCTCAGGAAACTCCATAAATTGCTCATTTTAGTTCAAAAATATCCACCTTTGACTTTCTGACAATTTTTAATTGCATTCTTGGTACGTTATTAAGAATTAGCTCATATTCGTATACAAAAATGCACCTGGTATAGTGCCTGACACATAACTTGGTCATCAAATGGTTCCTAATATTATCAGACTGACGTGAGTTCAAGAGGGCTGGTTGGGAAATAAAATCATGCAGTCAGCTCTAAGATGAAGCCAGAGCCTCAGCCACTAAGGTTTTCCTACAGGATTAAGCTAGTAGTTACTGTCTCTTGTGTTCCCTAGAATGGATGATCTCCTAGGACACCTCTTAATAGACTTAATAAGCCCACTCCATGAGTTAGACATGACTTAACCTCAGGCTTTGGACCCAGCTGAGTCTTCCCACCCCAGCTATGCTTTTAATGGATCAGGGAACCTTCTGAACAATGGAGATAGGGATAGGGCAGGGGGATGTGGGGAAAGGAGAGCACAGGAGTCTCCTGCCTCAGTGAATGCCATTCAATGGCCCAGCATCTGAGAATTTCTCCCCTGCTTTATTAAAGTGGCTTCCCCAAGAGCAGCTACACATGGAGTCATCTAGATTAGTTGAGTGTTGCCTAGCGAGACAGCTATTTTTCTAGATAGCCATTTAGTAAAGCAAAGGGAAGGCTACCCTTCGAAAACATTCCCCAGTGGATCTTTTGGAAGTTGCAGAGATGGCTGAACTCTCAGCCTAAAGAAAACCAGAACTGCTACCTGTAAGACCACTCCGTTTTTCTTCCTTTCCTCTCCATATCTCCCGGGTCCTTTAATGCCTTGTGGAGCCAAATTTGTTCAGATTATAAAGGCAGCAAACAGCAAGATTTATTCTAGGACTTGGAGGGAGGACTCCTTTGTAATCTATGACCCAGCTGTGGTAGCCCCAGAATGCAGGTGAATCTTCTCCAACCCTCTTTTTCTTCTCCTGCAAACTAGACTCGTTCTGCAAGAAGCGGGTGCAAAGAAATTTACCAGGGTTGCACAGTGCACCCAGGATCTGTGGAAGATATCTGAGAAGCTTGGATTCTGAAGGTATCTCAATAGCTCTCTGTTCTCACTAGCCAGCTATCCAGTCCTGATATATAGGTTTGTGAGAGTGTGTGTGTCTGTGTGTGTGTTTGTAGAGATAATGTTTACCTAAAATCCTAATGTGTGGTAGCAAAAGTCAAATTCTGGATGAAATCTGAGGGGGAATACCAGCTCAAGTCACACTACCATATCCAAAACTAGTAATCAAATCATGAGCACATAAACTAAAAACTGGAGGCAGAGAGAGAACCAGATGGAGACTGAAAACGCAGAAAGAACAGAGAGGGTCAGAACACATAAGATAAATGCAGGTCTGGAGTTGTCCTAGAACCACAGCAATGCAACCAGCTCATGCTTTATGTGCTTGTAGGATGTGATTTTGTAGACAGCTCAGATTTGTGGAAGTGGCCCAGCTGACAGACTCTGTTCAACAAGCTGAAATTAAAAATACTCAAACCCACTGCATCTCTATCCCCTGTAAGCTATATCAACCTCTGGCCTTGCCCTTCTCCTTGTCAACTTGGCCCAGCTTTTCTGAAGTTGGTTTTTTGGGGGGTTTTTGGTAATAATTTTCCTGACTATATCAGTACCGGATATCACCATGGATGATGAGAGTACTTTATTTCCTAGATCTATTCTTCTCTGGTTACCTGCAGAAGCATACGGACGACCACCCAGAATTTGGTCAGATGTGGAGACTGACAATGGCCTCACATACCAAGAGGAATGAGAAGGTTTGGATTACACAATTGAGGTCTCTGAGGGGAGCAGGGCAGGCCACCCAGGAAGGTCTGAAATAGCTGAGAGCAAGGAAAGGAGATGGCTCAGGGTTTTTGTTGTGGTCGGGAGGTAGGGCTAGGATGTTCCCGGGCAGGCACAGCTGGCTGGACTTGAAACTCCACCCTCGCCAAAGGAGGGAGTACCCAGGTTTTCTTATCAGCTGCTGTGGGCGTGAGGGGAAGAGGGATGGGTAAGGCTTAAAAGCTATCAGCAGCCAAACATCAAAAATCGGGGTCAGGGTTTTCCCTGGTGGCGCAGTGGTTGGGAGTCCACCTGCCGTTGCAGGCAACACAGGTTCGTGCCCCGGTCCGGGAAGATCCCACATGCCGCGGAGCGGCTGGGCCCGTGAGCCATGGCCGCTGAGCCTGTGCGTCTGGAGCCTGTGCTCCGCAACGGGAGAGGCCACAGCAGTGAGAGGCCCAAGTACCGCAAAAAAAAAAAAAAAAATTGGGTCAGACTCCTCATTACATATTCCTTTGCCATGACAATGGGCTCTCCACTGGTATGAGGTGGCAGCCCAGCTTTCTGTCTTTAAAGTGTTGACTCATGTTTCTTGACTTCCCACCCTAGTGCCCCACTGCTCCCCAGCAAGTCATTCCGCCTTGTGTGGTCTTCTCCCCAAGTTCAGCTCCACCCTTCCCTTCCTCCCAGCCTGGGTCCTGCCCCATCCCTCCTCCTAATGCTCGACCAGCATGGTGCCCATACTGACTCCACTTTAGAGACAGTAGTTAACTGGGGGAGAGCCCTTCCCACTGATCACAAAAGGTCAATGATTAGGAGGAACTAAAAGGATTTTATTTTTTGAGGATTAAAAAAAAAGGAAACAGAAAAGTAGAAAAGGAGTGAGGAGTGCCCAGGGGAAAGTAGATGCCTCTATGAATGGAGACAGAATTAGACTGTGTCCTCTGTTCTCACTGCCCTGAATGATCAAAGGTCTCTGCTGCCCCAGGAGAGTTCTGCTTCCCGTGGGCCATTCTATCTGACGCCCCATGATGAAGCCTGGAACAACAGGGTGGAGGACAAGCCAGAGCTGTTAAATTCCAACCCCTGACTCTTCAGGTCTCTTATGCCTAGCACTCTGATTTGGTTCTTTGTCTAAAGGAAGCTGGTCGATGGCCAGTTTTTTTTTTTTTTCTCCCTGACAGAAACAAGCTTAGAAAACTCGCCCCTACTGAGAGCTTTAATCGGCATTCTGTTTTGTGTACATGCGTGAACACATTCTTCTGCCTTCTTTGTAAATACTTTCCTTTTCTCTAGAGTAGAGAGATGGCCTCAAGCTTTAGAATAGATTTTACATGCAGAGAAGGGAATGAAAATGATTTTGCGAGACTCTTCTCTGTTGGATTGCGACACAAAGACATGGTCTCCTCAACCTGAGCATCTCACCAGCTAATATTGGCTGCTTCGTCAAATGAGGTGAAAGAAGTAGGGGGAGATGCGTAAGTCAAGCCCCTAGCTGATTTTCTCATTTTAAGACTTTCTCTTTTCTTTGTACTTGTCCTTTTCCTGTCACCATTTATACTTCTGTGGGGTTTAACTTTTTCCTTCATGTCTTTTTCGGTTTCCCTAGTTTTATGTCCAGAATAGCTGAGCTGAGTTCACCTGTTTTCAGATCTCATGTTCCCCAGTGGATTCTGATAATCTGGTGAGGAAGGTTTAGGCAATAAGCCCTCTCTGTGGGCATAATTACAACATGTCATGGTGCTCTTAAAAGACGCACCACACACACACACACACACACACACACACACACACACACAATTATCTAAAACGTGACTCTGGCTAAAAATATCTCTCTGGCATCAGGTGATAGTCACAAGGACAGCAGGCATGAGTGAGATAGGTAATCTTAGAGGTCAGAGAGAGGTTTGGTATTAAAGTGGTGCTGAAGATGGAGTTTTGGCCAGAGGACCCAGGAATACTTGAAGCCTGCCCACGTTAATTACTCCTCCCGGCAGGTGAGGTCTGCAAGGGAAATATACGAACAGGACAATGGCTGGCCAAGCAGATATTTCATGACAGCTGGGGCTGTTATTCTAGGACCCCAGACTGAACTTAAGGGAGCTGGATTAGGTCCTGGGGTACCTCCTTTGTCCCAGGCTAGAGAATTAAATGACCTCATTATCCTCCAAACCATACCCAACAGCAACAGAGAATATGAAATCAGAGAAAGAGCAAGAAACAGCCAGATCAATGCCCTGGACTCTGGCCAACCAGACCCATGTGCTTCTCGGCAGGGAGTAAAGAGGAGGAGTTGAAAGTGGTCCTATATACCTTCCAGCTGAAGACCATAAAAGAAGCATCTTGAAGGCTTAGCATCCCTTTTTTTTTTAATTTTTAAAATTTATTTTTGGCTGTGTTGGGTCATCATTGCCGCATGTGGGCTTTTCTCTAGTTGCGGCCAGCGGGGGCTGCTCTTCGTTGCGGTGTGGTGGCTTCTCTTGTTGCAGAGCATGGGCTCTAGGCACACGGGCTTCAGTAGTTGTGACACACGGGCTCAACAGTTGTGGCTCTCGGGCTCTAGAGCACAGGCTCAGTAGTTGTGGTGCACGGGCTTAGTTGCTCCGCGGCATGTGTGATCTTCCCAGACCAGGGCTTGAACCCATGTCCCCTGCATTGGCAGGCAGATTCTTAACCACTGTACCACAAGGGAAGTCCCAAGGCTTGGTGCCCCTTAAGGGAAAAAACTTGTCACTCTTTTCATCGAAGCCCTCAGCCACTTCTTGTCCCCCTCTGTCCCATCCCTCAATCTAACTCTAAATTTGGGCTTCAAATCTAATATTTAACCCAAGCCCTCTCACTATAATAATTGCTTCTGGACCTACCACTATGCTCCCCTGTCCTGCTACATCTTCCCTTCATTTCAGAGAGAGTGTTTTCTCTAAGAAACCTCCCCCAAGCTACCAGGAGGTATCTGTCCTCTCCTTGTCCTGACAATTATATATCCCTTCAGGACCTACATATGATGAGCCACATTCACTCCTGGGCACACTCACATTGTTTTGTACTATAACCCCCTACCACCCATGTGGGGAAGAGTGGCATCATTTCTGTGTTCTGAAGCCCTCTCTCCATTGCTCATATATTAGTCAGTTGTCACCAGGTTATGCTGTGGTAACAAATATCCCCAATATCTCAATGCCATATAACAACCAATGCTTATTTTTCACTCTTGTACATGCCAGCTGCAAGCTTATGTCTTTCTTCATTCTGGGAGCCAGGATGAAGAAGCATCCCCTAATAGAGTCTTATGGCAGATGGAAAGGAACTATGTGATGGTTCTTGAAACTTCTGCTTGGAAGTGGCGTGTGGCACATTGCAAATGCTCACGCTCTATTGGCCAAAAAGTCATTTGGCCAATCATTATGTCAATGGAGTGAGAAACTATATCCTTGTATAGGGAGAGGAGAGTGAATAATTGGGAACAATCATAGTCTATATAAGTTCACAACTAGGGTTGAGCCGTCAGGTGCCTTTTGAGTGACAACCTACTGGTAAGCCCAGTAATTGGCATCAATAAGACATTCATTATTTCTCATTGGAAGATTTGTCTAAAGTTCACCTCTAACAATTGAAGACATATTTTTCTTCCCAGATTCTCCAAAATACATGAATCATTTCCTGGTCCTCCTAAACAAATGCTCCTATACACAATGTAACTTTTTCTCAGAGATTTGGGGTCATAGTTATGACCATCAATTTGGGCTTTGTTACAATGTAATAATACTCCTAGGAACTACTAGTAAGTATAAGTATAGGGACTACTAATAGGTAATATAATAATACTCATAGGGACTACTAATAAGTTGTGTGCCTCTGTTTTAAGCAGTCCCAGGCCACTCTGCATTTGGAGCCCAAGACTCTATCCTGTCTTTTCCCATCAAATTAGGCTCTCAGCTTGATAATGAGAGCAAATCTTCCTCTAGCCCTTGTTACTCAGTAGCATCAGCACCACCTGGGAACTACTAGTGATTCAGAATCAGGCCCCACCCCAGGCCTTCTCCATCGGGCTCTGCATTTTAGTAAGTTCCCCAGGTGCTAAACCTTCACATTAACATTGGAGAAGCAGCCCAGTGATTCTTAACTTCAGCTTGCACGTTGGTGTTATCTGGGGAGCATTAAAATATTGATGCTGGGGCCCCAGCCCCAGCTCTTTGACGTGATTGGTCTGGGGTGTGGTGAGGCCACTGTGGGTTTAAGAACTCCCCAGGTGATTCTCATATGCAGCCAGGGCTGAGAACGCTGCCATCTGGCTACTTTCTCCTAGTTACTTGAACCATGCTGGTTGGGTGGTCAGAGATGCAAACTTATTCACAGTTGTGCAACTGTGTTACTGACCATTAGAATGAACGAGGGCTGGAGGAGGCCGACCTTACTGAAATAGTAGTAGTCCCGGTTATAAGGAGCTTCAATGGGCTGGGAACATTATCTCTAATCCTTACCACATCCTTTTACCAAGATTTAAATGTAAGAAATTGAGCCTCAAAGAACGTGAGCAACTTTTCCAAGATCACACAGCTACCTGGTAGAAATCGGATTTAAATTCACCTCTGCCTTCAAAGCGGGGACGTTTTCTTGCAAACGCTGGGAACTTTTGCTCCCAACCTGTGTGAGCTGTGATGATTGGACCTTGGAACACTACTATATCTGCTAATAGGCCCTTGTCACTGTCTTCTAGAGCAGCTGGGGTTGGGGTCTTGTTGGGCAAGGTTATCAGGTAAGAAATCACACCCCCACATAAGTGATTGTATATGATGCCTGACAGCTCCTCCAAGTGCGCCATTTCACAGCGGGGTCAGTTGGATCAGCAGGAGGACAGTTACATGGTGCAAACAAATAACATGGTAGAAACCCATCAGTGCAGAGAAACTGCTTGACTCCCCAGGAGAGGAAAGGACCATGCCTGGAATGCTTCCCCCGTGTCAACTTCTTAATTGTGAGGACATTGCAGGGCCACGCACGCTGGGAGCATTCTCTCATGTGATCTTCACCACATCCTATTGAATCTGATATTAATTTTGCCCATTTTATACATGTAGAAATGGAGGCTGGGAAATAAATTTGCCTAATACTAGACTGTTAATTAAAAGTAGAGCTAGTGGGGCTTCCCTGGTGGCGCAGTGGTTGAGAGTCCGCCTGCCGATGCAGGGGACACGGGTTCGTGCCCCGGTCCGGGAAGATCCCACATGCCCCAGAGCGGCTGGGCCCGTGAGCCGTGGCCGCTGAGCCTGCGCGTCTGGAGCCTGTGCTCCGCAATGGGAGAGGCCACGACAGTGAGAGGTCCGCGTACCGCAAAAAAAAAAAAAAAGTAGAGCTAGTGTGGCAATCTCTGGTCAAAGCCTGAGCAATACCATCCACATTTTATGACCTCTTCATTTCTTACGTGCACCGTCCTGACAGTTGGGTGCCATCCGGTTCACTACCTGCTGTTCAGCAATTTTGGGACAAATTACTCAGCATCTTGACATGGGGTAAGAGATAGCTTTTTTTTTTTTTTTTTTTTTTTTTGCTGTACGCGGGCCTGTCACTGTTGTGGCCTCTCCCGTTGCGGGGCACAGGCTCCGGACGCGCAGGCTCAGCGGCCATGGCTCACGGGCCCAGCCGCTCCACGGCATGTGGGATCTTCCCAGACCGGGGCACGAACCTGTGTTGCCTGCAACGGCAGGTGGACTCTCAACCACTGCGCCACCAGGGAAGCCCAAGGGATAGCTTTTTGTAGAAAAGGAAAGCGCTTCAGGCAAACAGGAGAAGAGAAAAAAAACAAGCTTCTATCAACCACTAATCCACTTGAGATCTGCTGGTACCAGGGGACCCTGCTCCTCTGCTGCTTCTGCCTTTTCACAGATCATAGATGAGAAATGACCTTTTTAACTGGAGAACCCACAGGCAGTGCAGCACCAGGCAGTCTGGGTTTGGATTTGTTTACAGAAGTTGTCTAGGAATCCAACTGCCCAAAACCTGAAAACCTGGGGCTCTTGGGATGTCACAGACCCCCTTCTGGTGCAATGAAGCCCCTTGGTGTCCTGGAAAGCTGCGCTTAGGGTCAGGGGCTCCACTGGGGAGAAGCAACACCCATCCCAGCATGGTTAGTTCATTTTCTGGGTCAATTTTGGAGAGGACACCCATGGGAATAATGAAATTTGAGTCATAAATAGCAATGTGGGCAGGCAGCGCTGGATATGCCCTGCAATCCGCAGAGATAACTGACTGTGAGGAAAGAAGGGGAGGGAAAGGACACAGCTCTGAGGTGCGGACAGCTCTGTCTCCTTCTTACTTTGGGCCTCCCGCTTCTGTCATCTATTCTGCCTGGGTGGTGGGGTTGGCAAGAGGCAAGTCAGGCAAAAAATAAGCTGATCTCAGACCAGAGAGGTCAAGGGGGTGGGGTCCATTTGCTGAGAATGGAAGGGAAGCTTGAAGCTGGTAGAAATCTTCAAGCATCTCTGTCTCATATTTTTGCTTTCTCTAAAGTTCAGTGTTCTGGGAAAAGCCCTCATTTCTCTGTACAACCAGATTTCAACTAGGTTTTCTCCCTCTTCCCCCTTTCTTAGGAACCCACCAATGAATATGCTCCCATAATTCACAACCTCCTTATCCTTTCTTACCTTTACCCATCCCTCCATCCTCACCAGCCCAGGAATTATTTAACTGGCTAATATATTCTCCCCAGTTTTTCACCTATGACATGAATCCCATCTTGTTTCCCAGGGCTCAAGCTTTTAAATTTCAAAAGTCTGAAAGAGTCCTTGCTTGTTCCCCTTTCTGCTATAACATCTCTTTCCCAAGAAAATGCAGAACGGCCTGGCTGCCTCAGTGTAGGGTGGGTTAGAGTTCATTGGATGACAGGAGATGGGGGAAAGATCCTCAGTTCATATTTCAAAAGTATTATATTTATAAAATTTATAAAACTAAATCCATTCTTTTCTTGATCTCAGGCACTATCATACGCCCTTGTTAGGTGTTAGTGTGAGTGAGGAGAGGAGTGGAAGTAGGGAGACCCTGCTGTTAGCACAAATCAGCATGAACCATACCGAGGCCTCAGTCTGGAGGAAAAGACTTCTCCATGTCTGGATTCTTACCTCCTGGGTCCTGGCCTAGGCCCTAAGTGAGCCTTTTCAGGTCAAAAGACCCCATAGGAGTGAGGAGGAATGACTCCAAGAGAGAAAGTGACTTCTCCCCAACATCAGGGTCAGATGGGGAGATTATTTCTTTGGAGCAGAGTCCCTAAAGCTCTAGAAAGGAGAATTCCTTCCTGAGATGCATACCTTGAATTGAATGAATCCTTGCTTCATCCCTGCTGACTGCTCCAAGAGAAACAGACTCCAGACAGAGACCTGCTCCCTATTTTGTAGACACATTTCCTGACTGCTCTCACATGAGGGCTGAACGGTATACTCCTCCCTTCCTTTCCTTTTGTAATCCCTGATTTCAGTGGGGTGGGGATGTGGCAGATTGAAGGAGAGGAAAAAGAAAAGGACGGTATTTTTGTGGCAAACGGAACACTGATGACTTGAAAGGCTTGTGAGACTTCGAATATGTATTTCCCCTCAGCTGCTAAGTGAATGAATTCTTTAGATAAAAAGAACATTCACATTCGCCTGTTCCTCAGTTTGCTCTTGGGGTGGGGCTAATAGAAAAGTGGGACAGTAATGGGGACGGGATATGGCATGTTCCTCCACCAAAAATGGGGTGCTTTATAACTCTGGAATTCCTGAACTATTTTCTCATGGGAAAGGTGAATTTGTAATGTCCCCAACCACTTCCTCTTCCTGTATTTCTGATGCTAATCGGTGGCACAAGGGTCTACAGGAGTACCCAAGGGTGGAGCCTTGGAAATTATCCTTTCTTCTCCCTCAACTACAGCTCACATGCCCGGTTGGACAAGTCATGTTGATTCGCGCTCTAAACTGAATCTCAAGAATCTATTCCCTCCAGTCCCAACTCACTGCCCCGTCTTAGTCTAAAACAGGTGCTTTCCTCTGTGGCATGCTGGAGTATCTTAAGTAGTTCCCTGTCTTGAACTTCTCTTGTCCTCCAAGCCATACTGTCAAAGACTCATCTTTCTAATGCACATCTGTTCATGTCACTCCTTTGCTTACAAACTTTTACTTCATGCCTTTGCCCTGTGAGGTAAGTCTAACCCCCTTGATACGGCACACAGTGCTTTTCATACGCTGACCCCTGGACCCAGCTCTAGTGTCAGTTTCTGGGGTACCTTCCCTTTTCCCCCTTCAGGCTGGCTCTGAGCTTCCAGAGAAGTTTACTCGACTACTATTCTTTCCTGTTTCATCATTTTTTATTTAAATGTGTTTTCCCTACTGGACGTGTTTTCTCTATTGGCAAGGACTATGCTAGATACATAGTGGATATTTGGTTAAGTTCAAATGATTGATTGATTGAATCTGTATGACAACACCAGTTCTAAAGACACAAGAAATTTTTTCCTTTTGTTTCAGATCAGCAGCTGTGCTCAGGCAGTCTCTAATGCTTCGCCTACTTTCCCTTTTTCTAGGCTCTCTACCCTTTCCTTTGGCTACCAATCACTCCCCTGACCTCTCACCGTGATTCTCTTGCTTCCTGGCCCCTAAGATGACACTTTCCTCTAGGAGAGCACCCACCTGCCTCCTACTTAGAGGGAATGTCAGGAAGATAAAGCAGGGCCCACCCCCAGGGGTAGAGGTGGTTCTGCACATCTGTCTGCCCATTTGCAGCCAAACCTAAATATGAACCATGCTGCCAAGGAGGAGGCTGGAAACCGTTCAAGTGGAATCAGATCCAGAGACAACAGAATAGAGACAGAAGAAAGAGACATCAGTTTCAGACCCAGAGTCCCCAAGGCCAGGCCTTGCGTGGAGGCTGTTCCTAACATTTTCCACACAGGTGGAGAAGAGAAGGCCATTATAGGGAGGAGTTGTGAGGTCACTGCAGGATATGACCAGAGATGGGTCAGGGGGCGTCATTGGGGGCAGGGGCAGAGGGGACACACAGTGGACAGATTCCACCCCAAGCACAGAAGATGTAGTCCAGGGGACAGGCAAGAGATGTTTCGGGTTGGGTTGGATTGAATGGCTGGGGAGCAGGTTGTAATTATTATTGATGTCAGGACTCTGCTTTTCAGCAGTTGTGACTCTAGGTTGCTGACATAACTTCAAATGAACCCAGGTTTTAGAAGGAATCTTGTGGAATCTTAGGTGGGATCTGTGAAGGGAATGGTGCCTGTCATACCAAAGGAAGGAGGATATGGGAGTTTCCCATCTCACTCCAGAGAGGACATTCTGTGAACGAGGTTTATGAAAGAAGAGGCAAAGTTCCTCCAGTTAAGCTGCTTCCAGATACATTCCCCATGTGGTGTAGCAGGGAAGGGGGACCTTACCAGGAAAGATGGGGTGAGTCAGCCTGCTGTTGAGACCCTCATTCTGTTCTCAGAGATGTCTGCTAACAAGGTCCCCTGGTGAGTTCACGGCCATCTTCAAACAAACGTGGAAGAATCTGGGCTTTTCCAGATAACATGGTTTGTGGGTTCTTCTCCAACATCCAGTACTGTTGGGTCAGCTCATTAGTACCTTGGTTTCTGAAGACTCTGAATATCACCTAGGGGAAAGATAAATGTTCTACCACAAGCAATGTGCAGCTTATCATTGGTAATTAAGAGATATGCTAATTCAAGAGATGAGGTAATTCAAGGTGTCGTGTCACATTGTTTAATTCCCCCAATGCTTAAATGGAGAGTCCAGAATCCCCTCCTCTCAGCATAATGCCTTTGAGATCATCCATGTTGTGGATGAATCAGTAGTTTCTCTCTTTTTATTACAGAATATATTATTGTATGAATAATCTACAGTTTGTTTATCCATTCTCCTGTTGATGGACATTTGGGTTGCCAATTTGGAGCTGTTGTGAATAAAGTTGTATGGACATTCTTATACAAATCTTTTTGTAGACATATGTTTTAATTTCTCTCTGGTAAATACATAGTAGAATTTCTGTGTCATAGGATAGGTGTATAATTGGAAACTATGAAACAGTTTTCCAAGTGATTGAACCATTTTGAACTCCCACCAATGATGTTTGAGAGTTCAGTTGCTGCAAATCTTCACCATCATTTTGAGTGGTCAGTCTTTTTAATTTTAGCCACTCTGGTGGAAATCTCATTGGGTTTTTCATTTGTATTGCCTTGATGACTAAGAATGTTGAACACTTTTTCATGTTGCCGTTGGATACTTTTCTTTGTGAAGTGTCCATTTATATCTTTTGTTCATTTTTTTTTTTTTAAACTGGGCAGTTCTTCTGTTAGAATCACCTGGCAACTCCATAAGTCTAAATCCCCCCTTATTCACACATCTGGGTTATTGGCCAAACCTTGTTCTCTCTATGGTCATTTATCACTTAATAGTCCAGTCTGGGTTTTGTACGTGGTGGCAGAAGTGTTCCAAGAAGATGAAGGTGGAAGCCATTAGACCTCTTGAGGCTGAGCCTTTACAAATATTGAGTTGGCCAAAATGTTCATTCGATTTTCTCCATATGGTGACTCACGTAGCGCTTAGTTGTCTTTAACTTCATTCAAAACAATTTTGTTAGACTGTATTGTGACAGCTGTAATATCAGCATGCATTTTAAAAAAACATAAAAATGGGCGAATTTTTGTGTAGCCATTTTAATATTGAAGATGGAAGAAAAAAGCAACATTTTTGGCATATTATGCTCTATTATTTCAAGAAAGGTAAAAATGCAACTGAAACGCAAAAAAAAGATTTGTGCAGTGTATGGAGAAGGTGCTGTGACTGATTGAACGTGTCAAAAGTGGTTTGCAAAGTTTCACGCTGGAGATTTCTCACTGGACGATGCTCCATGGTCAGGTAGACCAGTTGAAGTTTATAGCGATCAGATCGAGACATTAATTGAGAACAGTCAACATTATACCACGCGGGAGATAGCTGACATACTCAAAATATCCAAATCAACTACTGAAAATCATTTGCACCAGTTTGGTTATGTGAATCGCTTTGATGTTTGTGTTCCACGTAAGTTAAGCAAAAAAAACCTCCTTGACGGTATTTCTGCATGCGATTCTCTACTGAAACGTAATGAAAGCGTTCCGTTTTTAAAACAAATTGTCACGGGGGATGAAATGTGGATACTGTCGTGGGGCAAGTGAAATGAACCACCGCCAACCACATCAAAGGCCAGTCTTCAACCAAAGAAGGTGATGTTGTGTACATGGTGGGATTGGAAGGGAGTCCTCTATTATGAGCTCCTTCTGAAAACCAAATGATTAATTCCAACAATTACTGCTCTCAATTAGACCAACTGAAAGTAGCACTCAATGAGAAGTGTCCCGAATTAGTCAACAGAAAACACATGATCTTCCATCAGGCTCATGCAAGACCGCATGTTTCTTTGATGACCAGGCAAAAACTGTAACAGCTTGGCTGGGAAGTTCTGATTCATCAGTCATATTCATCAGACATTGCACCTTCAGATTTCCATTGATTTTGGTCCTTACAAAATTCTCTTAATGGAAAAAATTTCAGTTCCCTGGAAGACTGTAAAAGGCACCTGAAACAGTTCTTTTCTCAAAATGATAAAAAGTTTTGGGAAGATGGAATTATGAAATTGCCTGGAAAATGGCAGAAGTAGTGGAACAAAACAGTGAATACGTTGTTCAATAAAGTTCTTGGTGAAAATGAAAAATGTGTCTTTTATTTTTACTTAAAAATTGAAGGAACTTTTTGGCCAACCCAATACCACATCACTTCTGCTACTCCCTGGGGTCAAAGTGAGTCACAAGGCCAGTCCAGGTTTCAAAGAGGGGAAAAAGATACTCCAACTCTTGAAGAGAAGGTCAGCAAAACTTGTCCTCTTATTTTTCAATTTCTCACAACTTCCTATTGCACTTTGCATAACATTCAAATTACCTGTTTATGGCCTTACATAATCTAGGTCTTGCCTCTCTCTCTGAAATAACCTATCGCCAATTTCTCTTTGGCTCACTACAAACAGTTGCTCTCACTTTAGGGCTTATTTGCTGTTCCCTGTTTCTGGAACACTCTTGGGTCAGATCTTTGCAAGACTGAATTCCATTTTGTCTTATGCTCAAATGTCAGCTCCTCAAAGAGGCATTCCCTGAGCACTTCTCCCAGTCACTCCTGACCACATTCCTCTGTTTTATTTTCATATAGTACTTAGCAATGTCAAAAATTGTCTTATTCATTCACTTACTATCTATCTTCTCACCAGAATTTAAAGACCATGAGAGCATAGCCATTAGTTCTCTATGTCACCTCTGTACCCCCAGTGCCTAGAATGGTGTTAATACCAAGTAGATGT